>NW_008795046.1:1169507-1206023 GCF_000699145.1 Aptenodytes forsteri | reverse complement strand
TTTTATATTAGTTTAAAAAAAAAAAAAGGGGGGGGGGGGGAGGCCTGATCCTGTACATGTCCAAAGGTCGTGCTCACATGAGCTGTGCCATTGACAGTTCTTCTGACCTTAGGTTATGGGGTGAAGTGAGGAGCATGTCAGAGGTGACAGGAAGGTATTTGTGCTGCTGCATGCCATTGTATGCTCCATAGCCTAACATTTTGGGGAGAACTTCACACCTGCCTCCTCACATCTCCATGCCTGGTGTTGCCACATATTGCATGGCCTGCTGTAATGAGGGAGAGTTTTGTCTATTGGCAGGAAGAAGTGACTTAGCAAGACAGAAGAAAGGAGAGCAGATAGAAGGGAAGAAGTCTTTGAGTCTGATTTAGAGCCTGTTCAATCCATTTAATGGCTCCCTCCCACTTCAAGGGAGCCTTCAGTCAGGTTCTTGATGCAAGCACAAGCTAAAGCGTAGCCCAAGAAATACATGTCCCTGATAGTATGCACAGAAACAAAATTAAGAAGCCTCCCAAAAGAAATGTATTTTTACTGGATTCTTCCCCCTCCTTTTGGCTCCACATTTTTAAAAGCCTTAACAACTGTTTCTTTACACAGCAAGGGGAAAGATTTGCTACCAAACCCCCACCCCCACCGGTCTAGCTGTCTGCATCTCAGAAATATTTTACCGTCTGCAATGTAAAATGGGAATATGCTTCATTTTCTGGTAATGCATCTGCTGTTTTGTTGTTTACAAAGCACATAGCTACATTATATCCTATGTAGGGACACAAGTCCTCATAGCATTAGAATGCAAATATTTTCACAATAATTTGAGTGCAATACTGTGATGTCTCAGCTAGCTAAATGAATCAGTGACAGGTAAAATATGCAGAGCTGCAGTTTAATGAAAATTCAAATCAACACTTCACTGCATCGAGGGGCATTTTCATTTAGCCTTCCAAAACCGTGAAAAGTGGCTGCAGCTCAAAGTGACATCAGCTTTCCGAAGTCGCCTTGAGCATGAGGAGGGCCATCTCCAGCGATGCCGACTCCACACAATGCAAACAGTGAGGGTGCCGAGGCCGACTCCACTCTGCCCTCAGTGACCTTCAGCGATTTTGTCAGCCGTGCACAGCTCGAACAGAGATTGCTCCACTGTGCCCAAAGCCCAACCCCATACTCTGCCAAAAGGGGCAACATTCTGACCCACCACCTGATCCTGTGATGGGTGCTGTGAAGCACCCTACTCTCCCTCTCATCTCCAACCCATAATTTAGGAGTAGTCACAGGGAAGAGGACTTCTGAAAAGTGTTCCAAGCCTGAATCACAGGAAAATCCAAGAGACTTTCAGTGTATTTTGTGCTGCATTGCCACTCAGAGCAGCTGAAAAAAAAATACACAGCAGACCTAGGCACCTCTCACATCAACTCTTTGAAAATCCCCTTTAAAGCTCATGTTAAAAATGAAGCTACGCACTTTTTGCGGCAACAATTCACCTAGTAAATGGGGCATTTTGGGGGATGTACATCTGGCAGAGCTCTGGTAGCACGCAAGGAACGTAAAAACGCATCAGGGCCCACATCAGACACCCTTTCGTTTCCATTTGGCAAAGAGGCCCCAAACAACTCTCCAGTAGTTGAGGTCACTGACTGCAAAATGCTGTATCGCCCTGGGCTGGAATCACTGCAACACTTTTTCCTGCTGGTGGCAGCTCTGCTTTCTAAGTGGAATGAACTGAAGATATATGGAAACTTAAGATAAATAATCATAATAATACAAAAATGAAGTTAAGCATAATCTTCTCCCTGCCCAAGCCCTCCCCATCCAAAACTCAGTCACCCATTTTGTCAGCACCCCTTCTTCACCATCATTAAAACTTAAAATACTTTTATTTGATAAGAAAAATTATATTATAGTTTTCTTAATAAAAAACAAAATAGAACGAAAAAACTTCTCCAGTCGACAGCAAAGCACAAGACAGTAAGGCTCCTCCTCCCACATCACTGCGGGATATGGTATGAGCACATGCACAGAGCTATGCTTAACAGTGCCTAGAGGGAAACACAGCACTTGACACAGAAGGAATCCTCTGGGCAGCTGAAATTTTATGATCCCAGCCAGCACTTATTAGGAGACCACTTTTCCTTGCCTAGCTCCCACACACACTTCCTTTCACTATATAAACAAATGCAGCTAGTGTAGCTGCAGGGGAGGAGCCGTGGTGCAAGGAGGTACAGAGGAAACAATGACTGTAGCCACTACTGCAGATACACTGGAGCTTCAATATCTTAAAAACAACTCACTGACTTGGAATGTCAATATTTCTGTCTTTAAAACACAATCAAACCATTCTTTTGTTTATAACACCAAAAAAATTCCACATCCTGTCAAAAATAGCTTATGTCATTATGTGTATATACATCTTAGTTCAGCAAAACACTATTTTGGCAATAGATTTTTTTATAGTAAGAGCTCTAGCAAGTCTCCCCTTTCCCTCTTCCATGTGATTGATTTACAGTTGGTATTTTTGCATCTGTTTGGTTTAAGGTGTTCACCAGCTGGTTTTGCTGGTGAAGCTACGCTGCAAAAATTTCAGGGGCCAATGCTGCTCAAAACAGGATGGCACAGCACTTCATCTGCTCTGCTGTAGGTGGATTTACCTCCCTGAACATAGGGGATGGGGCTTTTGTTTTTTAAACAACACTAAAAATACAAAATACTCTCCGTTTTGTTCTGAGGAAAGCCAGAACTTCAAATGTGCTGTTGCATTCACACTGCGACTGAATTAGCTAGGACAATCAGTCAACAATGCTTTTACCAGATGATGTGGTCAGACACACCAGGTGAATTCTTCCACTGCTGGAGTCAATCACATCACCAATCTCTCCCATAGAGGAGGATTTCTTTCAGACGTCATTTTTTCCAGAGTTTAGGCCGGGTTTCTTTTCAGTTTGCTTCATTTGCCAATCTGATTAATGAAACCTGTTTTCCTTCAGATAGATTTGTCTATGTATTTTCAGCACTTAGTGCATGAGGAGGGGTGACGGGAAGCCAGCGCATAGAAGAATACAGTGCCTAATTGGTACAGTTTTTAGATTTTTGTTTTCCTAAAAAAATAGAGATTGTATTGCTACAGCTAATGATACGTGTAAGAGAGCAAGAGCTCCATCTTTTTTTTTTTTCTTTTTTTTTCGCTCCCATTTTTCCCTCTGGTGTGCAAAAGTAAGCTCCCAAATGTCATCTGATCAAAATGAGTGGTATCAAAAAATGGAAAAGGTGATTACAAACTCAGTAAGGTAGCACAGACTTTTTTTCTTTTCTTTCCTTTTTTTTTTTCCTTTTCTTTTTTAAGTGTTCGAAGTGCTAAAATTTGCATGAAAACAGGCACTAATTTCATTGTCATCATCATGATCTGGTAAGAGTTAGTGTCCAAAGGAAGATCAGCCACAAGTAAGGGAGAGGGGAGATAAGGAAGGGATAGCGTGCTCAGGGATCTGTGGCATTGATTATCGTTTTATCTGGAGGCGCCCATCCTCTATACCAGCTGCAGTAACCGTCCGCCCTCTGGATGCAGGCATAGTGCTTCGCTTGGTATCCTGAGTGGCCGAAGTTGGAGAGCATGTCTGTCCAAATACACTCACTCTTGGAGGTGGCAAAGCAGGGCAAATAGTAGCAGGGCCTAATCTGCAATTGTAAAAAGCAATCAGGTGAGGCTACATGGAACAACAGCAGCATATAAAATGTCTTTTTACCAGAGACAAGGGATTCAAAATTGCACTCCCTCAAAACTTGCTTACTAACGCTAAATTCAGCCTCAGTTCAGTAAGGATGTAAGCATGTGCTTAGCATCACATACACAGGTAATTCCAGAGTCAAAAGGGCTTTTCAGGTGCAGAAAAATTGAGTTTGTGTCTATGTTTTTGCAGGCCTGGGGCCATGAGCAAAAATCGTAGTGTCAGTGCCAGGCTGTGAGGTTTTAAGCACTCAAAATGTTTACACAGGAAAAAAGCTGGACATATCTTGCCAAGCCTCTGGTACCTGATTTCATTCACCTGCAAACGATTCTGCATGGATTCTGAAAGCCTTCCCAACCCCAATTACCTCCAACAGGGCATTAAAAAGGCATAGACTCTGCATTTTTATTTGATTCTCTCTTCTCTGGTCTCAACACTAAAGGTGAGCTTTACTTTTTCCCTGTAAAAAGTGTTGTCCTCCATTTCTCTTCCTGGCTGTTCACCAGCATCATTGGTATTACCAGCCAAGGGAAACAGAATTCTAGGGTCTGAATGTCTTAACACCACCTAATTAGAGATGCACATACCTTGCATCCACAGCCCAGATGATAACGATGATTCAGTCCTTTACGCTGGGACAGAGTCAGCCGGTCCCATTTCTCATACCAATTGCAAAGGCCAGTGTAAACCTTCCCTTCATACACACGGCCTTGAAAACAGAGACATAGTCACAAGTTAGCACTTCTCAGCTCAAGCACTTTTCTCGTTTCCTGAGATTGCTTAATGCTCTCAATATGTTTGGCTTCAGTCACTGCTCAGCAACTGCTTTCTTTTTATTAACTGGTTCAGGAATCTCTGGCCAGCAAGATTACAGCACTTCTGTAAGTTAGGAGTGTTGTGCCAGCTGTAAGCAACAGCAACAACATGCAGGTGAGTAATGCTGTCAAGCTCCTCTCAATAACAGAGCAAAACTAAGTGAATTGACACCTTCGCTAGAAACAAGACTTGGCAACTGCCACATCTCTATCTCTTTGCATCCCCCCATCTCAACAGCCTGCATTTCTCCAGCTCATTCCAAAAGGGATCTTCCATTTCTGGCACAGCTGAGTAGCAACCAGTTCCCTGTGACAGACATGCCAGCTCAGGCATGAATTGACAGCTGTGGACTGTCACACAGCATATTTGTCACAACATGGCTGGGTATAAGAGATACTTTAGGAAAGAGAGGGAAATCTAGAAAGTGAAATGACTCTCAGCATTAAAGAATACCGAACACCAAAATACTGTTGGCCATCTTAACACTTGGGAAACTGTGTACAGAGCTGTCTACACAGCTGTCCATGTCCTTAGCAGGTGTATGTATAGAACAGAAGAGGTTTTGATTATGAAGAAGTACACTGTCCTTTACCTGTAATCAGATATTGGTACTTGTTGACCTCCAGCTTGACTCCACAAAGACTCTCAGAGGCTTCTGTGTAGATGTACTGAACATGTGGCATTATCTGGAAGCCCCTGTACATCTAGAGAAACAAATAAAAATGCTTTAAGTCATCTTAAGATGACAACTTTTCACTTAGATTCTTTACAATCTATGTTCCTAGACTGTGGTGGCAAGCAGTGAACTTTTAGTCTTTACACAGGTAAAGGACTAATGACACTAGCTGGACTCTCCACAGTCTCCCCACCAGATCTGCTGGTAGAGGATACCCACCTGTTAACAAGCCATTGCAATTCAGCACAGGGACCACTTTTCCCCACTCGAATTAGTTCCAGCGGCACTGAGTGAGCAAAGCGCCAACATTCGAAGCTCTGCCAACATCCTGAAGAATTTTTTTCTTTGTATAGCTCATAATTAGGGAGAAATTAAATTACTTCAAGTTTGGAATCTTTCTCCTTCATGTGATCTAAACAATTTCTTCCGAACTAAGGGATTTTTCTTTTAAACAATGACCCTATTTTCCAGTGTTGCTGCTCTAAGAGTTTCAAACCTTTGGCGCTCGATCTAAGTCATCAAGCCAGACACTTCCTCCTCAAAAGCCTAGCATACGCAACTCCTGCTGACCTCAGCAAGGATTTAATGTTTCTCTAACTAAATGAATGCAGAAATAGAATTCTACCCCATCTCCTTTTTCGTAATCTTTCTTAAGTGGAAGCCAACATAGAGTTCAGTTTAATTGAAATAGGAACCCACAGATATACTGGTAGTCGGATTCAGTCAGAAATTAGCATGTGTCCCTATCTGACCTGACCTTACACCGCTGCAATTTAGGGAAACTCATGCACGCCTGTTAGTAGCATAATGAAGTCTGTGCATAGCAATGAAACAACCACTGCATGTGTACATTGGACCCAATAAAACGTATCCTAATTTTGAAACATTAATTGAGGATGATTTTCCTCCAAATTTCATCTTTAAAATTTGGTTATCTTTTCAAAGTATTGTCTCTCTTTCTTCCCCACCAACTGTATGAATGGCCAATGTTTAAAAGTTAAACAATAGGAGTCAGACAGAATCACAGTTTCAAAGCATTTCCCAGCCTATCCCTTCCCCTGTCAGCTTTATTGCTAGAGAGCACATTCACATTCAGTTTAACTGTAAATATTAAAGTGAGGCAAAAGAGGAAAAAAAATCCCAAACAATCCCAGAGATATAGATCCTTGCTGCTGTGTCACCTGAGCGGTGGCATTTTCCTCCATGCTGTATTCTATTTCTTGAAGTCCACTATTATCCCAGGATACATGTCCCCATTTGTTCATCTTTCACTATTCCCTCCCCTCCTTTAAAAACAACAACCCTTTTTCTTCTACAGAATTCATCTGTGCTATTCTTTCTGGTGCTAGCGGCCTGATTCATACCTCTATGAAGTCAGTGAAAGGATGTCTGTTGATTTAACAGATTTTATGGTAGGCCCAGATACTGCATATAGAAAACCAAAAAACTACTACTAATTCTGCTATGCTGAGAGGTCAAACTATCTTCTGGGCATCCACGGAATGTCTGCCAGGTTTTTTTTTCTTCTCCTTATATTACCCCAATCAGCATAAGCTTATAACAGTATCATAACTCAGTAACAGCACTGCTGTGTACAGTAAAAGACATGCTAAAGGGTTTGCATTTTCCAGCCTTCCTTCCACACCCAGCAAATATGCAAGGAAAGCATTTTTTTAAATTAATCATACTGTATCAACAAAAGCTTACAGATCATGTTTGGAAGACACCATTGTGTCCCTAAGTGTGCAAAGTCTTTCAATGAATATGGAAGAACTGAACCTTGCCCAATCTCTGCTTTATTCCTGTAATTTTCTTGGTGTGGAATGATCTACTCAGATTTTCCAATTATGCTCAAGATAGTTGGAGATCTAGGTTCTGGCACAAGCATCCTGTCTGTCCTAGATGAGTTATTTAGCCCTCAGTACACTTTTGTTCCTTCTCTGTAGAACAGCTCTGCCTTGCTTCACAAGGGTACTGTGAGGAAAGGCACAGAGAATAAAGATCATGTGTTCAGACCCCATTCTAGTGGGCGTCACACCAAGAAGCTATGATAACAGTATCTAAGCAGATAAGACTAGCTAAGATAACATCTGGGGCTGCCCAGTCTCTCCAGGCAGTGCATTATCTACACTGCAGAGAGCTGTATGCTGTGCATGTGCAGTACAAGTGATCTGTCACTCAGAGTGCTAAGCTCCAAGTAGTATTGGGCTAATTAAATACCTGTGCTATAAAATCTACATGTGCACAGGCACACTTTGAGCCCATTCTCCCCCTTGCAGAAAGGACTACAAGCTAGACTAATCATTCCTCTGAGAAGTTGCTCAGGCCCTTCCTACAGGACCCTTACAGTCGTCACTCCTCGCATCTTCTGCACCATCAAGCTCAACATGACTGCCTATGAAGTAACTAGTGATGCTGAACTGGGGTTTGTTTTTTGACTCCTGGACCTAATTTCCTGTTCACATTACCATCAGGAACACCACCATCAGGGTTGCTGAAGGAAGCATGCTCAGCTTCTCAAAAAGCACTTTATCTCACCCCTCAGTGACCCTCATCAATGCTAGCAACTGTCACGCTAATTGACCCAGTGTTGGGGGCAGACAGGGCCTGCCTCATCCTCTGATGACTAAAGAAAATTCACCATGACCTTGGTTCTCAGGTGAGTAAAAAGAAAATTTGGCAAGGGGGAATCTTCTACAGATGCCCTCTTTCAAAACAAATAAAAGAATACCTTAAGCATTATTTTTGGGTACACAAAATATCCTGGAAGTGCTACTAGACCAGTCAGAAGAAAACCAACCATAAAGCTAGCCTCTCTCCTAACTGCTACCCTCGGAGTCCTCCTGTCGCCACAAATGTATATTTTTGGAAGCGTAATGACAGGGAACAAAGTATTAGCAAGCGTCACATGGTGGTGCCTGCTAGTGCTGCTCTATTTCCAGCTGTGTCAGCATTCCCCTTAGCAGCCCCCATACTGCCTCAGAAATGCACATGCAAATCCTGTGGTGGTTCCTGCTGCATGATTAACTTCACCCTGTAATACAATGTTCCTCCCTCTATCCCTCCCATGTGAGGTCACAGTAGATAACAAGGCTTGGAGTCATCTTGCCTAACCTTCAGCTACCTAAAATTTAGGCGCTTCATATGAATTAGGCATCCTCTCTAGTCAAACACCAAGGACGGGCACCTCCAGAACAACTCAGCCCATCCTAAAATAGCTGTCTACAACTGGTGGGCTGAATTATGCTTTGGTGGTTCTTGTCTCTCTCCACTGACAATCAAGAGAGCAGGAAAGACTCAACACCTCATTTTAGTCTGTCTAAAATTAAACTAAATTAATCCCACCCCACTTCTTTCCTCTTGGGACTATCAGGTTTCATCCCTTAGACTCACTTTACAGATTAGCAACAAACCAAGGAAAGCCTCCTTGCTTCTGGCAGCCTGTGCAGAGTGCTGCCATGGTCAACCAGGACTGTTTGTGTACCGGGAGCAGAAATATCTTATCTCCTTGTTTCCTTTGCAGTTTCCTGAAATAGGTTTGGGCCATTCTCAGAATGTACTGCAGCATCACAGAACATGGAGGGGTTAGATCAGTCCTGTGCAGATTTTTGACATGTGATCTTGAAATATTCTTAAATTATTTGAGAAAGCAGTGGGGGAAGGCAGAGGGTGCTTGAAAAAGCACAAGGCCTTTTCAGACAACAAACCTGAATGCTAGAAAACCTGGCACTGTTCTGTGCTTGTGGGCTGACCTTGTGCTCCAGTCCAGGCCCCAAGCTGGTTTAGTCATGAAATTCAGCAACGAGTTCAGGAGTGTTAGTGAGAGCAAGAATCAGCCGCAGCAAACTCCAAGGAACCCATGAAAGTAATACAAAGATTGTTTGTTGCCTTTTAAGGCTCTCAATCCTTTTCACAGGCAATTCAGTACACACTGATAGACTAAATGACTTGTTTATTTTTCATCTGCAGGTGCAGATGGGTTTATAGGTGGCCAAAAAACACTGACGTTAATTTTATCTTCAGAGTTGTTCCCATGCAGCTGTACAGAGCCATAGGCCTCCTTAGTTTTCTTTTCAGCAGGAGGACAGTCAGCTTTCATTGGAGCAAGCAAGGGAGAGATTTGCCGCACCACTCTGAGCTCCCTCACTGCATGGAGCTGAATCCCTCTTTATACTGAAGTCTCTTAAGCTCAGCAGAAAGACAGCAGGGTTTCAAAGAAGACACTTGGTTTGTTTGTTTACCAAGAACTATGTCCTCCGGACATTCCAGCTCTACTGAGCACTTTGACTGCTTCAGGTTCCTTCCTGCCAAAGGTCACAGTTAAATGTGCAATGCAACATCTCACCAGCCCACCATCTATGTAGCAGGCATAGAGGCAGTTTGACCAACACACCATCTCCCCTTCAAAATCACTCTTGCTTTTGTTGGACGCATAGCTTCCTAACAAAACACTGTGGAACTGCTCCTGCAAAAAGGCAATTTTTCTCTTGTGGTCTCAGCACGAGGACATTGCAGATTACTGTAGTATCTGCTGTAAACACCCTGGCCCTGTACTGCAGAATAACCCAATGAAAACAGCCAGGACAGGCTCAGGAGTTTTATTTAAAGATTGACATGATGGTGTCAGTCATGATGGTAGAGTGGCTGCTGCTCCACTCAACAAGCTCGCCTTGCCTGGGCTTATGCTCCTCCCCATGCCAGCAGACACATAGAAGCCTTTTCTATTCATAGCAGGGACACTACTGCAAACTCCCAGGTCAGAGGAGGAATGCTTAAGGCTGTTCCAGAGATCTCTGACACTGCAGCTCACTGGCTGACAACAGGGCAGGCTGTATCATTAGTTAGGAGAGAGGCTAACGTTATGGTTGCTAAAGGGTAATAATTCATTTTGAGGACTACTGTTATTCTAGATCACCACTGGACCCTGTTCATGGTCATATGTTAGAAAGGAAGCACCAAACTCTTGGAACTGAGAAGGACAAAAAGTAGGGGTCCTGGACAGACATGGACAAAATCAGAAAAAAAAAAAAAAAAAAAAAAAAAAAAAAAAAAAAAAAAAAAAAGATTCAATGAAGCCACTGCAGCATGCAGACATTGAGTAGTTTCGTGAAGTGGGGTACCCTGACTGAGCTGGAGATTGACAAAGCTGCACAAGAACTACACAAAGTGCTGCAAGCCTGATGAGGCTAGGGCCGGCCAAAAAAAAAAAAAAAAAAAAAAAAAAAAAAAAAAAAGGTGTGGCAGCATTGTCTCACTGTTGCCAACATAGCCAGGTGCCTTTTTTACAAATACAAGTTAATTAACAAATATATACATTTCCTTTTGAATCTCAAAAAGAAATTTTTAAGATGAAGGAAATTAGTAAGCCCAGCACCTCACACCCTCTTACTCAAAGTGCAAGCATTCCACTCTAGTGGAAGAGCCATGCCAGGACCAGATTTGGCTACGTGTGTGGTTTTGCGACAGCTTATGAAACAGGCTTTGCGTCTCCTCCTCCCAGCTTTCGTGCTTAGCTATAAACTGCCTTATAAAGAGAGTTACTGTTACGAGGCAGGCAAGTGACTGTTTTTTTCTGAACCTTTACTTTGTCTAATATGTTTCAGATTTCTGCAGTCTCTGCCAAGCTTTTCCATTCCCTTTTTTTTTTTTTTTTTTTAAGACATAAACCAGTCTTATGACTGGAATGGCATAGCCAAGAAAAACAATCTAGGGCTGATTTTTAGCATTACATAACAAGGGGTCAGTTTAAGGAAAAAAGCTAGGTCCAAAGCAGCAGGTTGACTGCAGTTTGTGCAGCAAAGAATTAGAGCTCTGAAGAGAGGAAGTCGAGAAACCAAGCCACTGGTGTAGGAGATCTACCTCTTTTCACCTCGGAGCCAATACTTTATAGCTCTTCTGAGCTGATGATATTTGAAAGCTACAGTGTGTGGTTTAGCTTTATATAAAGACTTCACTATACGAGTTTCATTTGTTCTGTACATGGAAAAAAATGCCCTTATTCTAACTGGTGGTCACAAAGAATGCAAGGGAAGAAGAGATGAAAGACCAGTCTCCCAAGGCTGGCAGACCCCCTACCACCACCACATCTTGAATTTAATGAAAGCGCTGCGTGGAAAGGCTTGCATTTCCACAGTCTAACACTGTGTATGTTGAACACAAGCAGGACTCCAGTATCTAAAGCAGCCCATCTGGCACCTTATACTACCAGAAATTTTTAAAATAAAGGAAGAATTCAGGTATTTAGCATTGTATGTCAGGAATGACCTCTTCCTGTTCCTTTCCCCTCTCTAGGCAAATTTCTACCAATTGCTGGTTACCTTCCATTCTGGCTGACCAATACGAAAAGTTGAGGTGCTGCTATTTTAAGTATGCAAACTCTGTTTGTTATTACATGTTAATTAGAATCATTATCATATCTACAAGCCTATGTGAAATGTCTGCAAACATACCTTCATCTGCTTGACTGTGTATCGCATCGTTCCAAACGGTCCATCTTTCATGAGCTTCTTCCCCACAACTTTAGCTCGGATCACTGTCATAAGAGAGGAAAAATAAAACAAATTATAAACAACTTTACACAACACTTAGGCTAGACCCTCCACTTCAAAAAAGCCACTTAGATAAATTGTTCTGTAAAATAAAACAAAACTCCAGGCCAACCTTCCTCTCAATTTATTCTAAATTTCACACACAACGAAGGCATGTAAAATGGGATGCCAAAGCAAGTATTTATTTAGAGGAAATCCAGTTCTGTGTGAGGAATAAGAACAAGCATTATTTATGTTGAAATCTCACTGAAATCTGCAAAGCAGACTATAGCTGGGACCAAGACAGGTTAAAATCTTTGCACCAAGCCACTGGGATAAAGTTCATATTTAATGTCTTAACTCTTAACATACGGAATGATGTTCAACAAGATACTACTTCTAAATTGTTCTTTGGGTGCCCAATGCAGCTTCTGTTTCCCAATAACCATAACAGTACAGCACAGCACACTGGAATATCCCATATCTGGGGACTTCACTACAGCTGCCACCTTTCAGATACCACAAAACTCCCAACAAATGGCTCCCTTGAACAAATGGCTACTGTGCAAAAACAGATTGTTCAGCAACCATCAAGCCCACAGTGAAAGCTGCCAGGCCAGCCAGAAGCCACCTGGAAGACAAACTAAAGCTGACCCATCAGACCTCACGTACACGGCACTTCATTTCTTCATGGATACTAAGGGGCAGTGTGTGTGCGCGCATGTACGCAGCATCCAGCCTGACACCGATACCTCCATTGTACCACAGACACCACAGCAATGCCAACTGAGTCCAAGCCATCATAGATAAGGTTTTTGAGGTCCCTCAGATGGATCTAGTGGGTAGTTTACAGTCAGTGCTTAATGAAGAGTTCTCCTGCTCATCTGTTTTTGGGGCATTCCACAAAAAAAACCTGCTGTTCCATCAATCCTCTTTGAATAAGTTTTGCAATCACCTGCTCATCTCAGCAGAGGAGCAAGGCTTAGTGACAGGGCAGGCATTATTCAGCTAAAGTCCGCTCCCCTAGAACAATCGTTATCATATTATACAAGCACCAGAAGTGGCTTAATTTTTACAAGAGCTGCAGAAAATGAGATTGGAGAAGACCAATCCTGGAAAGAATAAGGATCACTGTTAGAAAACCCTGTACCCCAAACGCCACCCATACAAACATCAGGACAAAAAATTAAACAAGGAACTCAAAATTCCATCAATCAAGAGAAACATCGAAACTACAATATAATCATGCAAATCTTACCTAAAATCTTATTCATCGAGCTTCTCATTACAAGGGCTATGAAAATATTTCCAGTAGAATAATCCAAAGAATGCAACATACTCGTAACACAACTGACAACGTAGCAGTTTTATATAAATCCCCCAGAAACCCCTTTTTTGAGGAAGAGATATCAGATACTTCTGCAAAAAGCTTGTATCAGTACACCATTGCTAACAACACACCTCTGCTGAATATATGGCCCAATGGTTCCAGACTACTGAAATCCAGCAACTATAAAGGACCACATGCATCATTTCCTCTGAGCCTATGAAGGTCCTGACCATAACTCCCTGCACAGGACAGAGGTACTGCTTTCACAGCAACCTTTTGCAGCATTTAATCTGTGTTTTGCTGCATGTATCATATTAATGCATCACAGAAAACAATTCATTAAAAAGCAGGAAGGCATGGAAGGGTGACAAAGAGGTGGAGGTACTCCTTTGCAAGCAGGAAAACCTAACGAGTTATTAATGAGGCAAAAAGCTGTCCCAGCTTTCTGAATAGTCTGAAGAACAGATTTAAAGGAAGAGACAGGTCTGGTTATACACACCAGTTCCTGCAACTTTGTTCCATGAGAATGGTGTGAAATGAAGACAAACTCACTCTGCTCTGATTTATATCCTGTGCTTCAGCCAGACTTGTCAAATAAATTTTAAACTAGGTAAGACAGTCCTGCTGGCTTTGATTCAAAAGACCAACAAAACCTTCATTCATTGAGTGTAAAACTTCATTCTTAATTTTTTTTCAAACTTCTATTATCCAACGGCAGTAAAAGTCAGTACAATTTTATTGATTCTTCTATTTAACAAGTTGTTCAGACTTCGATTTACTCCCTTCTTCAAAATTTAGTAGCTATACTGAAGCATGTCCTTGAGGACTACAAATACCTTTAAAGAACTAAGTTCTTCCATTTGTTGCCCCAAACTACCACCACCACCAGTGAAGCTACAAAAACCAGACTGCCTAAGGGTCAATGAGAAAGAACACAATTTCTTTTCAGCTTTGTGAATTCTAGGGCACTTCACTAACACTGGAGTCTATAGCAAAGGGTGTCAAAAGTCTTATCTTAATCTATTGCATATCTGACACACTGAAATTAAAAAACCTGGTGTTTGCCCAACACATCTGAAATCAACAATGAAATCTTATCTCTTATTGACAATGATAAGAAATATACTAAAGGCAATGTTGCAAAACTCTAGGGTTTCCAAACCAGAACACGGTTAGCATAAAAGATGACAGTCACATTCCCAATTGCTGAGAAAGTATCTAAAAACCCATTTTCTTCATGTACTTCACTGCTAGGTTGGCAGCCCTTTAACTTCTAGTTAGAGTAGCACAGCCACTTCAGAAAGAAACCAACTTTGATTTATGGACTAATCAACAGCTTCACCACAGGACCAAAGATTTGAAATGCACATCTACACTGGCATGTAACAGCATCCCAATTTCAACTAATGCTACCCTTGCAAGCAGGTGGAAGGATCTGTATTTTCTTATTATTGTTCCCCAATGAAGTTAGAGAAGAACAACCGTCCTAGCAAATTCACCTAGTAAAAACCATGAAAAACCTTAGTGTGGGCCGTCACTTCAAGCCTTTTGCAAATGGGTCAAAGCCCTCTGTATCTCAGAGAAGTTGCCTTTATCACCCAAATAGTAACTTTTCTAGGTAAGTTCCTTCCTTTACCAAAAAGCTAGGAATGAACGAAGAACCCACCCTGCCTCATTTTTCCCATACTAAAGGAAAAGTCAAGCTGTTAGCCAAGGAGCAGAGGATACTCCAACTTAAGTCTACCCCCTGTATTTTGTGAGGCTAAATTCCCACCCCCTGGGGATTAGATGCGTCTGGGTAACTGGAGAGAAATGCCGGATGGACAGGACTGCTCAGTTTGCTCTTGCATGTCCAGCTTCATCACCCTAAGCCTCCACGCATGAGAGCCACTTGCAAATTTGCCCAGAACAGAGCTCCAAGCTGCAGATCTGCAGCCAAATGTTTCCCAGTTCCTGTCTTTGCTCCTTCAAACCACCTCTCACCAGTGATACTGCTGGACCACTCTTCACACCCAGTCAGAAGATAAAGAACATTATTCCTAACTTAGCAGGGGCCATGCATACTTGCCAGAGGAAGTTTTCACCCTCCGCAAAGCATCAGAAACCTACAGTATTTCTGCTGCAAATTCAGTCCGTGTTACATTAACAAAGTCAACTGTTTACTTCTGGGGACTCCTACTGCTTGAGCAGAATGAGGCAAAAGGTGCTGTGACTGCTACCCTGAACTCCTTCCTTCTCCCTGAAGCTATATTACAGTCCTGCTATTACTGATGGGAAACTTTATCCCACACAAGTGGTCACCAAAATAGCTGCATATTTTTAAACCACAATTCCTTTGAAGTCCTGCCTATGAAAATACTCCGAGATGAATGTTTCTCAGTACTTTGGGGTTTCAGGTCGGGTCACTTTGTGGGACTGCAGCAGTTGGCAAGGTCTCATGAGTGATTTGTAATTATTTATGAAAAGTTAAATTAGATGAGGATATAAATCTTGATAAGATAAGCATGGCAGCCATACCGTGATTCAAAGAGGAGAAACATATGCACTTCTTCTCAACATTTGACATGGTTAAAAAAATGAGGGAGAGAACAGAGAGAAAGAAAACCAGATATTTAGTTGATATTCTAAAAAAAATTACTAAGAAAATAACAACCTGCTGTGTTTGTTAGATGTATCTCTTGAATCCTCAATGTATCACAAATGATTAATGTATTTATCTCTTTTCCCTTGCCTTTTTTTTTTTTATGTAAACTAGATTAGTGCTTAGGAAAACAGAGATGGCTCAGATTTACCAGAGGACTAGTATAGCGCAAGCAGCTAATGGTTTCTATTTCACTGGCATCTCTAGCGTGGTACAAACTATCTGCATGTGAATGTGTACACACAAATACACACAGAAATCACATCTTTTTCCAAATATCACTGGATGAGGTCTTATAAAAGGCAAACAAATCAGAATGGGCATAGGAGAAAAAGGCCCTATGCACTTTTATTTGCCCAAATGCACACATATCTAACTAAAGTACTCTAACTTCATCCCTTACTCTGTGGCCATTTTCTCAAGGACTCATAGGAAGAATAGGCCTAAAGGTAAGATATGAAGCAGAAGGGGACACTGGCTTTACAGCTGAGATAGCAGAGGGCATTCTTTTCATGAGGCAAGGAGTAGACAAACAGGCAATGACCGATGTGAGGAAAGTGGACATGTGAGATTAAGACAAGCATTTGCCAAGCTGAGGAAACAACATGGTGAAAAGACTTGTAATTACCAAGTCATTTCATCTAGGCACACGCTAGCTATTACATGTGTAGTAGCTCTTTTTCCCAACTGAAAAGCAAAGGCATCAACTGTCTTAGTTCAATCAAGCCTGTGTCCTTTATCGGGGCCAGCCACTAGATGGTGACACTATCACAAATCTCACCTTACGTTAACGAGAGGGCAGTGGTACATGCACAACCTACCACCACGAATCCCAATTGCATGCCCAACTGCACCATGAGAACCAGATCTTTCATGCAAGTGGGCTGATTGTCATCCATGAACAGTATCTTAAGTGGAGGCACACACCCTGTAGAGACCACGATTTGCTCCAAACCCATTTCCATTGTGACCAATTTTCATGAATGGCTCAGGAGAATAACAAATGTTACACTTCTCATTATTGTTTCAAGGATTTATTTTATTGCTGTGCAATATGAGTATTTTTAAGTGAGAGATTTGGCTGAGACGCATGCTCACTGCCTTTAAGTAAGTGAAAGATGTGGAGGATTTTGTTTACTAATGGAGATACAGGGGACAAGTTATTCTCCCAGTCCATTCTTTGACATCCAAATAGTGGCAAAATAAAATATATGGGGAGCAGCAACATGACCAGGAGGCTGAAGAAAGGCTCCCTCTATCCTGTGGCCACTGACTACACCAGGAACTGGACAGCAAAAACAACCCCCAACAGAACGGTGCACTTGGAAACGCTACCGTAACACTAGACACAGGACATGCCAAGGAGGATGGTTGCCATTTTATTCATCCAAAGACTATACAAGGGCTCACTTCCAAGAGCAATTTACTGAGAACTTTTTACCAGCTTTACTAGCAGCTCCCTCATTCAGCCTGTCTCACAAAAACTCCTTACTGTGCTGGTACATGCTGGAGGGCTCATATCACACAGGGCTAACACAGCTGGTATGTTTAAGACTCTTGAGCATACCTAGCACACTACTGAGGTATCAGTTTATTCTGGCATTTATGGGGGTGTCTGCTAACCTGGTCAAGGCAGGATGCTTTTACACATAGATTTTCTAGCATTGGTGCTGATGGTGCTGCTAAAAAGACAGAATTGCTGTGTCTGTCTTGCTCACACTCTCTCTCATGAGCTGCATTCCTTTTCCCACCCCCCTGGCTGATCTGTGAGCAATTATTACCAACACACTTGGCCTCCCTAATAACGGAGGACCATAACTACAAGTGGATTGTGTCCTTTGGACTGGAAGTCTGGCCCAGCTATATGCAGCCTCTTGGGAAGCTCCATTAAATTGCCTGGTGGCTGTAGGCTTGTATGAGAAATAAGTGGGTGGGGCCTGCTTTGGAAGGGGCACAAGAAAAGCAGCCTCTCACCCATTCCTCCACTTCCACAGCAAAGAAGAATGGAGAGGCAAATGCTGATGACAGCAGGGGATTCATGAGGGAAAAAAACAGATATAAGTCTCCAGTCTGTCTGATGATCTGTCTGTACTGAAAGTCACCTCCTCCTACATAACCAAAATAGAATTCTTTTATAAATTAGAGTATTGAATTTGAAGGCTTCTTGCAAAGCATGATGAAAAAATACAATAGAGGAGCTTTCTCTTGCCTCATTCCATCACGACCTCCAGCCAAAGCCACAAGAGCAAAGCAAACCTCTTTTGCTTTGTCTTGGAAGAAGCGATATCCAGCTGTGCTGCTACACAGCATCACCAGAGAACCCCATCAAGAAAGCAAGAAAAGGTAGTGAAGTAAGAGTTGGCTGCTGGCTGCCTTCCTCTCATACCCCCCACCAACAAACTAGCTCCCATTACTGACAGTCCAAATCTTGACCTCTTGCCTTTTCAAAGCACTCTGAGGAACACTGATTGAGAAAGACCACCACCTTCTTGACACCAATCACCTCTACCAGACAGACAGTTGCCACATAAATGCCACACTGGAAAGGACTTGTGCTTACTTCAGCAAGCGTGTTGGAACAGTTTGACTAACAATGAAAGTCTAAATAAAAACAGGAAAGCAAGACACCCAGATAACTTTCCTTCCCATTTGCTAATCAGAACTATGACATTTACTTTTGGCCTTTGTTTTACAAATCCAAAAACCTTTCCCTGTCTGTGGCATAGCAAAGCTGTTTGAAGGCCACTCAAAAAAGTGGAAGGCAATTAAATAGCCTCACCCAGACCCAAGCTCTGTCTAAAACAACTGATCACAATTGCAGTTGCTAAATATTAACCTGGTTTCCCACCCCTGCAGATTTCCTTGCCACTGAGAGCCTGTTTGAACAACACACTGTACTGCTTGATTTCCAGCACTGCAAAATAAGGAGTGATACAACTCTTTCATACAACACTATGATTGCATCAGAGCTCTCATCACTTCAAAAAGTATAAACAGCTCCAGAAGGGCTTTATTTGGGAGAAAGTTAATCCTCCCAACAAGACCACAAATTAAAGATGCAAGGTTGCATAAAACAAGTAGAACTTAGTTTGTGCTTGGCATTTCACCTGTAGCTTATTAACTGGATACAATTTTTCTGATGGCAGCAGCAGCAAGCATTTTTCTCCCTCCCCATATGGTGCATCTCACCCCATGGAAGCCCAAGCTCCCTTTGAAATACATGAGAATCGGAGAGAAAGGAGAGGTCTCTGTTAGATAAGAACCTGCAAATTCTCTTCTAGACATTTCATTCAGGTTCCTATATGCAATTTTGTTGAAGACTCTTCAGCTGCCCCCCACTGCCCCTGCATCTAAATCCTGGTGTTAGTTCCCTTGCTTTCCCATCATACAGATAGTCTGTTTGGGGGATGGAGGAAAGACAGAAAGGAGGAGGAAGAAAATGCATTTATATCCATTTACAAGTAGAATCTTTTAGGTCCATGTGTAGATGGTATGTTTCGTGACAAGGGAGACTAGCTTCAGGAGATACCTTGTGATAAACACAGAGAAGCTAAAGGAAGGAAAAAAAAAAAACCAACATCTGTTGTTACTAGCTATTACCCCTACGAAACTCAGGGAAGCCAGGTAGGCCCAAGAGATTAGCCAGAACAGGCACAGAGTGTAGCTAGTTGAGTCACAAGAGTTACACGCATCACTAAGTGAGTCTCACAGCTTGTGTCAACAAAACATTCTAGGTTTGCTACAGATGTAAGCAAACAGAGACACTGCAGACTATATAACGAGCGTGCCTACAGCTTTGAGAAACCTCTAGTAAAAGAAAAAGAGAAACCAATGTCATTCCTGCCAACTAGCCATTTCTTGGTCTCCTTTTTGGCAGGCTTTTTTTTAACTTTCCACTTAAATATTTTTTAAATAGTTACTGAAAACTGAATTCAGGCTAGAAGCAAAAGGCAGTAGGCAAGTATCAGAGTAAAGGAAGGAAAAGTGATGCAAGTGGAGGGAGGGGAAGGGAGTGTCTCATGAACAGAGCACAGTAGAGAGGCACCTTGCACCTCTCTCCAAGGGATGTTTTCAGCGGAGTACATTTTGCCTCATTTTGTGCCACTGACCACTGCAAAAGAAAGAACTGCTTTCAGCCAAGGTTAGCAGTGTTGGAAAGATGGTTGTCAAAACCAACACACAAAAGCACTTCCAAAGCCAGCTTACAACAGTGGATAAAAATAACAAGCATATGACTCCAAGCTGGTCAGGCAATGCTCAGCTCAAAACACCTTTTCCATTTTCTTTTGGTCTACGTAAGATTTGTGCAATAAGATTTAACTCAGTCCTCACTTCCAGATCAAGTACTTCTAGACAGAGTACATACAGGACGAGGGGAAGACAGGCTGAGACAGACAAGGCTCTGGTTTCTCATAGCTCTTTGGAATTATTCGTAGGATCCACAGGTCTAAGCATTCCACTCAGAGAATATGGCAGAGCTAAAGTGAGACCAATTAGGGGCAAATGGAAACCACATGCGATTTTAATGAAACAAGGAGCTGGTGCACATGGCTTACTGCTGCAGGAACATTTACTGCCTGAAAGGAATGTGCATCTGGCATTGATCGTTTCCCAACCCATCGAGTGAGCAGTAACATGGAAAGCAAATTGGAGCATATGATGAGAGATGAATTGCCTAAAGAAGTACAGTTAGGGGAGCAGCCTCTGCAATGAGAAAACATGTCCTTTGCCTGTGATTTAGTGATATAGTTGCAAGTGAGGCTGATCTTTCATTTCCACAGATCATGATAATAAACTGCAAGAACAAGTGCTAGAGTGACTAAAATGGATCAAGTGGTATTTTAAAGAACCTACTACAATCACAGAAATCCCATTCTGGTTCACATGGGGCAGACTTACTCCCTTGAGGTCATGGGCACTGCTTAAAGTACTGTTGATCCTAAGCAAGGGTAATATACAGTCCTCAAATGCAATGTCTGTTGCTGCAAGTATTCAAATGATGTTGCTTTTACATGTACATCAAAATGGGTACACAGTGAGGAGATTTGAGGCTGAAGAGGCAGTGTAGACGCACCCTTCAGTTCCATTTTTTCTTTTTCACCGCAAATTTCCCAGGAAGTTTCAGTTCTGCTGAGAAAGAAAAGTCCTTAGCCTGCAAAGCTGTAGATAAGTTGTTCAATTGGGATATGGTCATTCCTTCTGCAAGCTGTTGTTTTGCAGCTTGGTATCTGGTTCTCAGAACAAAACCACTATCTTCACCAAGCAGCCAAGAGACTGCTCGCATACATCACAAGAGGAAGGGGGGGAAAGATGCTCTGACCCAGCACTCAATCATATATACAGTGAATGTCCAGGGCTTGAACCTAGTAGATGCTACTTCGCATTTCATGTAATAGTGAGACATCTGCAAAGCCAGGCACATAGAACTGGCATGTCTTTTCTCCTTAGTGCTAGATTTCCCCTGTGGGATACCCGGAGTTAACAAGCATAATAAATTCATCACTGTATTTTTCAAGGACGCAACAGAAAATTCTTGAGCCAAATCTGCCTATTTATTAGTCTTCCTTAACCCACCATGCAATCCATGAATGCACTGAGAGCTCACATCCACATGGTCCAACAGGATGAGGAGGAGGAAGGAAAGTCCTGCTAAAGAGAACATCTGAAAGCAGTTTTCTTCTGCGCGTTAGAAATAGGGCAGCTCTGACAGCCCATGTAAACCTTTCAAATCAGGGAGTATCAAAAGCCACAGGCCAGGACACTCCCTGCTTCAGCAACTTACTTCAGACGACTCTCCTTGCTTCAGCACCTCGCCCAGCTGGGACAAGTGCCAACATTCTGCAAGGAGGCTGCACTCCACTGATCACATGGTTTACACTCAATTTTGCACGTAGGAGCTAGAGAGGAAGAACCCTTTAGGAACATGTATAGATTTCAAGGGTACTGGGTGGGCCTGCAATTCCTTCCTGCATTAGAAAACTTGCATTAAACTGATAGGCTAAGCAGCTGCCCATGCCAAAAAGGTATACGTATTTAACCACATCAGGCCTACATGTGCTGCTCTGCTGTTTCTATTTGCACTGGACCTGACAGGACCTAGTATTAGGCCTGCCTGACCCTGGAATTAAACCTGCATTCAAACAATTTCTCCTGTGAGAAGCCAGTACCTTTGCCTACCATTCTTGAGCCATTGCAAATTGTTCACAAGCTGACAGCCTCTGCAGACTGTTCACATACACTGGACGTGTCCATGACACAGTTCTGATTTATCATAACGCTTAAGGAATTTACTAATTGACCATTTTATTAATGTCTATTATGTAACCACAGTCATTAATACTATGTAGCTGAGCTTAGCTACATGAAGAATTTTACCCTGGAGTCTGAGCACCAGGTAAACACTTAGTTGTAGCACTCGGATCCTGATTCAGTGTTCATTAAAGCAAGTGGAAAACCTCCCTGGGCCCTGAATCAGCCTCATGTGCCACAATTCCCAGCCAGACTACAGGTCAAGGTCAGGACAGTATCAGGGCAAACCTCACACTGACCGAATTGCCCTCCTATCCAGAATTTTCCAGGATCCCATGTAGTGCCCTGTCATAACTGTGTTCCAAAACATCATCCTTCATTTTGGACCTTCAAAGGGATATTGAAGGCCAGAAGAACTCAGTGTTGATTTGTTATGGGAGTAAGGTAAAAAAAAAAAAAAAGGAGAGTGATATGAGACATCTCATGAAAGAGGTAATGAGAAGACCTGGAAGTCTAAGAACATCTATAAGCAACAACTCTTTAGATGAGTAACATAAATACTGCACACTATACATCCTCTGGCTCTGAAGACAAAGGATTTTCCCTGTGCAATGACACAGAGCACTGACAGCAGAAAGGGTAGGCAGACACTGGCCAGTTACCCTTCTTTTTCAAACAGTTTTCTCAGAAACTCCCTGACTGTCCTACTGACAGACTGGCCAAAGTTGTTCCATAGAAATTGCAGTGGAGAGAGAAACAGGATAACCACCTCCTTCTTTTATTACCCAAACTTCCTTCATACAAACTTTTCATCAAAATTTCATGTTCATGAACAGCCCAATAGGCCAGAATCAGAACAGATTTCCAGAAGTTGCATGTCATTACTTGGACGCTCATATGCTCCTGGTGCTCCCAATGAAATATTAATGAGATATGACTCTTAGCTAGACTTATGTAAGCACAGAGAATACACTGAATGGTTAACAGTGCCTGTCTACCACCAGGTGTTGACTTTTTTCTTTTGCACAACAGATATTTATACAAATCCAAGACTCACCCATACTGTTTTATTCCTAGTCAGTATTGCTGATTAGTGGAGGTTTTTACATGGAAATTCTCAAGTCAGACCATGCATCTGATGCAGATTTACTTAAAGTGAACCTACCAGTCAGTTAGCTCATCTGTGCTACTGGAGTTTGAGAGCTTCATAAAGTATTCTTACCAAAAACTTTCATAAAGTTCCTATTTGGGGGAGGTCAGCCTGCATTCTGGTATCACTTCTTAGATGTCCTTCTAACTTTTTAGAAAAAAAAACAAAAGGTCACAAGACATGGTTGGATAGTCATTTCACAGCCGCCCTGGCACAGTGATTGCTATTTCTGAATGCTCTAAGGCCCATTAACTGTTTTGGGAGGCAGAAGTTCCCTGGACACTGCACTGCTGAATGTTTACAGATAAGGGTAATCATTTCCAGGGCATACACTGAGCCTGACTGCTTCCTGCCTATCTAGGTCTCCTGAGACATTGCTGTAACAGGACTACTTTGGCAGAGTAATGAACCACCCTCCCAACAGCCAGCTTTTCAGGGCTCCAGTTAAGCTCACACCTGGAACACAGGTGTAAGCATGTTTAAACATTGACAGGGAGGGAACTAACAGAAACACAAGGGGAAATACCTTGTCTCAGTCCAGTGGCAGCAGCACAACCACAAACTTGTTTGTTCATTAATGCAGCAAACCCAAGGAGAACTGCCCATTGCCAAGGACTGGAGCAAGCAAAGGGTATGTAGATTTGTGTTTTAAAGGGAATTCTCAGCATTCAGAAAAAGCGAACTGTAAACCCCAGAGGACTAATGAACTGGAATCTCTCCCAGCTTGAGAGGTAGCATGTAACCTGACCAAAATAAGCACTTCCAGAAGGGGAGGCTGTTACTGTTAAACCATCAGGGATAGGACTGGTAGAAATGTTTCTGGAAATGCTTTTTCGTGTCAGGAAACATGGTTTTACTTAAGTCACAAATTTCTAAGGAAAGCATCAACTTCAGCAAAATTGTTTTTTATTTTTCTTCTCAGAAAAACTGAGACCTATTTTCATCCTGAATCAGCATTTCTCTTCAACTGCACTTGAAGTCTAAATGTTGATGTGAAATGACATGTTCGTTCAAAATGAACATTTTGAATTAACCCTTCAAAACATTAGATTCAGATGCATCAGAATCACTTTTTCCAGAAAATTCCATGCTGAAGACCCTGATATTTTCATTTTCCCTCGCATTTCAGATTGAGTAAATTTCCACCATTTCAAAATTCTCTACGGAACAGAAATTCTGACCCTCTCCAGCAAGTTTCTAGACTCCTCTTTCACTGTATAAATCAGAGGTGACAACAAGCTCTAATGACAGAAGCAAGAGTAAATTCCATTTTCCCCCCCGTTTTTCAGAAGCAGCAAGTAAATTCATACCAATGAGAGCTGCAGGTGCTGAGAACTGGCATAATTTCAAAAAGTAAGCCATTATCCCCTATGATCTCAAAAAGTATCTAAACTAAAATAAGCATTCAACATCAGAGATCAGTCCTTTAATTCACTGTGCCAATAAAAGTCTGTCAACACTGCAGACTGTAAATGAACGTAGACATACTAGAGCTATCTTTAAAAATCAACTTAGGATACCACAAACACACTAATTTAACCTGTTCCTCAAGTAAAACATTGGCCTGCTGAGTGCTTGTACTTTGAGACCGAAGACAAGTCAGCAAGTCAACTCTGTGACAAATGCCTTCCTACTCTCTTTTTCCTTTCTAGCTGTTTCCAACATTTTGAAGCAGTATTGTTTGATTGCAGGCTGCTTCCTGAAGCTGCTTCCTTCAACTGCCTGTTGAACCCAGTGGGAATCTTTCCACCGATTTTAACTGGAGCCGGATCAGGCCCTAAATAAGTAGTGGTGGAATCCCTAGACTTAGGAACTGAACAGCTGTCTCTGCCTTTCCGAAAGAAAAGAGGGAAAGTTATTCCTGCAGCTGTTTTCCCCTAAGTGCCTTCACTCCAAACTGTAACAGGACTGGAGGGAGGGGGAGAAGGTGGAATTTTAATAACCCATTAAAAAGGAGCATGGGCCATTGCGCAGCAGCTCTTTCAGTTCTACTCAAGCAGGGTCAGTGCTGCTAGGCTCAGACAGCCCTAAGGGCACGGGAAAAGTCCTCTTCTTGTTTTCACATCTCATTCACAGAATGGATAACGAGGGGGAGGGAGGAATCAGCTTTTGGGTTAATTAGCACCATGAACAGACAGCTGCATTGTCATTAAAAGTTCAAGAAGTCATCAGGGTCATCACTGAACTGCAAGATGTACACACACGCGCACGAGGCACACGTCTAAGCCTGGATTTTTAGCAGCCTTGCTCAGCTCTGATTTTCCACTACCCCAAAGGAAACACTTTGAGTCAAGAACACTGAACTGTTGTAGCTCTGAGAAGACAGAAGCACAAAGGCACTCCCTCTGAATAGCAGTTGTTCATCCCCTTGGAACTGCTTAATTTCACACTTAATATACCAACTAAGAATAGTTACACGGCTTTTTTCCCCTGAGAAAAATCAGAGGTGTGGCTTACCAATGTATAGTTTCATCTCTCCTTCTAATATTCTATGGGATAAGCAGAACCCCAGCTAACAAAACCAGGCTACTGGTGCACACTGTGCCTTCCACTGCTTCCTTCCACAAGCAAGGAAGCTGAGGAAGTGCAAGTGCATATTAGCAAATCCAGAAATGAGCATGTATGAATAATAATGAAAAGATAAAACCTCTAAAATGACCAGGACTGCTATTAATAAGGTTTGGAGCAGTGCTAGCCTCAGAGTCACAAGCTGGCTTAAAAACAAAACCAACAAATTATCCAACTATGCAAACCAGCCACAGATTACATTCTCATTGCCACAGTTTGCAGTAACATTTTCTGGTAAGGGATTTTAGTGAAAATGCACCAAGTAAGGATTCCCCTGCCACCTTCCAAACAGGGCAGGGAAGAAATACAACCTTGAATAGTTGAAGCATTACTGCTTATACAGAAAGCAGACTGGCATTGCCCAGTCTTGTCAGCTGTAGCTTTGCTGCCAATACATTCTAAAACCAAAATGGGGCTGAAACCACTATCATTATAGTGAAATCTCACCAAAACGTAGTTTTCCTTTTCTGGGTGAAAGGAACACAGATCCTGCTTGCTCTTGCTATTAAGTTGGCAGGCAAACACGTAGCTAGCTCATGAGTGTATAGTTCCATTCAGTGCTTGGTCTTTGCCAAGGGAAATTACTCTGGGAATACAGGAACGAGGGGTTTTTTTATTTTAACCATTATAGCTCTGTTGATTCCAGTTTACACTGGTTGTCCACATTACTGAATTTCAGTATGTTTATGACAATACAGCTGTTGCAGCAACTCTAGTGGAGATGTTCTCATGAGGAAAAAATAGAATAAAGAGATATAGTCCAAAATTCAGAGGGGAAGCAACATGCTTCAATGCATCAGCATTTTGGTTCTAATTGCCCAAGATGGCTGCTGTGAGCTCTGATGGATTTCACCAGAGAAGGAAGTCCAGGTGGGCTAAGCAGCTCCTCTTGGAAAACTCCTTTGAATTCTTTCCCTCCCATTCAGGACTCTGGGTACTTTTTGGAACAAAACCTGCCATATTTTTCTACCGTGTAACCTGGTGGTGCTGCCTCGAAGCACCAGCAGAATAATCTTTCAATAACAACTTCAGTCGATCTTTCCTTGTTGGTCCACATATATATTGAGGAATATATGCTGGAAGGAACCCTGCCATGTGCTGATCTCATGATGGCTTAATGAACAAATATAGAGCCTGCACAAAAATGTGAACCCCCAGGTGTGCCAAGACAACTATCACCGTAGGACCCTGTTCTGTTCGCTCTCCTGTCCTCCTGTCAAAAAGGCTGCCTAGTCAGGATGTGTGTAGGCAATGTTGTCAAATTCAGAAGCGGGGGAGCTTTGAACAGCACAAAGGACAAAGTTTACGTCAATGGCCCAAGCTGCCATACTGCATAAAAGACAAACAGGAAAACAATTTCTGAGACAGGAGGGAAAGAAAGACCCAGTGCTTTCCTTTACCCTACCTCTTCCAACAGCCATTAGTACTGGAGGAAATTGGTATGAGAGAAGGGCATTCAGAAACAAACATGAGATCTTGCACTGACAGGAAGGAACCTATTGGCTTGAAAACTTTCCGGTACTAGTGAAAGCTTTGTTTCCCATCCAGCCAAATACACAGGTGCTGCCTGCTTTTTTCAATCCACACTATTTTTTCAACCAATTTAAACATGGCATAGGAATAAAGGCCAGTAAGGACCTGCTTCCCACTTTGCTTGCTGTTTTTTTCAAAAGACTCAGTCTGTTGGAAAGGACAACTCTCCTTGGGATCAAGCTGGCAGCGCTACTCCAGCAGGCTCCTGCTAAATCACACAACACAGAGGGATGTAGGGCTCTGTAACACAAGGATTTATTAGTCCCAGCTTTAGAGTCCCGTAATTATTTGGCACCAGGAGAATCCTCAGAACAAACTATGAGTAAATACATGATTCCCATCCTGTTGGCCTCCCAGTCAAACAGAAAAAGAGCAAACCAGAATACACTGGGAAACTCAAGAAATAGATAGCTGCAATTTAGAATGCATGTGGGAGGTAGATTAGACATTCATACTGATAACAAAAATAGACTCTCCAGAGTTAAAATAACAAATGCCTTTAAAGAGTTTTGGAAGGAACTTAAAAATGCAGGGTCTGAATCAATCTCTAACTACAAGGAATTAGGATGACAGCCACAGAAGGGGGCTATGGGAAAGTCAGACTATTCCACATCAGGTTTCTGGGAGGTGTATTTCATCAGCATCAGAACTCCAGCCTAGCTGGATGATGCATATGACTCACTATCACAGGTTCTGCTGCAGGGTGCTTGTTCCAGAGTAAAGGTGTTAAAGGCAACATACTGATAAGGGTCATTGGCTGTTTGCCACCAGGTCTAGTCAAGCTTCTCTCTGAATGGATAATATTCCATTAAAACCTTCCTGTGATAAATTGGGGTCTCTTAAAATGCCACCTAGGAGTTCTGTCTGATACTATGGAATCCTCTACTTCTGTGCTTCTCTGTAAAGCTGCAAACTGTTACACAGTGGGGGAAAAGCAGGACAGCTGCTTAATTCTATTGAAAATATACTCTGTAGAGAAGATGGAAACAGGCTTATTGAAGTCTCCTTTTTATCTTGATCCTCTAAGGAAATAACCAACTAAATCCTTAATCCCCCACCCCCTTGGAAAAAAAAAGAAAAGAAAAAAAAAGAAAAAAGAAAAAAGGGACAGGTGCTGTTCTTCATATTTAGAGAAGTAAAACAAAGGGCTTAAGAACTCATCCTGCCCTTACCCCCAGCCCAATCCTTTGCAGTATAGAGGCTCTTGCACAGGAACTGCTGCTCTTGTCTTCCCACACTTCTCTGGGTTTGTAATTTTTGCCCTGCGGGATGCTAAGGGAGGGCCCTGTATTTTGTGGCTATTGAAGTACTGTACATGATGGCTACTTAAGAGCCCCAGGGGTCATTTTGCTGTTTTATTTCCTCTTGGACTGATCCTCTTCACCAGTGCATTTAAGGTATTCATTATTGCAAGTGCTATATTTTTCCATGTAGTGTGGTCCCTCGACTAGTGTCTCCTGTTCCTTCTTGAACCTCTTTTCCCCACCCTCCCTCCTCTCAAATACCAGAAATTTTTCAAGCTTTTAGCTCTGTGCCATATGTAGTATATTATTTATTGGAGGAAATTGTTTACTCAGAAACAGGCCCATGTATCCTAGGCCAGAGGTGAGTATGATAAACAGGGAGACTGTTTCACTCTTAAAGGACTCCCTCCATTTTCCCAGGGAAATTTAAAGCAGGGGTCCCAGCAACCTCACACTTCACAAGTTAAAGCAGAGGACCCAGCAATC
Source organism: Aptenodytes forsteri (assembly GCF_000699145.1). Lineage (NCBI taxonomy): Eukaryota > Metazoa > Chordata > Aves > Sphenisciformes > Spheniscidae > Aptenodytes > Aptenodytes forsteri. Next base: position 1,177,087 of record NW_008795046.1, on the reverse strand, counting down.
ACACACTTCACAAGAGCGGGTCTAAAGGCTGTTTCATACTGTCACCTCAATCCCCTTTAATCTGCAATATGCATTTCTCTAGACCTATGAAAGGCAGGCAGGATATTTATAGCAGTGTCAGAAGAGGCAGGAAGTAGGAAACTGGGGTGGGTGTTTGGAAAATGTATAAAGGGCTTGGAACAGTGGGGCCAGCCTGGAACTCCTTCCCCAAAAAGAATCTGGAGCTGAAAGAGAAGTGTCTGGGGAATAGCTGGTTTTCTACAGATAGCCTCTGGCTCTCTCCTCCTCTACCTGTTGCCTTTCCAACACCAGCTATTTCCTGTCTTTCAAAGTCAAGTGGAAGTTTTCCATTCTGTGGTTTTCCTGTCTTGGTACTAGCAAGCACATTTTTTTCCCTTACATTTTAACTGTTTGGAGACCAACACCAAAACCTGCTCACTAGGGGGAGAGCTTCCTATTTACAGCTGATCCAAGAAATTTGAAAGGGCTGATTAAACGTCAGAGGAGTAAGATCTTTGCTTGTTCATGTATTCACTGAGCATGAGAGATTGAACTTGTCTGAACAAATGCTCCAGTGCTCTTCTATAGAAAATTAACAGACTAACGTAATGCCAGCAGGCCTCCCTGCAGGCTGCACTGCAGTAACACCCAATACAGGGGGAAACACAGAGAAAAGGAAACAGATGTTGAAGTCCCCATACTGTAATTACAATACAGCATGAGGGAGTTAAAATTCATGTCCTTCAGTCTAGGCCAGCAGGAGCTTGGGTCATTTTGAACATGGCCGTGTGGAATAGAAGTACTCCTGTTTCCTATGTGCTGTTGTGGGATTTTTTTTTTAATGAACCACCAGGGAGCAAGAAGTAATAATACGTTACCTTCATCCTGTTGCACCTGGTGTAGCCATTACTATCTGTGCAAGCATTGTGCAAATTTAGTGCAAGTTATATCTGCTTTGCTGAAGTACCAGTGATCGCGCAGGCCAGAAGAAACCTGGGCCTTTTCACATCAAAGTCAAGGAATTAAGAAGGGAAAAAATCTATGGGGTCTCTTTTTCATCCTTGGGCCCTTTCACATACCTTTCTTTACCTCCCCAATAAACCAGTTCTAAGCTCTCAAGAACCAGCAGGATTACAGTGCTCTGACACTTTAACAACAGATGGGTAACTAAGGAAGATTGTGGATTTTTGATTAGAGTGTGTATTTTTGTCCAGAATCAATAACAAATAGGTGTTGAACAATGATGGCTCTGCTGTTTGCACACTCTCCTTTTATCTCCTGACTGCAGTGGGTAAGGTTACTACTTCATGTATATCAAAAGTACCTTTCAACAGTATGTTACATCTGGCTTAATTTCATTTCCTTCTCCTGCTGCACAATCTGCATCATTTTCCAGCTAAGATGTATTTTCCTTATAACTCACCTGGTGAAAATAAAAGGAGCCCAAGCCCTGCACACACACCCATGCAACTTGCACTTCTTGAAGGGCTGTTCGAAGGAACTTTGTATTCATCTGAATGGAGGAAGGCAACAGCTTGGCTAGAGTCCATATAGAGTAAAGTGCATGTGTCCTGTCCCTGGCCAGTCCACTGAGACAGGCTTTTTCAAAGCCTAAGCCTTGACTGCCAGTCAGAAACAAACATGCTACGGGCTGTTAGAGGTCAATCAGTAGAGCATTGGATTGTTTTATATGGGTTCTCCTACTTATGTGCTCCTTGAAGCCACAGTACCCATTCACCCTCCTGGATGGATTAGATTCACCTTGGGCATGTCCCACAGTTTCAGAAGGGGTGGCCTGTCATGTGTCACAGCTAATGATTCTTCTTAGCTTGACCAGCCTGTACCTAGTTCTTCATCAGTGCTTCCATACAACATCTCTCCCTTCTCCAGTAATCCTTCTCTCCTCCTTATACTCCAAGACTAGTCTTTGAAGGGCCTTTGCCACTCCTACAGCTCCTAAATACCTTCTCCCATTACAAGTTTCCCATTGAGTCTATTGCTGTGGTCATCCTCTTCCTCAACCTGTAACAAAGATGGAAGTTTTCAGAGCTGAGCCCACTGACACAGTCCACTAGTTCCCCACTAGCACAACCCAAGACCTCACCTCCGAGTTGACAATGGCCTCCCCAACACTGTCCTCAATCATAGAATCATAGAATTGTTTAGGTTGGAAAAGACCTTTAAGATCATAGAGTCCAACCATTAACCTAACACTGCCACATCCACCACTAAACCATGTCCCTAACCACCACATCTACACGTCTTTTAAATACCTCCAGGGATGGGGACTCCACCACTTCCCGGGGCAGCCTGTTCCAATGCTTGACAACCCTTTAGGTGAAGAAATTTTTCCTAATACCGAACCTAAACTTCCCCTGGCGCAACCTGAGGCCATGTCCTCTTGTCCTATCGCTTGTTACTTGGGAGAAGAGACCGACACCCACCTCACTACAACCTCCTTTCAGGTAGTTGTAGAGCACGATAAGGTCTCCCCTCAGCCTCCTTTTCTCCAGGCTAAACACTCCCAGTTCCCTCAGCCGATCCTCATAAGACTTATGCTCTAGACCCTTCACCAGCCTCGTTGCCCTTCTCTGCACACGCTCCAGCACCTCAATGTCTTTCTTGTAGCGAGGGGCCCAAACCTGAACACAGTATTCGAGGTGCGGCCTCACCAGGGCCGAGTACAGGGGCACAATCACTTCCCCAGTCCTGTTGGTCACACTATTTGCTGATACAAGCCAGGATGCTATTGGCCTTCTTGGCCACCTGGGCACACTGCCGGCTCATGTTCAGCCCGCCTCCCGCCCACCCCCGGGTTCTTTTCCCGCCGGGCATTTTCCCAGCCACTCTTCCCCAAGCCTGTAGCGCTGCATGGGGTTGTTGGGACCCAAGTGCAGGACCCAGCACTTGGCCTTGTTGAATCTCATACAGTTGGCCTCGGCCATCGATCCAGCCTGTCCAGGTCCCTCTGCAGAGCCTTCCTACCCTCAAGCAGATCAACACTCCCACCCAACTTGGCGTCATCTGCAAACTTACTGAGGGTGCACTCAATCCCCTCATCCAGATCATTGATAAAGATATTAAACAGAACTGGCCCCAATACTGAGCCCTGGGGAACACCACCTGTAACTGGCCACCAACTGGATTTAACTCCATTCACCACAACTCTTTGGGCCCAGCCATCCAGTCAGTTTTTTACCCAGCGAAGAGTATGCCCACCAAAGCCATGAGCAGCCAGTTTCTCCAGGAGAATGCTGGGGGAAACAGTGTCAAAGGCTTTACTAAAGTCTAGGTAGACAACATCCACAGCCTTTACCTCATCCACTAAGCAGGTCACCTTGTCATAGAAGGAGATCAAGTTAGTCAAGCAGGGCCTGCCTTTCATAAACCCATGCTGTCTGGGCCTGATCACCTCATTGTCCTGTACATGCCATGTGATGGCACTCAAGATGATCTGCTCCATAACCTTCCCCAGCACCGAGGTCAGACTGACAGGACTGTAGTTCTCCAGACCCTCCTTCCAGCCCTTCTTGTAGATGAGCAGTCACATTTGCTAGCCGCTAGTCAACTGGGACCTCCCTGGTTAGCCAGGACTGCTGATAAAGGATTGAAAGTGGCTTGGTGAGCACTTCCGCCAGCTCCCTCAGTACCCTTGGGTGGATCCCATCTGGCCCCACAGACTTGCGTGTGTCTAAGTGGTGTAGCAGGTCGCTAACCATCTCCCCTTGGATTATGGGGGCTTCATTCTGCTCCCCGTCCCTGTCTTCCAGCTCAGGGGGCTGGGTACCCCGAGAACAACTGGTCTTACTATTAAAGACTGAGGCAAAGAAGGCATTAAGTACCTCAGACTTTTCCTCATCCTTTGTCACTATGTTTCCCCCCGCATCCGATAAAGGATGGAGATTCTCCTTAGGCCTCCTTTTGTTGCTAATGTAGTCACAGAAACATTTTTTTATTGTCTTTTACGGCAGTAGCCAGATTAAGTTCTAGTTGGGCTTTGGCCCTTCTAATTTTCTCCCTGCATAACCTCACAACATCCTTGCAGTCCTCCTGGGTGGCCTGCCCCTTCTTCCAAAGGTCATAAACTTTCTTTACTTTCCTGAGTCCCAGCCAAAGCTCTCTGTTCAGCCAGACCCGTCCTCTTCCCCAGGCACTGCTCTCTGCTGGTTTCTGGCACATTTCAGTCCCAGGAGGGATACCCCAAATCACCTCCTTTCTTCCCAAGATAAAAATGAGATTCTACATCTCAGGCAAGCTGTTGCTGATATTTGATGAGGTTTGATGTTATTTTTTGCATATGCGTCTCTGCTATTTAACTTGAGTTTTATTGTCTGTATACTGTTTCTAAGGGCTGAAATTGCCTTTTGGAAAGGTCTTATATAAACACTAGCAGGAATTTGGACTATTCATAGTCAACATTTATTTTACCAGCACGCAACTCAAGAGACTTCTATCTTGTTTCATAAAGACTCACGGAATCTTTTTTAGCTGGCAGAAACATTGAATAAATAAAATAATCAGGGTTGTGTAAAACTACTTGCATTTTTATGTTATTAGACATTGTCAGTTAATGCACTGAATCTTCACTCTGTTCACTCAAGGGAACTACTTCACATTACAGTAGAAGGTTAAATTTTTTTAAACAATAGTTTTAAGCTCCTCTAGTGTTTGTAACATTCCTCTTAGAAACCTGAAACCATCAAATCAAATCCAATTCTGATACAAGATGGTAAAATACTGCCGAGACCAGTGGCACTGCACCTGCTTTACACAAGTTAGGAGGCAGGTCCAGTATTTGCTTTCCATATTGGTAACTGGGCCAGATTTTAGATCTAGTATAAGAGGGTATAAATCCATGTAACCCACCTTGGTCTCATTTACCTCAGGCCCAGCACCAGCCTAATACTTTCAAACAGCAGAAATTTGAAATTCACTAGTTAACATTCTTTTCTCAAGTTTTTTCCAAAGCAAATCCCGTTTAACCCTGGTTTTAAAGAAGGACCTAGCCCACTATGGGCAAGTAACACTGGTAGCAGAGTCACCGGTGGGCAGAGCACAAATTTTGGCGTGCTTTTTCAGGTATCTGCTTTAGAGGAAGAGCTCTGGGTTTTAATAAAGCCCCAGCAGTGTGCCTCTCTCCTCTGTACCCCAAGTGCTTAAACACAGAAGGTTACCGAAGAGGTTGACCTTCAGCTCTGCTATTTGCAACAAGTGTTCAGTGCCACAAAGCTGAGGAAAAGTTAAGACAGTCTTGCAACAGTTCCAAATATAGTTAGCTGCTCTGATCAACCTTGTCTCAGAGAAGTCTATGTAAAGTGTAGTTAGCTTGAAGAGCAGTAACAGTCCATTAAAGTTATACCAGTAAAATTTCAAGTGTCACACGTGGAGGTTCTTCAGAGGTTTAGATGAGCTACAGTAGGCCTTTAAGTTTCATGAACTCTGCATTTGCTTCACTAATTGGTGCTTGAAGGCCCCATTTTCCTCTCTTATCTTTTACATTACTACCATTTCACCAGTATCATTTAAGTTGCTTCCAAATTATAACATCATGTGAAATACAGAATCATACCCTGAAAGTCTAGAGCAATAAGGAACACATCAGAGCAAAAGCCTCTTCATCCTGAGCCAGAAAAAAAAAAATCTCATCACAAAAAGGAAACTCAACCACATGCACTCCAGACATTATTAGGACTGAAATTAGTCCTTCAGCTTAGTCTGATTCAGAGCTGGCAAGCACAGCATGCCTGGCCTTGCCTGCTAACTCAAACCAAGCTGTCCTCTCAGGTTTACTAGCTCTTACAAACTTCCAGAGAACATCCAGTGGAAGTTTCATTTAATGACAAGACCTCCTGCCCAGACCAAATGGGCTCCTTTCTTCAGTGACACATGCTTGGCTGAGCTACGTAAGAGCACCACATGGTATTGGAGCTGTGAGGAAAAAGAAATATGACCTCAGACAACATCGTTACATCAAAAAACTAAGTTTTCAGCTTAACAGCTTTAACACTCAATTAAGGCCAAGGTGACTCACTGAATGCTCCTACTGAAGATTCTTGGTCCCACCCACCATGACTGTCAGTGGGATTATGCATGAGTACAAAGATACATTTCATCAGATGGCAATCCAGTTGCCATATCTGACTCTGAAAGGCCAGGACTAACTGTATTTAGTGTCTTGGAAAAATGTGAAGTCCAGTGATGAAGCTGAGAATGAATGTTTCACCTTGTGCCATTTCTATGGTCAAACAACCAAATCTGCTCATCCTGAATAACAGACATGAACAAAGCAGGCCCTTTCCCATCCCAGATGAAAACTTTTGCCAAGATAAAAAATGCTAGTACTACATATTGCAGTACATAACTATGTTCCCACCAGCCCACTTCTTCCCAGAAACAATAAAGGAGCACTTGGCAGGTGGAAAGTTCTCAAGAACAGGTGGGAAATCAGTGAAAATAAGAATGAAAGAAATGTCTCCATAAAGCAAGGGGCTCTAAGACTCAAGGTTAGAACATCTGGCTCTCCACTGGCTCAGAGGTCTTGGTGGCGTTACTTCCTGCAGGAAATCTGGAGTAAGCAGATGCAACAGTAACAAGATACCAAAGGAGCCTTATATCACATTCAGCACTACATCTTCAAAACACTAATTTCCATCAAATTTTTTTAATACATACATTTGGAGAAGTGACAAACTCCAAAGCCCAAAAGGTGATCTCTCTACTCTGCTATGCACTTTAATTGCAAATAACTAACAAAAACAACATCTAACCAACTTCTATTTCCACTTCTATTAAATAGGACAATTCAGTTTAGAATGGTCATCTTTCTGTCAGAAGACATGACCAGGCACAAGGAACACCCTCTTTCACCACATTTTTACCATGGACATTGGAATTCCATAAAAATTAAACAAATCTCCTCAATTTCTTCCCATGTGAAATGGAATTCACTGGTTTTTGTTGGGTTTTTTTTTAAGCTTTACAGGGCACTTCTCAGATTTCCTGCTTCTAAAATGCCTCAAAGGGAAGTCCAGTCTAAAAATGAAACCACATCATTACTTCCTCAACAAAAGTCTGATTCCAAAGTTGATATAACACTTTTGCAACCATTATCATAACATGTAACCCATAAATTTGTTTAAATTCATCTCAACTCGAAAGAGTAGCATATTAACTAATTTGAGCTGGTTTATTTTAACTTTTTAATTAATTTGGCAGACCTTACATGTCTGCCTTAAAGTATAAGACAGCACATGTGCCCTCACTACAGCATCTATGTCAAGGCAAAGAATGCATGTTCAAAATCTCATGTATGATCAATTTGTTCTGCATGTCTCTTTTAGCTTATTAGTGAGAAGGTGGAATGATCAATTCAAGAAAAACAGTGAAAAAAAAAGGACAGGTTTTCAATTAGATGCTCAGACTTTGGGCCAAACAAATTCATGAGCTTCCTCCTTTTCTGCTGTCTTTTGCTATTCCTGTATCACATTCTCAGTTCAAAGAAGGCTAGCCGCTGCAGGTGCTGTGAACTCAGTGCTATGGATAGCATGAAGTTGCTAAGCCACTATCCTCGTATTTGAAGA
>NW_008795046.1:1163720-1168205 GCF_000699145.1 Aptenodytes forsteri | reverse complement strand
GAAACATTCAGGGTCAGGTTGGACGGGGCTCTGAGCAACCTGATCTAGTTGAGGATGTCCCTGCCCATGGCAGGGGGGTTGGACTAGATGACCTTTAGAGGTCCCTTCCAACCCAAACTATTCTATGAGTCTATGATTCTAAAAGGATCTTTAGCTTGCTGCTTGCTTTCCAGCCAGTCCCCCCTAGATACTCAGAGACCTTCCATGAAAGAAAGACGACAGAAAAGAGAGAAAAGACAGAAAAGACAGAAAAGACAGAAAAGACAGAAAAGACAGAAAAGACAGAAAAGACAGAAAAGACAGAAAAGACAGAAATGCCCGAGGTACGGCAGGATAGAGGAATGAATGGCTTCCTTAACACCAAGGGATGCTAAGAGCTTACCTTCATCTCCCCAAAGCTTGCCAACTCCAACTCACCAAGAGTGAGGTTATTTAGAACGGAGAGGGGCACTACCTGCTGGCATCCTTGCTGAAACAGGTATTTCTTCCCCCAACACAAACTATAGAAAGGAATGTTATTTTGAGCTCCTTTGAACTTACGTAAGAGACAGATAGTAGTGCCATAGCTCTTTTCTGAAGTATATGCACGAGATGAAAGCGAGATAGGTGTGGAGTGGACAAAGTACTTTCTTTATCACTTGCAGACTGGTTTGTCAAAATCCAACCTGCAATTTCACATATTTTTCTTTCTTTTTCTTTTTTTTTTTTTTTTTGAAGGGGAGGTGGGGCAGAGGGGGTCAGGCAGGAGGTGTTTTTCCAAACCTGTGAATGCAACATTCAGCAGCCAAGCTCAAAAGTTCCTGCTGCTCCTGCAAAAAAAGGACAAACAAGCCCTTTTTATGTCAGCTATGTCCAGCTGGAAATGTCACAGCTTTGTCACAATGGAACAAAGCATGCCTGGTGTCTGTTCTTTCAAAAGGTCTCAATTCAAACAAAAGGAAAATATTCACATCTGGAAGGGGTCGTAGGCAGGGGGCGGGAGTGGAGGAAGCAAAGTTCAGATGGCAAGTCATAGCAGTTGCTGTTTGTCTTGCTGTTTGTCTAACTATTGTACTGCCTGTTCTGGCACTTATCAATCCAGTTAAAGAAAGCAAGCCAAGAGTTAATACAGCAATTTTATTATTGATTGACCTCGGAAGGCCAGATGAGACACATATCTTCACTTTTGCTCCATTCATCATGCTGGAACACTCAGGCTGAGTGAAAAGACCCCGTGTGACCAGTCTGGCAGTAGTTCCTCTTTTTTTCCCCCCCCTCCTTTTTTTAATAAAGAAAAAAGTTATTGTGGTGTATGAAGTCCAAGCTTCCTTTGAAAGTGAAGGTCGTGGTCTTCTAAAGGATGTACATATTGAAATCCTGCCCTTTCCAATGGGTTTATTTGAGCATCTGTTTCTGTAAAGACTAAAACCTACTAATGACTGCAGAGTTGGGAGGCCATATCAGAACTGAGCCAAGTTCTTGAGGAAGATCAAAACTTAAATGTCTAGTGAGATCAGATTAAAGGAAAAGAAAATAAACTTGAGAGTAGGACTTCACTGGCTAGGCATGAAAGACCAACAGTGAGAGTCTGCATTACACTCCTAAACTAAAAGTTTTCTCCTTCTTCAACATTCAGTGCTTCTGAAGATAAAAGTCTCTCCTAGGCTGCCACCTAGCCAGTTAATTTCTTGTATTGTTTTAGGAGCTATTTTAAAAATCTCTTTTGCTCCAGCCCTTACTGCATTGACTCCTCCCTTTTGAGCTGGTACACTGTCAGGAGTTTCAAGAGCGATAAAAACTTGCTGCCAAGTCCCTTTCTTCCCCACAATGTGTTTTATAACCCAGCGAGTAGTTTAGTCTGTCTAAACACTGCACTAGTACACTGCCATCAGTTTCCATGGAGATGATTAACTCCTCCAGAGCCAGAAAGCTTTAGTGTGCTTTTTGCCCTTTCAGCACATGAAGAACATGACAGCATTTACTAAAATCAGCCTGCAGAAACATCACATTTTCCAGACAGTTCTAGCAAATGCAAGGATTTACTTTTGCTTCAACCCATCACACAGAACTGCGGTCTTAACCAAACCTGCATTTAAGTCATCTACTAGAATGAGTCGCTCTTTATCCTTCTGCTTCTCCTCCTTCACATTGCCGTGATGTCTGAAGGCATGACAGCCCCACTGATATTAACTTTTTGAACTACTGTGTCTCTCAGCAAAGTCAAGGCATGAGATATAATGAAAAGTCCAGAACAGAGAAAGGAGAGAGAAAGGAGATTACTTTGAACTCAACCAGAAATCAGAGTAGAAAACAGAAAAACTTTGTGCCCTAAAGTTTAGGAGCACTGTTGTATGAAACTTCATAGTTTACCATACTCCTAGTCACTTATGTGTCTAGCAAAACTATCCTGTCAGTGTGTATTCGTAATACAATTTTATTTAACACCATTTTAAGAAGTTGAATTAAACCGAAGACTACCCTTGATCTAGTATAAAATGACCTATCAGAGCAAGAAAGTAGACCTTCTCCCAAAACGCAGCTAATGAAGGCCACATGCTCTCATCAGCTTCAGCTGTGGAAAAATGGTTTCCCAGTCTCACTTTCACAGAAAGGACAATCTCCCTGGCAGTTGCCACTTAGGTGGCACGCTTGTTGATCCAAACTATGAAAATGGCAACAGAACTTTGAATACTGCAGTTTCCTGGAAGAATTTCCCAGTATAAAACTATTTTATAAATATTTTCCAGGCTATCATCACTGAAGCAAACTGTAACCTTCCCAGCACTTTTAGCATTTAATGGGTTTTTTGGCATTCATGAGCAGACACACTATATAAACAAGACATGAATAACCAGGCATAACTGCAGTTTCTGTAGAAGAGTTAAAGGCCAGAGAAAGATTTTTTTTTGCCGGTAAGCTTGGCTAACTTAAAAGAGCCACTGGCAGGGTTCATAGCAATGGGTGTTCTGCTGCAGTGAGAATTATTTTCTATTTGACCTCCATAGCAGTTGCCAGGTGGATTTCTTTGCAGACTCCACTTGGAGTCAGTACTCTGTGGATATCAGTACACTTTTTACACTGTGCTACTAAGACAATCCACAGAGGTGCAGTAAGACTTTACTCATGCAGTCCACTCAACTCCTGAAGTGACAGCCTGTATTTACTGTTATGTGGACATGTGTCCAGTATTAACTCAAACACCACCACTAATTGATTTCATATACGTTATCACAGGACACTTACCAAGTAGCAACCGTATTTGGTTAACCACCCTTGGCTACAAACAAACCAAAGAACTTGAGTCCAGAGTCTCCATTATCTCTTCCTCTGAGAGATTTTGGGTGTTCTCCTTGTCCCCCATCTAAAGTTAGTGAAGATCCTTACAGATGCTAAAACCCACAGCAGAGAACATCAGCAAGGATCCAATAAAGTGTTTGAACTTTCCAAAAAAGCATGCACGTTCACACACCTCCCACAGCTGCAAAGATCACAACGTAGCACACAGAAAGCGTGGAGACACTTGTTACCTGCTTCTCTAGACCATAGGTGCAGCACCACAAGCCTATGTCAGCCACACCTTTCAACACCAACCACCATGGGCAGTTTCCTGGCTTGAGAGAACTCGTCCTAACCCTGCCTCCTATTATTTGTCACCAGGTCGTGGAGGAAATTTTGGCTGCCCACACCTCCAATTGTGTTTTTGTCTTGCTGTAGGAAAAAAGCCACTCTTATAATTACTGATTTCTTGAAAGTATTTCTTGGAGAGGCTGCCACTGCTGCCGTGGGACAGAGCCTGCAGCCACAGCATGCCTCGCTCCCCGCCACCCCTCAGGAGAACTGGGCGGGGGTCCACCTCTGCTCTTACTAACCCAGGCACATGCGGCAGCTACCAAGCCATGGCTATCTTGAAAGGTCAGGTCACCCCTCACCGGTTTAACCCACCCCACCTCTGTTTTCACTGGGTCACTCCTAGGACAAAGGCTTACTTGTGGTGACAGCCCGACTGCTGCCCGCACCCCCCCCCAGGGTCCCGCGGAACTTTCTAGAGGCGCGGGCTTCGCACCGGTGGGGCAGGTGCCGCCTCCCCGCGCGAGGAGCCTCGGCTCCCCCTCAGAGAGCCCCCCGAGGCCCGGCGGGGCTGCTTCGCCCCGGGCGGCTGAGGGGCGAGGAGGCGCCGCCGGCCCGCGGCACTTACCGATGTCGGAGTTGCAGAAAGCGTCCTGCGGGTGGATGGGGACGCAAGTGCAAGCCTCCACCACCAAGTCCCGCAGGCTCCAGCTGCAGAGGAACACGACGAGGAAGCTCAGCCACGCCGTCATGTTGCCCCCGAGGTGCCTCCTCACTTCTGCGGAGCAGGAGGACAGCCGCTGTTTTGTTCGCCTGACTTTATTCTCGCTTCCTAACAGCCCGCGCGCCGCGATCGCCTGCCTGCCTGCCTGCCTGCCTGCCTCCTCGCACTGTCTCTGTCTCTCTCTGGCCTCGGCGGGACGGTGCAAGCCTGAGCGC
>NW_008795046.1:1153429-1163473 GCF_000699145.1 Aptenodytes forsteri | reverse complement strand
TGGCCGGCCGTTCGGAGGAGAAGTCCCCGTCCCCAGCTTACGTCCCCTCCCGCCGCTGGTGCCGCCGGGGGGGTTGAAACTCTTAAAAACTAGTACCTCCGAGGTATCGGCGAGTATCCGTCCCGCGGCGGTCAGTGCCCGGACGGGTCTTGCCCCGAGCAGTCCCCCGCCACCCCAGTCGGGACCTGCCTCCCCTCGGCCACCCCGCTCCGCACCTCAGGGTGCGAAGAGGCACCTGGAAAACACACGCGGAGTTTGTTGTTCGCTTGGAAAGCTTGGGCTGTTTCCCTCGACACCATCTAGGCTGTCTGCAGGCTGATTTTAAACTGGAGGAGGTGAAATAGTACTCTAAAGGGCTTTCAGAAAGCGATCAGAAAACGCAAGAGGGGTGCAGTGTGTTCCTTCTTTTCCTCCTTCAATAGGCAGTGAAAAGAGGATGGAGGAAAAGAAAGACAGGACCTAGCTGAACTGTAAACTGGGATTACATCCTGCGGTTTTTAATCCTGCTCCTTCTTCTCCTGTCACCCCACCACAACCCATCATTTCCCCTTCTCAGGGCTTTCAATCAGAAAGGGGTCATAAACTGCTAAAACCGAGCTGGAAGAAGCAGTATCGTATCTACCCAGGCACTCCCAACATTTAATCTCAAAGTATATTTTAGCAGAGCAGCTTTAGTGGAATTTATAGAAAAGTCCTGTTTGTTTTGTTTTCCCTTATCCCCTTTTGGAAACATAAATTTCTATCAGCTGTAGAAATGTAAATGTTAGAGAAGAGCTGGGATTGTAAGGAATGAGATTGCCAGCTGCAAGATACAGACAGCCTTATTATCCTGCAAAGGGACTGAGGGGTGATTAATCACAGTATCAAACCAGTGTATATAATGTCAGAGTACTTTCCATGGGGTTTACAAGACTTAAGCATGTCTAGTTATAAATTATGCTGGTATTAAAGGCCAGGGACCAGCTGTCCTAAATTTCTAAATAGTCAGCTAAGTCTTTAGATTTACAATTCTGCTCCATCTGGGTGAAGCACAGCCTGCCTACACCTTTTCTTTAATCATACCGTCCATATAAAATTAAAACCTCCAGTCTTATAGAAACACATGCTTTTATTTGGAGCATCGGTACACAAAAGCTTCAAGATGGGTGTTGCTAGTAGAGATTGAGGTTACAGTGCTAACAGTGGGAAACACAGGTTCCTACCCTTGCTGTGACACAGACAACCTGTGTGACAGCTTCACCTCACACTGCTTCAAATCCCAATCTGTGTAATGGGGATAATAGTGATGGGAGCTTATCAGGAATGTGGATTAGTGAACACACTGAAAAAATTAGATGGTGTTGAGGTGCTAACGGGTCATATAAGTATGTATGAGGCAGGGTATTAAACAGGACATTCAATTTAGGCACATCAGTGTCTGAATCCTTGGGCTCCAAATTGCAATATGAGAAACCCTCCTTAGGTGCTTGGACTGGCTGTTCAAGGTACTACAGCTGAAGTTGAATCTGTCAGGTTGGACTGTCATTTCAGTCTTACCGGGTGTAAACAAGGAACAAGTCCACCGACCTCAGCAGAGTAACACGGAAGAAAAATGAGGTGTGTCTGGCACTTTCATTTTTTCTTTGTTGTTGTAAAAAGTTTGATATCACCAACATCATGATACACCTGGTCTATCAACATCTCAGATCAGTATCTGAGAGAAGTGGAGTTATTCCATAACCTGACACTGGTGTAAATAACAAAGAGTTTGGCCCACACACAACTAGATTATAATCACAGCTCCAGCACCACCTCCCTTCACTCTCTGGCCAACTAATTCCTCTGAGTATGTTTCTTCATTTCTATAATAACAACTTTCCTGCATGTTCTGAGGACTAACAAGCTGAATGTTTTGTAATAAGCTTTAAAGATGTTGGGTGCTGTGTGAATGCTAAGAGTCACTACAATACACAGATGCAGGACACATTCAGAGGAGACCGAAAAACAAACCCTTCGGTGATCTTCTCAATTTCTGAAAAGGGAGAGAAAGGGGGCTAGAAGTTACTGAAGTTACACAGGGCCCTCCAAGGCATGGAAGTAGCTCATTTACAGTGAGGCTGACCAAACTTGTTAAAGTAACATGGAGTTTGTGCTGATTACAGGATCTAGTTCACTTTTCAGATATAACCCAGAGAAGTAATCTGCGATTACTTTTCAGGATGAAAAGGAGTGCCACGGTTTGATCCAGTGGCAGGGCACATCTGTTTGGAAGGGATGGTGTGCAGGCTGTCTGTGTGTCGCGGCTTACCACTGCCTTTTATAGCAGTATTTGAGCGGTGATCCAGAAATTTTTTAATGCATGTATTAGCATTGCCTGGAGTAGTAGTACCTGTGTTCTATCAGTTAGGACTTAGCTGATTCACCTGCTTTTTTGACACCTAGATATTCTTTTGAAAAAGAGATTAACTTCTCTACAGTAGTAGGGATGCAGGTTTTTCAACCAGGACTGTATACTGTACAATAATAACAATATTTATTTGCCACTTAAAGGGTACCTTTCATACACAGAAACCAGAGTGCTTTATTTTTGTAAATCACGGGTAATTAATACTCAGGAAAACTTAGTCTGGCCAGTGGCCTGCTGGGAGGCCTTGGTTAAATCATTTAACCTGCCTGCACGTTCATTTTATCATCTTTAAATAGAGATATTGTATATTATCCTCTAATAATATCTATTAGATATTCGAGATTAGCCTCTCTCCTTTGAGACCTACCAGTAAAGTGCACTCTGGAAGAGCCAGGCAGGGGTTCCAAGTGTTTATTTATAGGAGAAAATTTTGATAATGGGGTCAAAGTAACACAGAAAGTCAATGAAGGAACTGAAAGGAGAACTCTATCTGAATTGCCGTTCTATGCCCTGTCTGCATGGGAGAAACTGCAAAGGGAAAAAATAAAAACAAAACTAGCATTCAGCTCCTTTGCCTAGATAAAACTTTAAGCCTTACATGGCCATAAAAAATGTAGCAGAGAAAGAAGGAGAAAATAAAGACCTTGATCTTCATATGAGAAAATTAAAGTTCACGTTTGGTTAATGTCACCAAATAAAGAAATCTATGTTCTTCTAGTCCTCCACCAAGAACACACTGTTGAACACAATTAAGGATCTCTCTGCTTTACTGGGCAGCCACACCACTTCACGCTGTGATCTTGTCGGATCCCACAAGCTAAGCATGACCGGGCTGGGTCAATAGTTGGTGTGAAAATTCCCAGGGAAAGCCATGTCCTGCAGGTGTTGTTGACTGAGCAAAGTGGCCTTCTTCCCTCAGTCCTGCATGAATGTGTAGAGACAGTGCTAGGGGGCACTGCGCTGCAAGAGATGGTTGCATTTTTTGCGGTTGAAGCTAGCTTTCTTGCAATATCTGAAGAACCCACTCTTTGGAAAAGGAAAGATATTAAGCTGGCTGTCTTGGTTAAATTTCAGGAGAGAGAATGAACTTCTGCTTCCATAGATACTCACTGCAGTTTACATCAGGAGCATATTAACTATCATTTTCCTTCCACAAGTCCTGCTTGTGGCTGGAAAGGACCATCCCAGAGCTAGCTGCAGAGACGGAGATAAAATCACTTTGGGATATTCCTTCGAGAGGCATAAGGTGTTGCTGTAAATGAACTAAAGGCATATTCACTTCCCTTCTGATCACATTGCACTGTGAGGGATGCCAGGCGCTGGCAGAAAGCTGCTTCTGAACTGACAAAAGCACCTGAATGTAAGTAGTACAAAAGGGCTTCATCAAACTACAGGAACTGCTGGCCAAAAAACAGAGGGGGGTGGAGGGAGAGGGAGAGAAAGAGGGAGAGGGAGAGAAAGGGGGAAAGAGAGAAAGAGAGAAAGAGAGAGACAAAGAAATAGTCCCACTACCACCACCACCAGAGGAAAAAAACCCTGACACATATAGTAGCTGCAAACACTCCAGCTCACCACCAGACCTCAGCTGGCTTAAACTGAGCATGGCATGAATGAAGTCAGGAGACTTCGGCCTGCACTCCAAACAGTCCTGCCACCTCCATGAACAATATATTAATTTTAAAAGCTTCTGAAGTATGGGCATTTTTCCATTTTAACTTTTCCACAGTAACCTGACTTGATTCATGAGTGTGGAGTCCTGCCATTAGCATTCTAAATTGTCCAGCTGCCAAGTTGCTCAAAAGCCTCTTCTTGTCCTAAAAACTTTTCTTGAAGTTGACAATCCTCATATCTTTTACACCAGCTCAGCATCACACCCTCTAGGAGATATCATTGGTTTTCTGCTTTTATGCAGCAGGTGGGAAAGGATAGGTGCTTTTCAGAGCCATCTGATGTCCTTTTTTACAGCACAGTCATGCCATGTCGTAGGGCAGTACAGAGTGGTCATGCATTGCATTAGCAAAAGATTCTCGTATTTCCTGATTATCCATTTCTTTTTCAGAATGTCTGTTTTTTCTGACGCTGTCCTTTGAGAATACTGTTTTGTTTAAAATGTTTGTATTTGCTACGATTTATGAGTGTGAAAAAGGTTGAAAAAAATTCCTCCTCTATTAATTCCTCTGTTGTATCAGTGAACTTAATATGCTACTTAAAATAAGAAGACTCTTTCTTCAAAAATGTTTTTGATTCTATAAATATATATGAAAAAAATTCATTTGATCTCTTTCTCTGAGGTTGCAAAGGAATTATGTCACCTTCCTGTCTGCAAGCCAGACATAGGTAACACTCTATCCCATCCCAAGCTTTTAATTAGAGCTACACCATTAAAACTTCATCAGCTCTAACGGTTCTATACTGTGTTCAGTCTTCAAGGATCCTTTACAGATTGTGCTTAGAGAGAGCGCCCAGCCTGGGAGCAGACCATAGGCACCATGTGTCCCCAGGAGTACTACATTATAAAGGATTGTAGAATATGAAATCACCTTCTCGGTCGTGCGGGGATCCTCCAATCCAGGCTGTGATGTGGCATCAGCTGCAGAAGGGCAACCAGGAAATATCTTTTAACAGCCTTATCAAGCTGAAAATGTTTCCTGCACATGACTGCGCTCTTTGGCCCCAATCCAGCAGAACACTAAGGCACATGTTCAACTTTAAGCACACAAGATGCTCTACTGAAGTCAACAGGACTGTTTACATGCACAAAGTTAAATAAAGTGCATTTCTGGATCAGGGCCAAAGGACTCAGTACCATGCAGGGTTCAAGCCAGGAGGCTGTGATTAGATGGTCTGACAGAGTCCAGGGCGGAGGACACGATGTGATTTGCTTGGCTCTACCTGCCTGTGCCTCATTCCAAGCAATTAATTTTCTCTCATTTTGGTTTATAATAAGTTTTTTCATTTCTCTTGCTTTGCTTTCATGCTGCTGTAGCCACTTCCAAACTGAAGTTTTGTTTTTGTTTTTTAAACCCTTCTAAACTGCATCAATAGCTTTAAGTGACTGAACAAAGAGATTTCAAATAGATGAAGTGCTTCAAATGGTAATAAGAGCTGGTGTTCCCAGAGCTTTGGAGGCTGGCACTAAGCAGAGAAGAGAGTGAGAGCGATTGAAAATCACTCTTCTGTTGTTCCTTTGTATGAACTGGTTTCTGGCTTATGCAATGCACAGTAATTAAAATGACTGGAATGCCTCACATTTTTAAGAGAGCTTTAAGGCAGCTCTGTGGCATTGTGGCCAGCAGAGTTCACGAGCAGATTCATGGCTGCAATCAAGATTTGACGTTTCTATCAGCTTAACTTGAAGACAGTATCTCTGTAGAGGCCTTGGAGGAGAGTTTGAGGAAGAAGGACTAGGCACAGAAAAGCAGTAACATCTGCTCCCTGCATCAGCTCCATGAGCAGCTATGGGGCAAGCCTTCCTTTCAGTGAGATGAGAGCCTGAAGGTTGGTGTGGTCATCAGAGATCTCATTGTTTTCTTTCATTGTAGCCTTAATGTCCTGCCCAAATTCAAGTGTGGGACAGCACTTACATGTTCTCTCTCTCTCACTGTAATATCAGTTACTTATAGTGCCTCCTTCTAGGTACTGTACAGGAAATGCTTCTTTCTGTGAGAGAGGGATTGCATTTGAGTACTGGCCACTGCAGTTGCTGGGTGTGTTTGTGGGGGTCCAAACAGCCCCCCGATGTTCGCAGATAGAGAGCCTGGCAGACTGGCAAGTCTCTCTGCTAACAGCGGGTTGCTCTCCCTGTGATGAGGTTTACTCTGCCCGGCAGTGGTAAGGGAGTATCTTGCTGCTTTTCAGTCCTCCTGGCACAGTCCAGAATTTCATTTTCCTATTTTCCATTTTTGTCATCGAAGGTGGCTGGCCGCTGCATCTCTGGTCTTCCCTCAAGAGTTGGCTTGGCTTTTCACAGTGATGAACGGCCACAGAGTAGGAGAGCTGAATACAGCCTCTCTCGGGAGGGGAGCTGACTGGCCTGAGGATATGACCTTTTTGGAATGTTGAGCAACCAGATCCTTCTCCCCTCACCTCTCTGCCCCTCACCAGCCTTCTGAGGACACGGACTGAGCCCGCTCCCTCATCTCCCAGCATAATCCTTCTCCCTTTCTCCTACACATCGGAGGGCACTGTCAGGATACAGTGGTCTCCACAACCCTGTGTGAGTGTAGAGAGGCAGAGAAAGATCCCAGGCAGGAGACAATAATCCTGTATCTCTTAGACCATCCTGAGGCTAGCAGAGCTGCACTCCCTCCATATGCAGTAGGCCAGCCAGTCCCTAGGATGTGCCACTGGTTTTAAAGCATGTTGGAATCCTCTGAAATCACCATACTTGTGAAAAGCAGAAAAAGCAGCACCAGGGGGCTGGCATTCCTCTTTTTGTTACATTAGTGAGCCTGGAGACAGTGTCAGGCTGTCAGGTCTGAGGGAAGGGTCTTCTGTTTACCTGCAGAACAGGTGCAGCTGCAGGAAAAGTTACCGTCTCTTGCCTCTCCCTGCACTACCTGCAAAAACTTCCTGCAAAAATAAGTCAGTCACTTCAAACCCATAGTCCAGCTGTTACCAGTTTCTCACCTGAAACTGTAAATAAAGGTGTTAGTTACAAGAACGGTTTCTAATGATGAGGATGGTGTCCTAGCAGGGAACGAACTCAGCGATTCCTGTCACGCGTGTCAGCACATGGGTGTCAAAAGTGAGAAGCAGTTCCTCTGTGTGGAGATCCCAACAGAGATCGTTGCCTTGGCACAAGATTTTTTTAAATCCAAATTGACTCCTTCAATGCTTTTGTTCCTGGGTTCCCAAATCAATGCTGTATTCTAAACAGCAGCTGACTGCTCACTTGCGGCAGGGCCTTCCCACACAGACTGAAGGCCCCAGCCAGTCGAAGCTGGGGGATTTCTGATGTGAGATTTCAAGGACAGATCTCTTTCTTCTCTGGAGCAAAAGGCAGCACTTCTGTTTCCTCACTCTTTTGGAATTTTTCTCCATAAATCTTGGCATACAGTGTGAGACAAAAGATGAGGAGATGGTAGATCTGCAGCCTGGAGCGAGGACTCAGTCAGTTGTTTATTGTCTTGCTCTTCCTGAGTGAAGAGCAATACATTCATCAAAGGACCTTTTCAGGTTGGCAGTGTGAGTTCCACACCTAATGTATTAACGTCAGGAATGAAAAGATCAGTGTTTGATTTAGCACAGATGTGTGAAAACAGTATTTTCTCTACTGAAGACAGAGGGAACAATCTACAGCCCCTGTTCCCCTTTCCTTTAATCTGAAGGCCCTGAGCTATCCCTTAGTTGCGACTTTCTATGTGCTTCTGAGGGGTGTTTCAGTGGGGGGCACAGAAGTATGGAAGGACCTCACAGTAATTACAGAACCTTTCTGTTCATTTAGCAAAGTAGCCTGGGTTTCCATTTCATTGTGAGTGATAACGGGTATTGTGCAGCAAGAGTTAATCTGTAACCAGATACAACGTGGCTGGAGGTGAAACCAAGAAAGAGGAACAGAGCAAACTTCCTCTGTTTTTCCTTTGCACTGAATGAAAGTATCTTTACCAGGGACTGTAGCACTAGGATTGTGATCACATGCTTATTAGCAGAAGCTTAAAGAAAGTGTCCTATACTGACAAGAGTTCAACTCCTTTTGATTTTAACTCCATTTGTAGCAAGAGCAACATGGTAGCTCACAGTAGGGGTGCTCTTCTGAAGGGGAGGCATACTGTGTGGGTAAATGTACTTGCACCCCGCTGGTACTACACAGAAAGAAGGACTTCCAATGCATAGCAGGGGCAGCAATGAGAACTACCCAGAGCCGGCAGGAACAGGGAAGGTGTCAAATGTATGTACAGATTACGTACCAGGAGTTGAGCTATGAAGGTACCAAAGCTTGAACATGTTCCCTGAGCAAGAAAACACCCCTCTGTACCTCTGCTCTTAGTAACAGTGCCACCAAATCTCACGCAGACAGTTGGCCAGGGGTTCGGCGTTAGCCCAAGTGCCCTGCTGTGGGAGCCCGGACTGCTCCAGTGCAGTGGTTCATCACAAGTGCTAAGAGGCTGGAGAGGTACCGAACATTTTTAGTGGTAGCAGGTGTCCAACACTAGCTTAGTACAGCACATTCTCTTCTCCTCTCCTCTCCTCTCCTCTCCTCTCCTCTCCTCTCCTCTCCTCTCCTCTCCTCTCCTCTCCTCTCCTCTCCTCTCCTCTCCTCTGGATAGGCTGCAATAAAGTCTCCCCTCCCCTCCTCGAACAACCCCAACTCCTCTCCTCCCCTCCCCTCCCCTCCCTTCTCCTCCCCTCCCCTCCCCTCCCTTCCCTTCCCCTCTCCTCCCCTCCCTTCCCTTCCCCTCTCCTCTTCTCTGGTGACTGTTGTGCCTATGGCTGACAGTTGAGGGGCTGCTCCACAGCATAGCTCCCATTCTTGCTATCTCCTAGTATCTGCAGCAGTGATTTTAAGCAATGCTTAAAGCTAACTGCAAGGAGAGATTGAGCTCTCATCACCCAAGCCGGGGAGGCAGGAGGGCTCTCGCTAGACACCTAGCCGAGGTCAGGGAGGAAATTGCTGTCAGTGTAAAAGTTCTGCAATGCACGGGAGGAATCTACAATTTTACTCATGGGATAATTCATGGAAAACAACCAACAAAGAGTCTGAGCATCAGCATTTTCTACCAACAGAGAAGTGGCTCTCCAGCAGACTTTCTCCAGCACCCAACAGTATGAAAGGCAGTAGATAGACAAGCATTTTATGTATTTTCATTTAAGCCGTGTCTTCATGTTCTGTAGATTACAATCGAGCATTTTTTGACTTGCTTCCTCTTCTCTCAGTTCAAGTTCAGCAGAACCACCACAACCCCAGTGAGTGGAAAGGGAAGGGAGGGATGGAGGTCTGCTCAATGCAGGCGAACCATTAGTGCAGCTAGAATAGAAGGCACTAATCTGGTCTCCTTTATCTCCCAGGATAGCTATGGGTATACCTTCCGAAGGCATTGCAATTCTCTCTCCCACTGTTCAGATCAGAGGGACCTGGACAAGCTCCAGAAGTGGGCCTGTGTGAACCTCATGAGGTTTAACAAGGCCAAGTGCAAGGTCCTGCACCTAGGTCGGGGCAACCCCCGGTATCAATACAGACTGGGGGATGAAGGGATTGAGAGCAGCCCTGCCGAGAAGGACTTGGGGGTACTGGTGTATGAAAAGCTGGACATGAGCCAGCAATGTGCGCTCGCAGCCCAGAAGGCCAATCGTATCCTGGGCTGCATCAAAAGAAGCGTGGCCAGCAGGTCGAGGGAGGGGATTCTGCCCCTCTACTCTGCTCTGGTGAGACCCCACCTGGAGGACTGCGTCCAGCTCTGGAGCCCTCAGCACAAGAAAGACACTGACCTGTTGGAGTGGGTCCAGAGGAGGGCCACAAAAATGATCAGGGGGATGGAACACCTCTCCTATGAAGAAAGGCTGAGGGAGTTGGGGCTGTTCAGCCTAGAGAGGAGAAGGCTCTGGGAAGACCTTATTGCAGCCTTTCAATACTTCAAGGGGGCTTAAAAGAAGGATGGGGACAGACTTTTCAGGGCCTGTTGCGATAGGACAAGGGGTAATGGTTTTAAACTAAAAGA
>NW_008795046.1:1100761-1153271 GCF_000699145.1 Aptenodytes forsteri | reverse complement strand
AGACTAGATCTAAGGAAGAAATTTTTTATGCTGAGGGTGGTGAAGCACTGGAACAGCTTGCCCAGAGAGGTGGTGGATGCCCCATCCCTGGAAACATTCAAGGTCAGGTTGGACGGGGCTCTGAGCAACCTGATCGAGTTGAAGATGTCCCTGCCCACGGCAGGGGGGTTGGACTAGATGACCTTTAGAGGTCCCTTCCAACCCAAACTATTCTATGATTCTATGATTGAATGATCTATTGCTGGAGAAAACCTTCTCCCACTGATACTTACATAAAGTCACTTTTGTTTCCAGGAATTTATTGTGCCAAAGAAGCAGGATCATCAAAAAGAGCACAGCCTGCCTCGTGGAAGGAGGAGCAGGCTAGGAAGGGAATTTTTTACTTCATCTGAAATTGGTTTCCCCATCCGGAATAAACCTTCACCTCTGAACATCATATGTAATGGCAACTTAGCCTAGAGGGGCTAGTATAGCATTAGCTGTACATGGCTGTAAGCAAATAGCACACAGAGAGCTGGCTGGAGGAGGCAAAAACTTATTCCCAGTGAATGTGAGAGCATTTCCTTCTCCTCCTTGCGGAGACGGAACCTAGCTCCTTAACTTAGACAATGCCTCCAATTTCCCTAAGGTGTTTCCACAAGTATCAATGCAATTACTTAAAACATTTTTTTTTTTTCCCCTGGAACTATAATCTGAAGGACAGGCAGACATAGACATTCACTTTTATTTGAGAAAAGGCTTTTGAGAATAGGAAGGAGAAAAGAGGAGAAGCTGGTGCTGCAAAAAAACCCTTATTCCGTCAGGCATTTCTGGGAAGGAGGAGGGAGGGCAGCTTTTAAAGGCATGCCTATGGCTGCATGTAAGGGATAGTTCTCAAAGGATTCCCTTAATCAGATTCTGCAGAAGATAGGCTGTCTCTCTGTAATTCACTCCATGTCTTATTCTAAGGCCATATGCTCTGGTCACGTGAAGATTTACAGTCTCAAATTTACTGGCCTCAGAGAATCTAAAAGAATTATGCAAGAAATCATGTTCTGTGATAACTGAGGCCTCACACAGCCATGCTTTCTAAAGACCGCTTCTAACTCGATATATGGCCCTTCTAGGGCTTTGTAAGCCCTTCTGGGAAAGAGGGAAGGGGAGAAAAAGGGGGAGCTGCTGATCATTGCCATATGTGAGAAGCATCCCTGTCTGCACATGGGTGTGACGTCCATGTTGTCACAGAGGCTGAGCTCTGTATAGCCCCCATTTCCTGTTTCCAGTCAGCATCTTGCTGCTGGAGCAGGAATCCCATATCACTCTGTACCGCAGTTACAAAAGAGGAAAATGATGGTCAGTGGAGGGGGAAGGGGTGGGGGAAATCCTCTTAAATAGCCATGTAGGATGTCTGGGCAGGGATGTGAGCCAGGAGTCCTCAGAGGCAGTAGAATAAGTGGGAGTTTAGCAAATAATAATCATTTTCTTTCTTTGACTAGTGTTCCTCAGAGACCTCAGCACTCCAGTTCTCAGAGCTAATTTTAGCTATTTGTGGTTGGCCTGTTCCTAATGTCCCTTTCCTATCTCTCACACACACTGAACTTTGGGATACTCTCTGTGGGCTGACAGATGACGTGAAAACCTCTAATCTGCAGGTCAAATATCAAAAATGAAGTGGGATCAGGAAACTGGAAGCACGATTTGCTTTCTTCCAAATAAGGGAGATATATTCATATTGGAAGTTCTTAGCATACCAAGTTTGTGGGGGTTTTTTAAAGTATATGAGGGGAATGACTTATTCTTGAAAATTTTATGGTAACCACTAAAGATGTTATCATCCCATGGACACTGCCTTTCCTATGCAGACTATGACTGACATGCTTTCATTATTTATTGGCACTGCTCTTCTGTAGGAAAACCAAAACCACGTTGTCCCAAACACTGTACTGATATATAACAGGCAGAGCAAGTCCCTGCCAAAGGGCACAGAGTACATGTTAGAGACAGTTCAAAATCAACATAGTGGCAATAAAGCTGTGATGCCAGGAGTGAAGGAGCTTGCAGCATGTGGCATTCATACTGCAGATGCCATGTTCATGGAAGTCTGAGTCTTACCTGCTTTACACTCCTGTGATGATTTGATGTCAATGCTTTATCTTCCACAAAATTTGCTATACAGTCTGTGATGAATCTGATGTCCAGATGTACCACAGGGTACAAAAGGAAGGTAAAAGGTTTAGGATGACGACTCCTATTTCAACCAAATTTTCCCAGAAACATGAGCAACAGGTGGCACTTTTTCTTCCCCTAAATTTTTTGTGGATTCCCTCCCGATTTCCCCGCCTCTCCACATACAAATCTGTAGAGGATGCTCTGTAGGACCAAAGCGTATGCTCCGAGTGATGTATGTGTGGGACTGGGGACAGTAAAAGGGCATATGGCCCCTTAAGGGATCTGGAAGAGATGCTGGCTCCGCTCTGTAAGAAAACTAAGTCCAGGGCCTGGGAATCAGATCAGTAACCTTATTTTCAGTTGATAGATTTAAGAAGGCTTTGAGTCAGGTGAGGAATCCTGGGAAGCTGTTTAGGAGGAGAAAAAGGTAGTTATTATGTCCCTCAAGGACAGGAGAGCACTATTCCTTGAGCTGACAGAGGCCAGATTTATGTTATTAATTGGGCAGACAGCCCTGGTTTTGTGTTGGACCGGAAATAAAAGACTGACTAGGATATCTTGGATAAGACTGCCTGTAGCACTCTGGCTGGCAGGAAGCAGTCAGTCTGCATATAAAACAGACCTAATGAGCTGCCCATCGCTCTTCTTCGTGCCCTGCAGGTATTTCCCAGGTGAGGCTATGCTGCACAAGGAGCTATTATTTTCCACTCTACAGAGACCCAGCCAGGACACTGTAGTCAGCATCACTGTTAGCAGAGGCATGGACAGGCTGCTTCCAGTAGGGAGAAGCCCAGCAGTGAGCAGAGCACATGTGGGGGCACAGGGGCCATCTCATGTTGTCTCTGGCTTTCCACAGATTTCTGGGAGCTCTGCTGATTGCTGTAGATCCCCTTCATTTTTAAGAGCAGTGTTGGCAGCTTGTTTCACTTTTGGACAGAGATAAATCCTGTCCAAACTGAAGGAATGCATGGGGGGAACCTCCCCCTCCCCCCCACCATCTACAGGTTTTCCTAATAATCGCTGGGCAGATGGACACAGTCATGTGAGTCCTTGAAACTCTATCCTTTTTGGAAGAGTAGCGGGTGTGGTGCCGGGACATGGCCAGATATATGTGTTGCCCTTCACAGAGGAGCTCACTGTCCTCCAAACACTGAATATCAACAAAATCCTTCCTGTGGGGACTTCCAGCTCTGCCCCAGCCAGCTGTAAATTCCTTTGAGGCTGAGACTAAGAAAACTGGAATCCTGGGAGGACCTTGGTACAGTCCCAAAACCATTTCCACTGAACCTTCCCAAAAATATGGTTTCTCTGACCTAGGAATGTGAGCTCTGTAACAATGGCAAAGCTGAAGTCCTAGACCATTGGCATTAACTAGTATTAGCTCATTACTTCTTTGCGCTCCGTCTCATCTAATATGAAAATCATTGTCCCTCTGGGAGACAGACTGTCTTTTTGTTCCATTTTTGTGTAGCACCTGGCACAATGGGATGCTAGTATTTGAGTGGGGTGCTACCGCCATATAAACAAAAAAATTAGTGGGACTCCTAGTTTCTCTATTTACCACTTTCTTTTTGAGTTTATTATTTTGGAGTGAATAATCATAAAGCATCTGAGTTAGCACAGCAAAGCTAACGGCCGCTTCAGCCAGGAAATGGCTGAGAAGGGGGGGAAACAGGGACTGGCATATAAATTGCTGTTGTGCAGTGGAACAGAAGCCATGAACTGGTATGGAGTGGCTGAAGCAGGAAATAGCAGAAAGGTAGCTACATATGCAGAGAGCTCCTCAGCCGGTCCCAA
The DNA here is from genome assembly GCF_000699145.1 of Aptenodytes forsteri. Taxonomy (NCBI): domain Eukaryota; kingdom Metazoa; phylum Chordata; class Aves; order Sphenisciformes; family Spheniscidae; genus Aptenodytes; species Aptenodytes forsteri. Next base: position 1,149,326 of record NW_008795046.1, on the reverse strand, counting down.
CAAAGCTGGAAGAAAACTACATTTGCTCTAAGGCAGGTGAAGGTACAGTCCTTCAAACCTAGGACAGCTGGCCTCCCTGACCACAAGGACCTACCAGCTGCCTCCTCGCTTGCCAGACCTCGTGTTTTTGCACGCTGTCCCTCACCATCTGTTTGTCCTTTTTATGGGAGTGGTGCCTACCAGTTGTCACCCTCTGCACAAACCAGCTGAGAAGTTCGGCTCCCCTACTGTGACAAGTTTCCTGCACATTTTTTGTGCTTCCTTGCATGATACAAATTCTTTTCTGAACATTTGCAGACTTCCCCTTTTAAACGCAGAGGTTCTGGAGGGACGTAACACCTCTTGGAGCGAATGCATTCCCCAAAAGCCTTCCCCATGATGTTGTGGCCCCAACTGTCAACAATCTTCCCTCCAAGGATGGAGAATGCAATCCAGGCCTCCCTCCCCTGCCTGTGGTGTCTCCAAAGCAGTAGCCTCCAATGAGCAGACAGCCAGAATAGCCACCAGCATGCCGGGAAGGGTATGTCAAGGGTGGGAAGGAAGTGTGGCTGCTCCACACTGTGTTCCAGGCACGTTTAGTTGGCAAATGGTCCCTAAGAAACTATCAAATGCTGACGTATATTCAGGGCAACTTCTAGGCTACTTGCATTCACACTGATAGAAGTAAGGCAAAATGATGCAGCTGCACCAGCTGCTAGCGGCCCACCGCCTGTCAACGAAGTCTGAGCAGAGCAGAGAACCTACCTCCACATCACATCACTTATACTCACTGCCTTCTCTGCCTCTTCCTACCTACCAAAGTAGGAGGGTGGGTGTTTTGGTGAAATCTTCCCTCCAGGGTGAGGAAAAAGGCAAATAAAGAACAGCCAAGTGGTGTGTTGTGCTCACACTCTTCCTTGCATCCTAAACTAGACTCACAGACTGACATGAGTGATCTTACTCACTTGTGCTCACATGACATACACACAAGCACTGAAGGGGGGAAGGCTGTCAGGGCTGTTCCCAGCTCTAGAGCAGCCCTTTGACAGGACTGGACTTTTTTTTTTCCTCCCCCCCCCCCAAGATGAGAGGCTGGTCAACACCACCCCTAAACTCACCTCCACCCCCAAACAGCTGTTTTGCCAAAGGGTGGAGAAGCAGACCTCCTGATTGAGGGTGGAGCAGTTTGAAGGGGAGGAAAGCAGTGACTTCACTTTTTATTAAGTAATAGCAGAGCAGGGTGTGCGTCACTGAAAAACAAGACTTTGGGTGGGGGCAAAGGCTCTTTGCAGCATCTTATGGATGGAGCTTTCCCCTTTGTGGGAAACAAGCAGAACGCACCATTCTGAGGAGGGAGTTCAGAAAGTTGAAGATGCAGTAGGTTATACACCTTATAATCTCATTTAAGGGGATCCAAGAAGAGCATGAAGGTGAAAGGGCACATAATAGTGAAGGTGGTTTGGGCTAGACTTTAGGAAGCACTTTTCTCCAGGAGGGATGGAGGAGCATTTGGAATAGGTCAAGTCCGTGTGAATGGAATAGCATGGGAATAGATTCAAGTCCATGTGAGTAAAATGGGAGTGAAAGAGTGGGCTGCATGCAGTGCTGTGTCTGGCCCTCGGCCAGGGCAAGGCAGGGCAGGGCAGCATCAGGGAAGGGGTTGTCGTCTGCTTACCCTGGAACCTGGTCAGCCTTGGCTGGAGCACCAGTACCACCACAGCTCAAAACGCCCTGCAGCCTTCTCTTACTCATGTTGTTGGCCCAATCTCTGTAAGGAATCTGAAACTCTTGGAGTGTATCTGGCTTGTCCCTTTCACGGTGCCAACGCACCATTTACTATGCAAACGAGGCAGCTCTGGCAATTTTTATACCAGGGAGGATTCTTGCCCTGGCAAGGGAATTCTTTGTAGACAGAATGGAGCTCCTCAAGCAGCACAAGGGGGTCAGCTTCCATGGGAGCAGACGGCACTAGGGTCCATGTACAAATACCATGGGGATAATGGCAGAATAGACAAAGGTGTCTTTCACAGAGAGTTAGCCGCAAGGGGACTGCAGTTCTTAGGTTGGCAACAGCCTCTTCTCAGTCCTGTGCTAGTGAACGAGTATCACAAGATCTGGATCTATCTCCCCAAGTAATCCTTTCCCTGCAGCTGACTCCTGCAGGACTGTATGGGCAGCCTCAGGTCAGTCTGTAGCTACATTCCCTAGGGCCTCCCGGATTCAGTTGGCTTCTGCCAGTCCTGACTACTACTGAAAGAGCCTTTCAAGCTCGAGAGCAGTCTGGTATGTTAGAGGTTATTCCAGGCTGTTCTCACCATCATAAGAGTTAAAAGCTGTCTTAGACTCCAAAGGCTGCAAATGTAACAAACATTTTCATACTGCTTATACTGCTCTGAAAGTGCAGTCTCCAGAGTGGCCATCAGAACAGCAGCTGTTTCACAGATGGCGTTGGGCTGGCTGTAAAAAGCCATCCTGATGGCTCTGGGCAATGCTGATGGCATGATCACAGGGTACCTCTGGCCCCACTTACAGTGAGGACATAACCAAAGCCACTTCTTTCCTCTCCTGGTCCTCCCAGGTGAAACTCAGAACACCTTGACACCATCCTCCAGAGACATGGGGGCACACCTACCTAGCATTCCTCTAGCTCCCACAGGTACTGAAGTGTAGTGCATCAGTGCTGGCATGTGCTTCACTTGTTGGATATTTACCCAGGATCTTGCCTGGGCATGTTTGACCTGTCTTAAGTCCAGGCTGTTGCATTTGGACTTGTGCTACCACTCAAATGAGTTATTTTATATCTAGTTCCTACACACCTTTGCATACTGCAACCACACATGGTGAGGAGGTCTCAGATGCAGTCAAGAATTCAGGCTCTGCTTAGCAGAAGTGTAAAAAACTGCTAGGCTGTCAAGTGTTCAGGCCCTTTATCTATCTTTTTCCTATATATAAACTGAAACCCCAGTTTCATGGTACCAAGCTCTCAATGGGTCCTCATGCAGACTTTGCCTAGAGACTCACCAAGGTTGCAAAGCACTCAAACACAAGCAATAAGCCACTTTCCTCACTTCTGCCTCAAGTATATCAAGGGAAAGATAAAAAATTGAGGAAGCAATAAATGTACCCTTTCTGCTAGACTGATTGACAGCTGCAAGGGCAGAGTTCAATTTCTAAGGGTCACTAATAAACAGAATTTTGTGTTCTCACTCCCAACCTAAGAAAATTAAATTAACTGAGTGTTCAGAGAGCTCTACTTCCTTGCTCACAAATCATAAATGGCTTAGCAGAACAGCACTGTTTTGGAGATAAAGAAGAAAAGGACAAAGGAACATAAACAAAATAACAGGCATCCACCAACTCCCCCAGTGATACTTGCCAAATTGCTTGCTGACGCCAACTGCTACAGCAGACCATTGCTTCCCCCTGCTCTAGAAACGCTCCACTCACAGCCAACAGCTTTGGGGTACCACCACTCACCTGCTGGGTAGTAACGGCTTCTTCAGAGCTGGAGCTGAGCCAGGGTGGGAACCCCTGACCAGTCCGTCCGGCTTCCTACTTCTTGTAGCCATGCTAACTCTATTAGCGGATCCTCTTAGTGGCTCCAGCTATGCATCCCCCATTGCCTGCAGTTACTCCTAGTCACTCCTAATCCTCAGTGAGTCCTGGCTTTTTGTTGCTCAAAGACAACTTCTGGAAGAAACTTTCCTGGTCCTCTAGTTTGCTGTATTTTTACCTCCCAAGAGCGCAAATGATTACATGAAGCTAAGGGTGGTCACCTACTATGCGCACAGCTTGTCCCAGATTTTCACACTCATTGAAATTCCTATTATAGTCATTTTCATGATGAGATTATTGTTGTTTCCTTACACAAATCCTCTCACATGTGCTAGCATATAAAAATCAGAATGTGTAGGTATTAGACCTGCCTCTAGGCTTTTTCAGCACCTTTTCTCTCCAACTGAGGCCAGAAGAGCAGTCCTGCCCTTCTAGCTCTCCATCCTTCTGGGCCTCCTTGCTGGCAGGCCAACAAAACATAAAGGAAAAGACGATGTCCAAGTTAGTTCTTTGTGTCTTGCGGTCAGCGTGAGCATCTCATCAGGATTCACCAAAAAACAATAGCTGTCCAGTATAAGCCTCAAGACAATCCTCTATTTATAACAATTTAAGATCCTACTGTTATATCTGTGCAGCAGACGAATGAACTCAGAAAGGCTAAGAGATGCTAATGAGTTTGTGACCAGTTCCAATGCTTTTCCACCCATTCCCTGTGTTCTTAGAGTAGGCAATATTCCCTTCTCAAACCAGGGAATTACTAACACTAATGACTGGATGTATCATCCCTGCGTGCTGAGCATGACTCACAAAGTCAATATGGCCCTAGCAGCTGAGAGGAACAATGCGGTGTGTTCTCAGTTACTCTTTTTGGCTACGCCATTGCTGGAGCCCAGAATGAGGGCAATGATGTCATGGCCATAGGCTTAATGTGTAAGTAACATATACAACACTACAAGCTCTCTGTGATCTATTACTTCCACATTAAAGTAACTTAGGGCATATATACACAATTAGTTGCCAGAGCCAAGAATAAGTAATTTGGAACAGATTATTTTATTTCAGGCTTTTAACAAGAATACTTCTCAGTCCCAACAGGCTAGTTCTGGAGAGGTAATACCTAGCTCAACTTTGAGCTATATAATTTAGTCAAGACCTCAGCTATAAAGACAAAAGTTTGGAATGTAGAAATGGGCAGACAAGAATCCCACTAAGAAATAGCTTACATTTTTCTGACAATTAACCATTGTTGCAAGTATTTACATAAAAAAAGGGTAAGAAAAAGGTCTGAGGCAAAGAAAGAAATTATTCCCAGCCATTTCCAAGAAAATTACTTTGAAGCCTTTCGTGCACTTGTATTTGAACAAGGCTTTTCTCCATTAGCGGGGGGGGGGGGGGGGAGGTGTTCCTTCCTTTCAAAAATGTGTTATGTGTATTTAGTGTCCCTCAAAGGAGCCAGCGCAGGAGGGGGCGTAGAGGCTAAGCATACAGCGACATTGTAGTCAGAGGCCAGTCAGTGGGTCACGCGGACAAGCTCGTACTAGCTTTAAACTATCTATCTCGTGTGTGTGCTGATAACCGTAGCCATGGAGTTCGTGGTAAAGCTATTAGTAAGCATACTCCCCCAGGGAACTGGGCAGGTTTTGCAGCCTGCACTGAGCTCTGAGCTGCTACAGCTATAATGCTGTTAGCACCCAGCTCAGGTAGCCTGAACTTAGCATGGATGGGACTACATGAGCTACTGTCTGCTTTCTGCATGGATAGCTCTGCCAAGTTCCCTACTTTACAAAACTCTTCCCTAATGTACTGCCAGGCTTGCGGGTACCTCAGGTGACAAGGCCTGCCTGTGTCCCATATTATGGGCCCCTTTCATCATTTGCTGGGTTAAGCCAGGATTCCTCTGCCCAGCAAAACAGGGGAAGCCCTGAGAATTCATAACACGAAATCTTATCTCAAGGGAAAAAAACAGAGGCTTGTGTGTAGAGGCTTGTTGAACTATGCATTCCTGTAATATTTTCCCAACGTTGAGTACCAATGGGACAGTCACACACTTTGCTGCATGTTCCCAACAGGCTGGAACCTTTATTTGCTGGGCAGGCTCGGGCTGGAACGCTGCCAGGCTCCCTGGAGACCAGCTGTGGCCGCCTAGGTTCCTGTGCCTCTGCACTGGGCAGTAGATTGGCGGAAGCTGGTGCAAAGCTGCCTGTCCAATTAAATTTGTTATTCTGCAAAAGGATTTAGCTTTGTTTGCTGGTTATTACTAAAGAAAAATCATAAGCTGCTGCTTTAACCTGTGTTAAACCTTTCACAGGGTGAAAGAATCTGGTTCCTTTTCTTCCAAGTTGTAAACAAGGAGCAAAAACCTAAGAGAGAAGGCACAGAAAACAAAAAAGTTTTAAAATATTATTATTACATTCTTTTTACTTTCCAATCAAAAAATATTTTTAAATTTCCTGTGCTAAAAGGGTACCACATCAGAAGGGTTGCTGAACTTAGCTTCTGAAAAAAATCTGACAATGGGTCATCAGCCACTATGTCAAACATACTCCAGCTCCCACACGTACCTGCTGTCTCTTCAGGGATGTGCTAGTAAGCCCATCCAGAAGGGTCTGTAAAATATTACGTTGATGGGAGATGTTCACATATTTCATAATTTTTTCCTGTACAAACAAATCAAAGGAAGCCAAATCAAATAAACCACTTATTCCAAAACAAGCTTTCTATATACAAGATTGCCTCTGGTTTAATTGAGCTTGTGGCTGACTATTAGTTAAAACAATAAAATGTTATCTGTTGAGAAAGTTTTAGGTCAGCACGGACTGGTAGACTACAAAAGAAGATGCCTGTAAATGTATAGTTCGAGCACAAAAACTACGCTCAAATACTATTATAGTTGCAAAGCAAGGAAGTGCCTACAGGAAGTGCCCTTACAAGGGTTGCCACTGAAGTTTTAATTTCCCTTTTCTGAGCCCTGCAATGCAGATCATTTCTTTCACAGGATTCCTGCCACAGAAATTCTGCAATTAAAAAAATTAATATTTCATACTTAGTTTTATCCTTCTGCTCAGTGGATGGACCTAGATCTTCTCTAGTACACAGGATTTAAACCATGCTCTGAGAGCAGAATGACTAAAACCCCTTTTGACTTCATGGTGTTCAGCAAGACAACATATCTAACTGCTTCAGAAACATCAACAAATTTGTTTTCACAGCACTACAGTGGATATTATGTATTTTGTAGATGAGAGGCTGCGTGCTGAAAGTGCAGAGTCAATGGATTTTGTATACCTGATATAGAATGGCAAAGACTTGGATTTTCACAGTTTCTAGCATGCTGCAGCACTTTATATTCAAAGCACAAAGCCCAGATGCAGTTGCAAGCGTTCAGTCTCTTTTGCAAGTCGGCTGTGGTTCACCCATGCAGGGGCTCTGGCTGCAATGCCAGCTTCAGTAGCTTGCACCCCTTGTCACCAGAGCCCATGCCTTCCCACCGTTGGGGGGAGGCTGTTTGTGGGCCTGTTCTGCAAATAGGATCAGGGAATCAATTCATACCAAAAATAACCCTTCTGGGCCTCAGAGAACAGCCTGGGACTGGAGGGTATGTCAGGCGTCCAGAAAGCAAGGGATAGCCACATCACAGTCACCCACAGGAAATCTGGCACGAAGTAACCTGCCCAGCATCACACTGGAGCTGTGTGGCAGTGTCAGGGACACTGGCCAGCTCTGCAGGGCAGCAGTCCATTGCTCCAGTCCCATGATGACTCTTGCTCCTCCTGCAGTCCCCTGCCTCCTCCGGTGACCACCGCCATCTGCTTTCCATAACACATGCAGCAGGGGGTACTGCAGAGAACTGTTGCGAGGCTTTCACAGCCATGCGTAGCCATCAAAGGAGTTCCCTCCTGCCCGTGGAGCAAGGGAGTGTCCGGAGAAACAATAGACGGTGCGCTTTGAAATGAAGACAGCATCATAACCCATCTCCACAAATGTTGCCCGGGTAACTTTAATCCCGGATTTCCTAACTTTTTAAGCACTTGACTCCATAACCATTACAAAGTTTTAATGCAAGCTTTTTGCGTGCAATATATATCCTCATTTAAAGTAACCTGGAGTACAAGAAGAATGAGTAAGGGAGGAGATAGCTATCTGGGCAATGCCAAGGATTGGAACAAATGCTTTCTCCTTGCTCTTTATACTTGATTATTTGGAGATAAAGGAATGTGGAATGATTGCCAGCAAAGGCTCCCCACTCTCAGAAGCTGGTGGTTGTTGTAAACTGCAGAGTTGAACTAGCTGTTGGTTACTCACAGAAAAGCTTCCCATGCAAAGTGCTATTTTCTATTGGGAGTGAGATGGTTCCTATGATGTTCAGCACAGGCTCCTTCCTAACCCATGACCACTGCAAGCATGGGAATCAGTGACTCTGTTGGATACGCAAAACATGCATGACAGGCTTTGCTCCGTATCGCTGCCTAGCAAAATCCTTTTTTTTCTCTCTTGTAAGAAGAGGTGACATAAGAGAGGTGTCAGTTCCTTTTCAAGTATTGCCATCACTAGGATGGTCTGGGAGATGCCATTACTGACCTGTACACAGGTCTGTGTAGCTCCCTCCAGTAGGACCCAGTCCCAGACATAAGCTAGAGAAGTCTCAAGGCTTTTCTGACAGCTGCATGATACAGGGGATATCCTTGTGTCTCCTGTTTCCTTACCTGAGACCATTTCAGCAGAGGATGGGACAGCAGTGTCATCCACTTTGCTTATATTCCTGTGCACTGAGATAACTTCACCAGCTCATTACATCAGCTTTAGTGAAGATTTGTGTAACTAGAGTGGCACAGAGCCAACTATCAGAGGGGCAAAAACCTGGCACAGAAAGACCAGCTGTTGTGAAGTTCACTAAAATAACAGACTCAAACTCCAGCGGGGTCATCCTTAAAATCATCTTTTCTGGCTTCCTTCTTTCATTGCATCAGATCCAAGCTCCTCATTCTCAATTTTTAGGCTCAGAATATCTCTGCCTTCCTGCTCCCAGTAGTACCCCGTTCTACCTTTGTTTTCTTAGAAGTACCTTCTGAGGCTTACACTTTTCTCTTTGTGCTGTGCTGCTTCCCCCTCTCCCACTCCAGAACCCATGAGACAGATTCAGCTGCAACCAACTAGCTATCCTAAGGGTCTCATGCAGCGGAAAGTCATTGTGGGGCACACTGTATTGAGGCAAAGTGACAGCAACCCACTTTCTGGAAGATTATCTGCAGTTAGCAGAGAGCGTGCACATCCAGGCTAATCCAGAAACATATCAATCCCACTTATTCTAGGCCATGTCACTTCTTGTCAAAAAAAATCCTATTGGGTGGCGGCTGCATCATTAAAGATGTATTATCATACATGGGAGATTTTTTATACTTTTTCTACCTGAAACAGGCAGCTCTTATTTCCCATACAATATGCAGCCTTCTTATTCTCCTTTCGGAAGCTCCTTAAAAGCCCTGACCAACAGTTTTCCACAGTTTGATATGCCATGCCCTTAGCCTAGATTTTCTTGTTATTATATCTGTCATTACAGCCTGCAAGATACTGAAAGGCAAGCTTGATACTTGGGTTTTCTGTAATGACCTCTCCATAGATATTTCTGTGTTAGTGATAATAATAACCATAAAGATAATAATGCAAATAGCAGGAATAATGATAACTATAAGGTGAGTGGTAGAATTACTCTTGAAATCAGCCTTAAATTTGAACAAAATGTTGTAATATCCCTTCTGAGAAGCCAGAAGCACTCTCTTCTTGCAGGATGAAAGGAGCTGAGGAATGTGCTGGCTGGCACTGAATCCCTGTCCTCTTGGGCCTTTAATGGGTTTCCTGCTCCTGTAGGTTCAAAGAGCAATTACAGTCTCCGGCAAAAGTACAGCAAATGGAAAACAGATTCTTTGGCTCTCACTAAAATGCCAAGAGAATAAGTAACCAAAAGATGGAGGACTCAAAGTCACTTCATTGCAGCAGTTTACTGAGCTGAAGGGAAATTTCCCTCCCTTCACCCCAAGGCCAGAGGAAGTCCCTACCATGGGAGGTGGGTGGTGGGAACGCAGTGACAAAGCTGTGTTCACACCCATCTCCCTGGAGGGGCTTATATTGGAGGAGAGAGATGATACCAGACTGCTGGAAACTGCCTCTGGGGTCCAGCTCCTTCACCTCTTTACTGGGGGGTTATTTTGTGCCTTTGAATTGGCTGTCAGAAAGGAACAAAAGCAAGGGCTGGGGAGATGGGAGAGTGGCAAGGGCAGGGCAGCTTCTTTCACTACAGCAAGTCATCATAGGGGTATATGGAGGTATATATCCAGTACAATGCAGCTAAACAGAGATAGGGGCTAACTGAGGAACCAGCCTTGGCTATCACCAGCCTGACAGTGGTGACACTTGCTAGGTCATCCAGGGAAAACAGCCACATGCCCTGTGCAGAGGAGGAAAGTTGTGAAGACGAGTGATGCAATATGGAGGAAAAAGGCCCTCAGACCCAGGATAATCCTTCCAGAGAGATGCTGGATATACGTAGCACAGGAGGTTAACACATCAAGAGAGAGTAGTGGGCATGAGTGCTGTGAGCTGCATACTAATCTCTTGTGAATATCTGCATAGGCCGCACAAGATGGCCTCCAACAGGGCAGCACGGCCCACGCATTTCCTCAGCGGTCTACGCAGTCAAGCGCTTAAAGTTAAAAATTAAACCTACAGGTACAGCAGGACTAGATTTAGGACCAGAAGAGCACAAGTTTTTTTTTCAGATCAGGGCTTTGATATAATAAAAAATATGTATAGTCCAGGGTTAATTAACAGAAGGTAGTATACGTACATTGTCTGTATAAAAGACAGCCTTGTGTAGTTCTTCTCTCTTAAGCCTGGCTCTAGGAAATGCATTCCCGTAATCAGTAACTTCTGCAGTATTAACACACCACAGCACTGGTGTGTTGTGAGAGAGACTTCTCTTCCCTCTCTGAGAAGAGCTATTGCTTTACCAGTAGGTTTCTGATTTGGTATTCAGTAAACTATGCTGTACAGGGGAAACTAAATAAGCCTGTCTGAAGTGAAAAGTCCTTCAAGTTGCTTTGCATCATGTTTCATTTCCACCTCAGATTACTTGAGATTAAATCCCATCACGGGTGGCAGAGAGAAATAACTAATAAGTCTGAGCATCAGCAATAATACCAAATTTGTGCTCAAACAAGGATGTTCAGTATCCAGTGATGGTACAAGTAGGTCACCCAGCCGGCTTAGCAACCAGAGGAACTTCTCCATTAGAACTTACTTCTGGCACTGTTCAGTCACAGTGCATGTGACAGTATGGGATATAGCTCAACCCTGCAGTTTCTCAGGTGCAGAGAGGAAACTCTATCCTCATAATTACACAGTTGTGATTTAATAATTGCTAAGGATTTCCTTGGTCATCTTATATTACAAATTGATGCTTCCTTTAGTTTTCCTTACTGTCTACAGAGGAAGAAGGAATCCATTCTCTCCTTACCATATGGATGTGTAATTCCCCTTAACCTAACAGGAACCAAAAAGAAATTGAACCCTAAAGAGGCGTGGTGAGGAAGAGATGAATGAATAAAAGGCCCCCTTATAAAAGCTCTGACCTGGATGCGTGAGGTGGTTTTCATCTCTGACCTCCTGCTAACAGACATGGACTACAGGCACAGAGTTTGGATATGAAATATCTGAATCCAGAGCCATGCACATTTGGACAGGGAATGGTTTTGGTTTGGCCCCATCTTTTCACACCAGGAAGAAGGACTTGCAGCCAAAGCAAAATTAAAGACGGATCGATTTAATTTGTTCACCTTTTGAAACTCTTCCAATCTATCTGGAGTGGGGGAAGAAGGCTGTTTGCCAAGTAATTTTTTCCTAGAAGAGGATGTTTTGAGTTAACAGGTTTGGACAACATAAGGTGAAAGTGGCCTTTTCCCATTGCAGTTTGTTTGGGTCTGTAGGCACTAGCTACCAGTATCAGCTTCACTGTTTCTCTACGCCAGGCCTCATCCCTTCTCCTTAAACTGCACAATCAACCTATATTTCAGTTTCTGTAGGTAAGGAAAGAAGCAAAGTCAGAATGTGAAGGGAAAAGTAACAGTTTTGGAGCTTCCAGTACAACAGAGCCACCTTGTCTTCCATGAATGCCTAATTCCTGTTTGAACATGGTCTTTCCTTTATCAACCCCATACTGTCACATACAGTCTTTTTGATGAATCAATATGAATGAATTTAGGAAACAATTCCCCCAGTGCTGCTTTAAAAATGTCTAGTAACGGTAAAGCTCTGCTACAGTCTAGGCTCTTCAGTGCCAGGGTTGGAACAAAGGACTTCTAGGTGGGTTGAAAATCAGCTGGACCCTGAGATTGAAAGGGTAACAATGATCAAAGGCTTAGCTTTTGATCTGCTGTTACTGCTCACAGCCAGTAACAAATGGTGTACTCCAGAGGTTGATTCTGTGGTCCATATACTTCAATCTTCAACAACAACCTGGATAACATAGAAGCACACCCTCAGCATATCTGTGGAAGATGCAAAATTATGACAGCTGACTGATACAACAAATGACTTCTTCAACTGAGAGGGACCTCAAACACCTAAGGATTGTGTCAACAGAAACCTCATGAAGTCCAGTAGAGAGAAATGCAAAGTTCTGCACCTGAGGTGGAATGACTCCTTGCATCCCTCCATGCTGGGAGCGAACTGGCTGAGTAACAGCACTGCTGAAAAGTATCAGGAGGTTACAGTGAATGTCAGACTGAATGAGCTGATAGTGCATTGTCACTGTAAGGCAGCTGTGTTCTGCACTACATTAGGAGGAGCATGGCTTGGAGATCTAGAAAAGTTATTTTCCCTGCTGCCTGACACTGGTGAGGCTGCATATGATATACTGTCCAGTCTGGAGCCTCTCCATTGCAGAGGGATCTGAAGAAACTGGAGAGCGTCCAGCAGAAGGCTACCACAGTGGTCAGAAGCCTGGAGCACATGATCAGCGAGGGTATGTTGAGGCATCTTGGCTTGTTTAGGCAGGTGAAGGGAAAGCTAATCTAATAGCCTACAACTACCTGAAGAGTAATTACAAACATAACAGATCCACATTCTCCTCAGTAGCATCAAATGATACAACATGGAACAACAGCCACAAATTGTGGCCTGGGACATTGAGCTGGACATAAAGAAAAAATTTCCTAGAAGGGTAGTGCAGCATTGGAACAGATAGCCCACAGAGGTCATAGAATATCCAATTTAGGCAATTTTCAGGACTCAGCTATTCAAAGTTAGGGCTGACCTAATGATGTGCTGGCAATAGTACTTCTGTGAATAAGTGGGTGGACTAGATGACTTCTACAGCTGTTTCAATCACGATATCTATTGTTCTGTGATTCTTTACAGTCACTAGTCAGTGGATTTGACAAAGGGATTTCCCAAAGTTCACTGCCCGGATAGATTCATGTCCTAGCACAGACTTGCATCATTGCATGCCTGACAGCTATTTTTCCTCTAAAATACGGTGAACAGCATTATAGTTAGATTTCCTCATGTCCAGCACCATGATTCTCATTTATTTTGCTGGCTATAGGTTGGCCATTGATCATGCTTAGGTAGAACTTGAGTTTGAGATGTGCTCATTGGGAGTAATATTGGGATCAGCTGCACAATCAACCTCTTTTCTCTAACTGGTCCTTAGTTATAGAGGGCCTCACCATGCAGTAACATGGGATTTTAAAAGCTTATGCTTAAGCCAGGTCTTGAGACCAAGTTCAGACCCGTTCTTGATGGTCAGAGGCATCTTTTGGATTTTCTCCTTGGTCCTGAGAAGCTATAAAGACATTTTCAGAGGTGTCCAGCCACAATGAAGAGATGTCGCCCCAAAAATTGTGAAGCAAAAGGCCAATTGACTTCAAATAATATTTTGTCATCTAAAACATCTCTGGAAGCCCGTGCCTATGTCCCAGATGTATATACCATACCTATGAGACAAAATGCACTTATTCAGGTGACAGGAATACAAGAATCCTTTGCTCCGACAGCTAAAATGCTAATGCTATGTCCTCTTTTTACCAGTCTAGTCTCTTTATCACAGCATTATCCTGTGAGAATCCTGGCTACATACACAGAACGATGACAAACAGCCAACTATCTCTAAATCTGGTAACAGCCAGATCACAGCCCACATTTGAGTCTGATCCTTTAGCTGAAAAGGCTGAGTGGTACCAAGGAAAAACCCAAACCCAAAGTGTTGCATTTTTACAAAGAATACAATAGTTTTACTCCACTGTTTATGACTAATGAATCACAGGGACTCGGAGAACCACTAGTTAATTTGTAATAATATTTGTGAATCAGAAGAGGGACAGTCTTGTGGTTAAGGCTGGACTGACATTCAGGATGTCTGGGTCCAATTCCTAGTCTAGCACAGATTTTCCTTTGTAAGCATTGGCAGGCTGCTTAATCTCTCATCCTCAGTTCCTTGCCTATAATTTTTTTCCTTTCTTTGACTTTTTGGCTGTCTGATCTGTTTTAGTTCTGAAGTATTTCTGTAGTTTCTGACATCCAGGAAAGTACAGAATAACATCTATGATGTAAGATTGTGCTTTGAGCTGCAAATATCTCTAAAACAGCCCACAGGCTGGATGTGTTCACTTCAGCCAACTAACAAACATATATTTGAAGAAACCAGCCTGGACAAGTGAATGGTTATCAAACACAGAGACTACATTCAAAAGTAATTTTTTTATAATTAATTCTGTTAATGCCTGCTGCTACTGTTACCATTGAAACCAGAACCAGCACAGACATCATTACTGCCATTTCATGCAAACCCATTTTAAGTGATGGTATAGGTTTCCATTGGTATTTATATCACCTGCACTGTAGCAAAAAAAAAAAACAACAAACCACAAGTATTTGGGTTTTTTCTGACCGCCAAATGTGAAACAGGAATTTTATGTTTGACATTTTAAAATATTCTTTACAAATTGCAACATACAAATACTTATCAGTGATATCTCCCAGGGCTGATACCTCCAACTTTCAACATAGAACATAGTTTTAAAATTGAGCCTACTGATGATTAGGTTGCTTTCTAGCCTGAAATTTTCAGAGGTTGATTGAAATGTCAAGACGACACAAAAACAAATGTGGACATGATTATCTCTATCTTACTGCCTAATTTCAGAAGAACTCTCTTGGCACACCAGTAGGTCTAGATTGAAAGAAAAAATCAAGTATAAGCAGGTAACATTTTATTCACTTGGCTCTTTGGACCCTAGACTGGAAAAGCATGGATCCCAGGTTATTAGAACTAAAAAAAATATTTTTTCTTCTACCAGCAGAGTTCTACATCCTTACAGACAAGTTAAAAGCTGTCCCAAAAAAGTTAAACAAATATAAATACACAAAGGGGATTTAATTCATAGATAATGCCAGACTCATGCATGTGCCTGGAATCAAAGACATAAGGTGGATATCTACAGAAGTGGTGTACAAAGACCCTGAGAGAAAAAGACTGACAAAAAAGGCTTCTGGATTCCTATCAGAAATTCAATAATCAAGGGAAAATCCATGATATAGAGCATATGAGTTTTCACACTAAGCAAAAAAAGGTGGCATCCACTAAGTCCAGCAATGCAGTCAGGTGAACTCACTTTTTCCCTCATTGAAAAAAATCTTTGTGCAAGCCAGGCATCTTTCATTCTTAACTGAGTGAAGCCATGGGTTGGAGTTAGTGGGACAGTGTTCTGTGAAACAGCATGAGCTGGAAAGGTCTTGAACAGTACAAAAAGACAGCAGGACCAGAGAACCCAGTGGAGCTTTGCCCTCTACAGAAAATAATAATGACTGAGTAGAAAATAGCTGCATACACGTTAGCTCTGCCTGCAACACTGAGAACAATACTGTGCTGTGCACTTGTCGTAACAGTGGTCATTGTGCCCAGCAAATTGCGGCTCTTCATTATATTCAACTCTGAATGCAGTACTGCTACCAAATTCGGGAGCCTGCTTTTCACGTAGCTCTGCCTGTGTAGTTATAAACCACAAATCCTGAGGGACAAAGGAACAAGCCCCTAGGGAAGTTTTTCAAAATTAGTGGTAGGAGGTGATGGACTCAATGAGTTTCCTAAGACTTGCTGTAGGGGGTGAGGAAGGCTTACAGAGCCTTTGGCGGAGCGTGCTGAACTCTGAAAAAGTCTAGGGATAACAGGGCCTCTGCAATTTTCCAAAATTTACCAAAATCTGTGGCTTCCTATCAGTTGGCCAGTCTTCTACATCTTATGAGCTGATGAGGACTTTTTCCCCTGAAGTCTCTGGAAGCCATTAAGAAGGTAAATATTCCTTGAAAGTACCATTCTCCCCCTTGTTTAGTTATATTCAAAAATTAAGCAGATTCTTAGAGCAAAGAATCTGTTTGAAGAGAAGCTAAGATTGTATAACCCTCCTGCATGATTCTGGGCTGGCAGCAAAATGGTACAGCTCAATTTCTAAGGCTCTAACAAACACCAGCTGAATCTCCCACCTCAAAACATGGGAAAACAAGAACTGATGGGCTCATCTGAGAGATCAGCCTCCCTGCTACCATATGGTGAATCTAATGACTTACCAAAACAGCACATCGTTGAAGAAGGGGAAGACAGTAAAAATAAACAGAATAATGTACTGTAAGAACAATGTCATGTAAGGGCTAGATTAATCAATTAGCCCTTTCCTATAACACAACCATCATTTCAAGCCCTCTCAGTTTTTGGTGAAGCAGCTGCTAGTGCTGCTTTAGAGACACCTGCTTGCAGTTTCTGCTGGCCTGTGTCTGAGACTGTCACAGCTGGGTAGCCTGGCTTCAGCAGACCACACAGCATGTACAAGCCACTTCTACCAGTCACTCTTAGCCCATTAACCGTCCCTACAGGTTGCTGCAGCTGGCCGCCTGCACTGACTTTGACAGCCACTTCTATTCTTCAGTAACACCGGTGTTTTAACAAGAACATGCACAGCTTAGAGACACATACATACTCCATTCTGTCCAAAGCAAGGTTTGTTAGACAACATATTCTAATCCATCTTTTAGGCTGGATTTTCACTGCCCAAGAATACCAGCTATTGCCTAAGATGAGAGTGTTCCAACTCTTCCTGTGCATGTTTATGTGCCACTGGTTTGCCCAACTTACCACATGTAATTAAAAGCTGTAATATATTTCCCCTATATATTTTTTTAAACTACTCTCATGATAAAACCTAATGTGCCAACTGAACAGACTCAAGCCTACCAATTAGTCCCTTTCAGTCAATTCCCAAGATGGTGAGAGGGGACACTGCTCCCGCCAGGCCCCCCTCTCCTCAGCAGATGGTCGCGATCCCCTTCAAACTTCAGCTATTCAGCTCACAAATTAAAGCCTGCTTCAGTAGTTAAAAGCTGGCCATTGTTGGTATTACTTACAGTGTCTATAAAACAAAGTAAACTCCTTCCTGTTAATCTCCATCATGGAAGATAATGACAGCAGTTACATTAGATGACACTTACTTGTTGGGAAACAGGCAGGGGACACACACTGCTTTTCATAAAGTTCATACACAGCTTCTGTGCTTGTACTAGCTTTCGGAAACCACTCACCAAGGCTGGCTTCAAGCATGAGACCTTACTCCTGTCATTCCTAGGCTGACCATTTTTGTTCCCTGCTTGATTTTAAATCTGATTCCTCAGATACCAGAATGTCATAGAAGAGAAACAGATACAGTAGAGGACCAAGACAGGGAACAGCCTCACCCAGCTAATGACCAGCCATCAGAAATTAGCCTCTGTCAAAGCAGCATTGTTTTGACTCAGACTCTGAAGTACACTGTGGTAGTGTGGTCAGGGGCAGGCCCTCATCCTGCCTTGAATGTAAACATGCATGAGGGCTCTTTTACCACATGTTTTGGGAAGCATCAACAGCTCTTGGCAGGCAAGAGGAAAGAGATACTGAGAGACTGCTGGCATGCTCCTTGAGCTGATGTCATCTTACAGCCCGACTAGTGCTCTGGGTGCACATACTTAGTCACACATACACACAGCTACCAGTCACCAAACTTTTGTTATGGCTAAAAAATTAAATTAGTTATTTTTGGCTGGAGAGTTCTCCCTCCCTCTCAGACTTGCTACATTGCTTTCTGGCTCCAGCTGCTCCCTCTGGAACACCTGACATCCAAACACCAGGATAAATCTGTCAGGGAGCAGCAAGAGCAGGGCTTCTCCTTAAAGTGAGGTAAGCCAGGAGCCAAGGGGGAGCCTTGCCAGCCAGGTCTCAGTCTCACAGTGCCAGAGAGAAGTGAGCAGGACAGACCTAGAGGTGATGGCCAGGTTCAACCAAAAGTTTAGGTCAAAATGCAGTATAATGGTGATGAGAGGTCTGAGGTCAAGCCAGGAAGTCAGTCCATAGGCCAGGAATAGGATCAGGTCCAGTGATTATCAGGCAGGTCCATAGTGACAAAAATCAAGCCAGGAAGCCAATCCTTAGGTTGAGGTCCAGCTCAATGGGCTCCATAGCCAGGCAGGGGCATGGCTGTAGCTGTACAAGAGACCAGCACTCCTCCAGTATAGCTCAAGCAAGGAGTGAATGCCCAGGGCTGAGCTTAAATAGAGCTCCTGGGCCCATGGGTGTGGGCCCCAGGTGAGGCTCTTCAGGATCATTAGGGCAATTAACGAGCTCAGGGCTCTGACAAAACCAGAGGCTCCATGTAGTCTGGGATAATTTTGTATTTACATACTGCCTTCCAGGTGTTGACTCCTTACCCACATGCTAACTGATATCTCTCCTTCAACATGATCCATTCTTCTATTCATACCTCCCTCCCATCCCTCACTGGGATGATTTTTCCTCTCCAAATCCAGTTGTAGAGATCCCATTAGCTTCGCTCTCCACCATTTTCCAGTCTTTCTTTGTGACTCACATTAGACTTGCAAATGCTCGGGAATAACTTGCTGGTTTGTGTAACTGCGACAGGTTTCTCCCTAGTGTAGGCTCAAAGGAGATACACCTGAATTTATGTCGTGCTGCAGTTATATGTTTTACTATATTACGTTTTCTTTTCTGTGTCCTATGGAGGATGTATCAGTTAATAAACTGAGGAACACAATCAGGCTGAAAACTCTAGGCTTGTTTGGAAATGCCAGAATCAGGGTTGATTGTGCAACTTTATTTGCTTCCCGTATGCTTATGCATCTACGTGCCAGTCCTTGATTACTGGATCACATACTGGGGATTTTTTCACAAATTTTCTGCATCATTTAATACCCGGTTCTGACTGAATGAGCTGTCACCTCCTCATGTTTTTTTGGCCACTATTCTCACGCTATTCAAAAGCTGTCCTGAGGTGAGAATTATTCTTTTACCCATAGGCATTTCAGTGGTTCTCATTGCTGAAGTTTCACAAACGATAATCAGTGCACTTTCAAAACATCTCTTCCAGCTAAGGGGAGATTATCAGCCCCATTTTACAGATGTAAAATTGAGCTAGTAAGAGATTAAGTTCAAAAGTATGTATTATATTTGAGTGTCTTAAGTGAGATACCTTAGACCTTGTTTTTTCTTTCTGTGTAGCACTATTTAGCATTTTATATAATCGTAGAGAAGTTTCCACTGACTTCAGCTGCAACCATGACTGCCTGGCACTTGGATTAGTAAAGATAAGGGCTGTTAGGTCACAGAGTCTGACTTCCTGTATTTTACAGATCTATATATACATTTCACTCAGTTATCCCTGTAATTAGTCCAATAATTCAGGATTATCCAAAGTATAAAGCAAGTAGTCCAGGAAGGCAGCTAGTCTCTATTTGAAGACCTCAAGAGATAAAGAGCTGA
The DNA here is from genome assembly GCF_000699145.1 of Aptenodytes forsteri. Lineage (NCBI taxonomy): Eukaryota > Metazoa > Chordata > Aves > Sphenisciformes > Spheniscidae > Aptenodytes > Aptenodytes forsteri. Next base: position 1,129,942 of record NW_008795046.1, on the reverse strand, counting down.
TGATTTGCTTGGGTTGATTTTTGAGGGGTGATTAATTACTCTCACTGTTAAAGCTTTATGCCAAATTCCTCATCTGAATCTGCCTAGCTTCAGCTCACAGACATAGTTTCTTACTTTACTTTTCTCCACTGGATTAAAGATTCTTTTAACAGCTGGTATTTACTCCTCAGGAACACATTTGTAACCTGTATTCATGTCACATGTCAAAAAGTTTGTTAAGCAACTCACTGATAGACATGTTCTTCAGCTCTTAAAGAATTGCAGCGGCTCTTTCTACGCCAATTTTTAAGTCTTTCTTCTTTTTTCATATGTAAACACCAGTCCAAGATGTCATTCTCAGGAGTTAATTGCAGCAGGATTGAAAAATTTTCAAGTCAGTTTCCAGTGTTTCAAGCTAAGAAGGCCAAAAATTGAAGGACACAATATTAATTCTGACAGAGAAGTGTGATTTAAAGGATTTTGTCAGAATTTCATATGGACTTTTTGGCACAGTTAGGGACAGAATCCAATGCACTAAGATGCCTTTCAGCTGTCTTAATCATCAAAGTGCCCTTTCTTTTTCTGCTACTCCCTGACTCATAATTTATGCATTTTCCGACTTTTGGAAGAAATGAAGCAGGGGTCCTGCAAACAACCTCCTCCTTAAGTCTGGATTTAGCCTCAGAGCAGGTCCACCTGGGGGACCCTTCTGAAGGGAATCTGTGGAAAAAATAACTCTCAGTCATGTAATTAAAGACTGATTCATAATGCTTATGTACAAGGAAGGAAAATGAAGGTTGCATTTCCTAAAGTTTGGGTGCTTAACTTTTCAACCTTAATAAGGTTCTTTTCACATGATATATGGGCATGACGATTCCTAGGCTTACCACAAAGCAAATTGGAAAAAAAAATTCCCTCTGGCAGCTGTATATTGGCACTCACATGACTCACCAAGGTTGGCACTTTGACCTGCACTTCATGAAGAGCAGGCATATGTTTGCATTCATCACCTGTGGCTGTACAGATGTCTTTGCAAGTATTTTCTATTAGGAGAGAACTGGTTACACTCAGGACATTTAAAATACACTCTGGGCTCTGAAGGCAAAAGGTCACAATGGAGACAGGCTTTCCTTCCCTGTTCCCTCCAGTTTATCTGTACCTTCATGCTGGGTCTGTCCTATCTTGGCTCCTTAGGCAAGTCCCGTTCTCCTCATGTAGTTGGTTTTAATATCTGTCCTATTCTTCCCTGTCCTAAACATCTTGCCCACTGAGTCCTAGTGTTTGGCACCAGTGCCACTGGCCTTGGCTGACCCGTCCAGTGCCTTTATCCCTGGCTTTCTGTCCATGCTCTCTCCCCTTCCTGGCAATACTCTGCCTTCCTGCTTATTTCCTTTCTCGGACTCCCTCCCCTGACACCTGGTTCATTCACAGTGTACCCCTTTATTTCAGAATCTCTCTCCAGCCCATCCCAGTTCTCTGTTTGAACCTTGATCCCTGTGAGATATCTGCCTTCCATAAGATACTTGTCCGCACCCTGCTCTTCTTTGGTCCATAGCTCCTTGCCCAGCCACTCCTTGCCTTCCTCATTGCTGCACATCAGATCACATCTGTGCTGTCTCTCCACACAGACTTTTTGTCCCACTGGTCCCCATATATTCTGCTCTTGGTTCCCATCCTTATTCTTACCCAGCCAGACCTTTACTTCTAGTTTCTCTCTTCAATCCCAGTGTCATCACCTGACTTTCCATTGCTCCCTGTCCAAATCCAGTCCTTCTCCCCAGGGCTAGTTCTTGTTTTTTCTACATTTGAACCATGGCTTTCACATGCAGTGCTATAGCCCTGGCACTCACCCAGCACAGGGAGTGTGGTATGCACACAGAAAGGGACAAATATGCAAAACCATCACCATGCAGTAGCACATCCCATCAGCTTTTAATGACATAAACAGGTATCTGTCTGCGTGACAACTCTTACCATGCTGTAAATGTAAGGTAGTTTATTTGCCTTTTATTGAAGGTTAGATTGCTGTGTATTACACCACCACCACCCCCCCATTTATGCAGAGTAAGAATGAACAGGAATAATTGCTACATATCAGTTCACACAAAGTCATTTGCTTCCCTTTATTTGTTTGTTCAAGTTTCCACACCCATAGACTCCCTTGTTTCAGTTCGGTACCTATAGCACCTGAGACTTGCAATTGCAGGGTAAGATCTCGGTGAGTCTCTGCACTTCAGCAACCTGCTCAGTGCAGACAGACGCTTTGATAGGCTTGGGGTAGATCTTTGGCAAGACTGCGCTTAGCAGGTGCTAACGGCAGGTACCAGAAGTTTGAAACTTGACCAGATTGGACCAAATTTTCATAAGGATGAAGAAGTCCAAGGACTGCTACACTTCATTGGCTTTTTTCATAGCTGGAGTTGTCAGTTTCCCAAAGGAGTAGTCACGAGTATTCTTCACTATGGGCAAACCAACAACTCTTCCTTTGCTTGTGTGTGTGAGAATATATGTGTAAGGGTATTTAGCCTCCTGGTTTACCTGAAATTCTCCATATATTCATCTTAAGGGAGGCACTCAGGGTGGAATATTCTAGCCTGAATGGTCACAAGAAGGCAAATTTTTCAAAAGGTAAAACATCATCTTGTAATAAGTTATAGGCAGCTTGAGTATCACCACTCCTCTGACAATGCTGCAGTGTTACAGACCACTGTGATCAGCCACAGAAACCTGATGGCATGTCTGCATGGAACCTGCTCATAGAATATATTGTTAAACATATGTACCATTCAAAGTATACGTATTTATGTAGTGCAGTCTGCTGGAAGCAAAGAACAAATTGTAATTGCATCCACACAATCTCCAACAGAAACACTTGTGATCTAAATAACAATAATATGCCTGAGCACGAAACTTTCTAAATATATGCAAGCCCAGGACTGTTTTCAAACATGCACTTAGACTAATGTATATTAGCCTAGCATAAAGCTGGGCTGAGTGATAGGAAACACATGTTTCTTGGTACTTGTGGTTGCAGCGTGGTATAAAGAGAGTCCTGATATTCTATAGGTCTCTGGACAATTCTGCTATTGATGTGTTGTGAGTCACTGCAAACAGACCATCGTATGTTTCTGAATCACTTCCTGCTCAAGGGGTTCCTCCACTTCTTCCAGAGATTGTATACTGAGGAGGAATTCAGTGGGCTAAAGCCCTGGAGACCCATTCTAAATGCTTTCCCTTTCCCTTCCTTTCTGTGCAGCTGAATGACTCAGAGAGGGGATGACACCTTGAACCGATGTCACTATTCCCTTGTTGGGATGGGAGAACCCTATGGGGAGTCCAGAAGGAAATTTAATTTTATGTTTTATTTTAAGGAGATCCCTTTTGTTTTGCTTTGATTTATTTTTTGCTGTTGGCATTTTGAGGTTTATAGGGTTTGGGGGCAGAAGGGGTTTGGAAGTTAGAAGCTATGCTGTGATAAAATAAAGGATGTTTCAGCTATTTGCCATACAATTGCAATGCTTTGTCGCTCTGCCCCGAAAGTATTAAGGCCGAGACCACAGAAATGGTCATTAGATACATAAGTACCTCTGAGGCCTAATTAACATTACAATTATTAATGCTTGTAACTAGCTGCATTGAGATTCCTGGAACATTCGTAGGTGCTTCTCTTAGGTCTGCGCTGTTGATTTGGTGGTATTCTGATAACACAAGAGACTGCAATCCTAGCAGAAGATAGCAGGCAGACCATTACAAAATTAAAAGTCTTTTGTGATTTGGAATGTCCCAATAGTACTGCTTTGCATAAAAAGTAATGTCAATAGACTGCTTTAATGTATTTTCATGGGGAAAAAAATCTGCGTTTAAGGGAAATGAAATCTTCTCCTACTATTTAAAATGCTCCTGCTTTCACTTGACATTTCCACTAGAAAATGCTGTCTTGGTGACATTTTTTCACAAAAAGATAAACCATTGTGAATTGCAGAAACCTTGCATTTCAAGTACTTTCTGGTTTGTTTTTCCCAAGTTGTACTGGACTGATATGTGATCTTTGTGCCAATCAGTATTGTGATGAAAGCACAATCAGTTTCTGAGTAATTGCAAAATTATTTTGACTTCAGGAGATGCTTATCCTGATCCAGCTGCATCCAGCTGATCCAGTACTTTCTCACTAAATGGCAGTAAACAGTATTCCTGAATGAGCTGTGCCTGTTGTTCAGAAATCATTTAGAGCGATCATATCTGAAGGAGGTGCACTTCACTGGGGCCTGATCTTCTCCTATCCATCAATGCATAACGTGGGCCTATGATCAAGGCAGTTGCTGCTGGCACTTGCTTTCGGAAAGCCTCTTAAAGTACAATTCTCCATATGCATCTGTGCCAACAAAAACATAATATAGAATGCCAGATACATGTATGCAGCATAGTAACTAATATTCAGTCAGTTTCTGAGGTACCCTGTAGAGTTGCATGGACCTTCCTAAAATCCCCATCAGTGCAAAAACACCAGCACAGTTGCTGATGAGCACCTCTGAGTTTGTTCATTCTTACTGTGCCGTAATCTAGGATGCAGCTACCTCAGCCAGCTCCAATCGTCCCCTGCTTGAGACCTTCCTGAGCAAAATAACTGACTTTGTGATCTTCACCTCTCTGTCCCTTCTAAAAATTGGAGAAGTCACGTATGTTTTTAGAGATCAAATGCCCATTTTTTACGACAATATCATGAATTCAAGGCTACCATTTCAGATCTCACTACTGCTTGCAACTGGGGTTTTTTTGTTTGGTTGGGGGGTTTTTTTGTGTGTGTAGATCATCTGCTTTGCTTTCATGTAGGAGTGGATGGTTCCAAGACCTCAGTTCTTAAAGGTTTGTTTTACCTCATCTGTTTCTTTGTAGATGCGCCAGGCTTTGGTGTCATCAGTTTCTAACACTGCAGGCATTCTTACTTCTTCAGATTTTTTGCTCAAGGAAATCTTTGTAGCTGACAAACCACTCATCTTCTGTACAATCCTGTAATTTAACAATGCTAAATGCAGGTCACAGTTAACCTCCTTACTCTTTTCCAGTGGGTGGTTTCTTATTTTGATACTGCTTTCTACCAACCTGTTATACTGAGTATCAATTTGGACTAGCAATAAAATGCCTCACACTGTTCTTCAGAGCCACTAAACTGAGGTGCTGTGTTAGCCATTAGCTATGCTAGGTGACTAGATCTAGCAAAAATGGGTATGATCACCTTTATGACTGTCTAGTAAGGCTGCCTGTGAAATAAATACCTAATTTCTCTGACACAAAGAAATTTATGCCAGACTGCGTCAGCTGACCAACTGTTCCCATGCCATGGGAGTTTTCACTTGACTGGCCTGTGCTTTCAGTATATGTGACAAGCCTTAACAGGTTCCCTTTACCTTGGAAGGTATCCTCAAACTCTTTTTCAATTGTTTTGATCTTCTGCCTCTTTGGTGAGTTACCTCTTTAATGAGATGAAGGGAGTGGCGTGTTTTTACTCGTTGACAATTTTTTTCCCTTGGTGTGATTATAAATTGTACTTCTTCCAATTTGCTAGTTGCCCATGAGTTTGGTCACAACTAATAGGAATTAGCTCACCACAGTAAGTCCCGAGCTTCACCTATTTATGGCCAATTGCCTATGGTTTTGCTTTCCATGCTAACGTGCCCATTCCTGGCAACACTTTAACTTGCACCAACATCCACATTCAAGGCGCAGACATTTCATTTGCTTTCTAGATGATAGTGCTTTAATCCTCTGCAGCAGTGCTCACCGGTCCCATGAAGAGTCATCTAAGGACATGGTGCTATTGTCCTCTTTGTCCTATCTTGGAAAGTGACAGAAATTGCTGTGGTTCTTGAAGGTTTTTCCAAATACCAGCCATTGTCCTGACTTGTGTTGTTTGTAGATCTGTGTGCAGCTTTATGAGGACAGCAGCTTCATGCTCAATGTACCATTCTGCTGCCAGTCTCCTTTCTTGTAACAGCCTATGTCCTCTGTGGCATGATAGCACTCTCTGTCTTATGTAGGTTTAGTCTGAACTAGATAATTTCCTTTTTGGCTGACAAATTTTAACTGCATTTCCAAAAAATAACTCTGGCTCCTCCAGTAGATTTTGACTGCTTTGTCTCAGGCTCCAGCCATGTTTGCTCTCTTCCTAGAGACTCAGCTCCTCAAAATCAAGGAGCTTGGCTCTTCAACCCCTGACAACCACAAACTCTGCTGCATTTTTGCCTGGTTATTGTACTGTTTAATGGCATATGGTTCACATGTTTCATTTTTATGTGGAAGCCAGTATTCTTCAAATTCCTGTGATACAGTGTCCTGGTGAGCCTCAGATGTCAGGCTTAATTCAAAACTATTAGAAACATCAAGTACTTCAGCACCAGCTATTGTCAAAAATAAAGCCACCTCCGACTGTCATAGAAGCATTCAGCAGCTGAAGAGTCACTTAGCATCATTTCCCACAATCAGTGAGGGCCACATACTAGCAGTGGAGGCCAGAAGGACACAGGGTATCCACACACCCACGCACTGTCACTGCAAACCACTCCCCAGCACCTTAGAGCAAACCAGGATCCTCCTTTTCCTTGGCCCCCAGTATCTGCTGATAGACAACAAAGCCGTGTTTACACTTTCTCCAATTACCCTCCATACTCCCAGAGAGCGCCAGTGTAAGATGAGGCTTTCAGTGACTCCACTCTTCCAGTCAGAGCATTTTCTTAGCTTTTTTTACCTAGGGGCACTAGGGTGTTGCTTAAAATCAATTTCATTCAAGGGCTAGGATTCACCTAACCGAATGCAGACGTGTATCCTCTAGATGTGTATTATGCAGGTGTGTGTATTTGACCTGGTCACCAACACTGTCTTTGTCATCAGTGGGGAGAAATACAGACATTTTTGGGGAGCAGCTATTCTCAGCCTGAGGTATGTGTCTCAAATAGTTCAGACAATCAGGCTCTGAAACACCCAATTTCTCTCCACTGATTGTAAAGTTAGTCCAGACTGGCTGCTGCAGATGTAAAAATGAGATTCATAGGTGTCTAATGTTAGGTGAGAAGCATCTCATTGAAGGAGTGTGACAGAGGCCAGCTTTATTCAGTCTCTCATTCCCAACTCTTCAGCAGTGAGTAACATAAACCTGGGCACAGGAGTGGGATCTATCCTGGCATGCCGTGTGCAGGGCACAGCCTTTCTGAAAGCCACTGCTCCCCTCCTTCTGAATGGCACCTACTCCCCAAAACGAGATACCAACATGGAAGCCTATAGGCACAATGAAAATGTTAAAGTGGGGTACCAGCCTTCATTTTATAAGGTCTTCCAGCTTTGATCAAGGAAGAAGAGCAGAGTGGAACACGAGCAGTTCCTCAGGAGCAGCCGCTGGAAGGCTGCAGCCACCAGGTTCCAGTTTGCCAAGTTTCTGCCTCAGAGTACAGTCTTAGACATAGCACTGGGTGCATCAAATATTACTGACATTTTTCTGTCATTTCTCACAGACAAAAAAGTGCATAAAATCGCCCCAGTGAAAATCAAAGCAGGGTTTGTGTTGTACTGGTAGCAATGTCACAGGAAGAGAGTGTTGTGCCTTTTCATCTCTGTAGACAAAAGCCAGGGGTCTGCCAAATTTTCTAGTTTCACTTTAACTGTGGGAAAAGCGTTGCAGAAGAGACCCCAAGATAGTAAAGGCTGATCTACATACAAAACATGCACAGGGCAGACTTGCAGTTGTTCAGCGTGTGCTCTAGGCTGACCAGGAGATACATAAGCCTTCTAGCACAGCACCGAGCTCCAGCTGATATGTATTCTCATCAGCAACGGCACTTGCCTCAGGCTCAGTACTCCGTTGTCAGGGGTGGTGATGTTACTGTGATCTGGGAGGGGTGTAGCGTGCAGACATGCAGCTGTGCTTGCATCATGCGTTGCAAGAGTGGTTACCATAAAAGCTGTTGCCTTTTGACCTTCCCCGTGAATCTGTGCTGACCGGGGCTACGTGGCCCTCAGCTGGTATGCAGCCCCTGCCAAATAATCTCTTGTTTGCTTGTGAACGCCATCCCCATTGATCAGTTTCCAGCTGGCTTATATTGATTTAGCTTAATTCAATGCAAGTGTTTTGCATGTAGAAAAGGCTCTGTGAATGTTCCCATGAGGTCTAAATCAGTTCCTCTCTCTCTCTCTTGCTCTTTAAATCCTATTGTCACTCATGTGTAGCTTTCCTACACTCAGTACGTGCCTGTTCCTGGGGGGAACAATTGCCAGGGGCTTAATTTTAGAGAGGAATGCTCACCCTGCTGTCTGGGAATGAAGCCTGGCGTAGCCAACTTCAAAGACTAGACAGATTTGTTGTTGAGCTTAAAAGACATCTTCCCCTTGACTGGGATTTGCTATTGTATCTCTTATGCTCTCATCTTCCCTTTCAGCGCATGGGAGGGCTCAGGTGCTTTCCAGACTCCTTCCATCTTTGGACCCTTTCAAATGCACATATTAGGTGCTAGCAAATTCTCAGCTCTGCCTCTTGCCCGCTGAACATCACTGAGCTGACTGAGGATGTGGCGGATTTGACAGGATCTGTGCTTAAAGAATCCGTCATTTGACTCTTCTGTTTACACAGAGCCCTGGCGCTCAGGCAGCACACTTGTAAACGAAGGGTTATTTTTAATTCTAATAAACTAGCGCAGAAGGAGAGAGTTCTTTGCCTTCTTCCTTCACTTCACATCACAATTTTAGTCCTAACAAAGGACTTCACACCAAATATAATAAAGGGCTGAACTATTTTTCCTGTGTGCCTGTTGTTTTTCTGACAGACGTAGGTGTTTGTTTATTTTTAGCTTATAAAATGCAATTATTGTGTTCTCTGAAGTACACATGTAAAATTAAAAATGTTGAGTCAACTTGCTGCTTAATTTATGTTAATTAAACTATTCAATGGGAAGGATGTTCCTGGTTAGGTTGCTTCAGTAGGATCTGGATTTTATTCTTGGCTCTGCCACAGATTGCCTGTTTGATTCATGGCAAGTCACTTAATCTCCCAGTGTTTCAGTTCTTCATTCCCAAAATGAAGATAATTCTCCTTCATCTCCTCTGTTTTGACTGTAAATGCTTGAAGCACAGTTTATTCTGCACAGCATTCAGCATAGTATACCCTAAGTTTTATTTATAATTGTATATATTGATAATAGGTCATCTTGTCTCCAAGAAAAAAAACCTCTGCAAGTCCTTCCCAATGCACAGATTTGCAAACAAATACACTTTCCACCACACCCAGACAGGCAATAAGTCAGAGCTCTGTCAGATCATGCTCAAAACTGAGTTTTCATCAGTAGAAACATGCTGATCTCAGGTTTCCAAACCCTGGGCATTTATTCTGGAAGTCAAGAACTCCTCTTCAAGGAGAGCTTAGTTCTTTCATTGCATCCTTAAACTTCATCTAAGCTAAGGAGTTTGTGAAATCTCACAGGGAGTTTTACTACAGATCAGGTCCAGGCCTGTGGGTTAGGTAAGACAGAAACTCTGGCTCGAGCACACTTGGCCAGCACGCCTGGGAAAACTTAGTGTGGTGTGAATGGCTGAAGGACCTGCTTCGCTGTGATGGTTTCTCACATTTCTGTCAAATAATCAGTCTTAGAACGGGACTAGCAGGATCTACCCCTGATTAGCCTGGTAACTACTTAGGAGCAGCGATGATTTTCTATCACAACATGATGTATGCTCATTTGTGCTGACCATCTTCCCACTACACCCGCGCATGTCTGCTTTCCTGTTTATTCACCAGTCGTGTCTTGCCTGGATGTTTGCCTTATGGTTTTGTACCATAAGGTACATTGAAGACCTCAGCCCTAAGCTGGAAGCACTGGAGTAGCAGTTACCAGAGGAGGTGCCCTCTCTTTTCAGTCAGTGCTGGCTTTAGCTGAATCATTTTCTCAAACCGATCAGCTCTGTTGAACCCTAGATCTAAGCCCTTATTTCTCCAAACCTGGGAACTCGGGCTGTATTTGCAGTAAAGAGGGTGAGCAGGAGCTAATGCACGATGGGGTTATGCTGTTACTTTATTTCCTGACAGCACTCAGACAGAGTGCTTTTCAATATCATCTACAGTCAGTATAAGCCCCTCATTATAAAAGGCCAAGGTATCTGTGGGGCTTCCTCCCTTCCTGCTGCCTGTGTCTGTCGCAGAGCAGTGTAAAGTCCAGGTCAGCCCTACAATTTTCTCCCTGCACAAAGTCCCAATGTAGGCACACTTCTATCAGCCTAAAACTCCTTTCTTCACTTGACATACATTGTACCATCCTTTGCAAATGTAGCTGAGACACATCTAACATGAGGTTCACTATGTGGGCTCAGGGTGCCAATCCCTTGCCTCGCCAGCTGGGCCTGGGCTGTCATGTCACAGAAGAGGAAGAGTCCCAGCCTTGCACTGCTGCCAACACACGTGCCAGTTTTGGGCCCCATACTCCAAATGGACTTCCACTAAATGACACACTTCCCATAGCCAACCTGACAGCAAGGCCCATGCCCCAAGCATAACCCGAAGGGCCGAAGTACCCATTCCCCACTGGCTTGTCTGGTCGTGTTCACAGAGAGGAATTGGTGAGGATAGCAGTAGCACTAAGCTTTCTTAATGTCATCTGGAGTCAGTATAAACCCCACTCATTATAAAAATTTCGTGCACAGTTTAAATCTGCCCTGCTCATTGCTGGATACATTTGCCCAACAGCATTGTAAGCTGCATGATGCAACTCGCCCTGCTCTTGAATAACATGGTCATGCAGTAGACCTCTCTTGCTGGCTCTCTGTTGAGAGAAAAGTTCTGGCCACCAGCTGACACTCCCAAGACAGATCAGAATAATGAGCCTGAAACAGAGGTCACTGAAGTTCAGAGCTGGTTCAGTTTGCACCTGGGTATTTAATTCTTCACGTCTCTGGTTCCCATCAATAAGCTGTAAGCAAAGGAGAGCGGTCAGGAAACGGGAGCAGTAGGAACCAAGGATCAGGGTGTCCATGGGCATCTGCCTCCCGTAACATTCACGCTGAATTAAAGCAAATGGCCTCTGCTTCACCCCATTTAGCCAGCTCACTTGCAATTCACACCTATCCCATTCAGCCATTTCTGTTTTCATTTCTTCCTCCTGATTCACCGAAAAATTCTCCCTCACTCTTTCCATAAACTCAGCAGCCTGTCTTCTGTTGAAGTTACAAGTCAGATGTTAGCTTAGCCAGTGATTAATACAGCTCTTGAAAAGGTCAGCTTTGAATCTCACTGCCAAGTTCACCCACCTCTCTGGGCAACTCCTTATACCTCTTCTCTTCCTTTCATAACATATTTGCAGTTGAAAATTATTAAAACTGATATGTTACTTTGTATCTTGAAAGCATATTAATTGTAATCTTGCTCTTGGGTGTTGGGAAATGTTTTGAGGCTGTGCTTGGAGAAGAAGGACCTGTTTAATCCACCTCTCACACGGATTGCTTGCCGCTCTGAAAATCTGATCTCTAGCTGTCTATCTAGTCCTGTGTACCACCTAACCACCTCTCAAAACAGCCCAGTGGATGAGGAAGTGAATTCAATATAATTATTGTCATCTATTGGTGGGGACACAGAAGGATCACATTAAATTTTACACACAAACTAAAGGGTCCTCATTCTCCCTCACTCCCAAGCCAGGCAGTCTTTGTAAGCTTGGACAAGTAGTCTCACTACATTAAAGATTAAAGCTGGGTTTGTCACATACTGCACAGCTTAGCTTGTCCCGGTTCTGTCTGGGCTTCTACGTGTGCAGCGTCACCAAGGAGGAAGCTCTGCTCTGCATCAACAAATGCAAAGTAACCCTTTTGATAGGTAATATTTCAGGGAATTTGATCTTGAAGCCTCTCACATGGAGAAATACAGTTAGGAGCAAGCAGATTTTGCCTGTAAGTGTTTTTGTTTTCTTGTTCCTTTTGAAGTAAAAGAGGAAATGTGGGAATCATTTCTAAATTACCCATGTACCAGAGTGACGGAAGAAACCCAGAAACAGATAAAGACCAACAGCTGGAACATATTGTGGTACAAGGAAGCAATTAGCTTATGGCATAAAAGAATGAAACCACATATAGAAATTACTTGTGTCTCCTAGCGTTACCTTGGCAACACGGAAACTTTGGGGCAAACGAAGCCCGTGGTCACAGGCCAGCGCTGGTGTGGTACGGAGATGTGCCACCCTAGAGGGAAGAGTCACAACCTTTCCTTAATGGTCTCGGCTGAGACCTTGCAGACATGTGGGAAGAGACAAGAAAGAAGAAGGGGTCAGGCATTTCCCCTCTCTCCGAGCTTTCCCAGCACTGCTCCAAGTTCCTGGAAGAGCTTGCTTCTCCCTGCCACAGGGATGCCTTGCAGCAGCTTCAGTCCACATCCCCCTGGAACTTTGCGTCATAAGCTGGGTGACCAACTGCAGCCTCTCGGCTGCCCTCCTACTCTCGGTCAGCCTCAACTTTCGGCACGAAAGACCATCCTCACAGGATTGCTTAAAAGTTGCATCATCAAGTAATAAAACAGTGAAAATACCTCAGGGTGGGAGAGGAATCTGAGATAAACATTCTTTACCAGACATTGCGAAAGAAACCATAGCCTCATCGAAATGAATGAGCTAACTCCCATTGCCTTCGGTGCGGCCAGGGCTTCAGTCTTTACGTGTGAGATGCCATGCTGCCATAGTGATGAGCTCAGGACAGCATTAGCTGCATGAAGTCAGACAGCTGGATTGATGGATGTAATAGAATTTCCTGCCCTGGTTACAGTTTTACCATGCAAAGCCTCAATTTAATCAGCAGTCGTACTCGTAGTGGGATTTGTTTCAGGAGGGACCCCCATTTACCACTCCCAGTTTCAGAAAGCTGGTTAATCCTTTCATGGGGCAGGGTTTGCATATCATGCCTCATAAACTCCCTACGTGAGGGTTGAGAAAGAAAGGACAGGATTTGTTATAAGTGCAAGCATGTCTTCACAGCAGGCACAGAGATACCCAACCAGATGGCTTCACCCCATTAACTTCTCACGGATGGAGACCAAGGTCCAAAAATATACAGCGGCCAGATCCATGTATGCTAACCCCCCTCTCCCTCCCTAGAAAGTCCTGGGAACAGAAACACCCAATCCATTCCTGCATAAGCCATCTACATGTGGCTTTTTTGCCACATTCATCCAGCTCTAAATTTCCCAGCTCCAAATTTCCCAGCTCCAAACTGGGGACCCCAAATCATGATGCACTTCATGAGCCCAGAGGATCACCACGCAGTGTCCCACAGTGTGGAGCGGATATGCCAGCTCCAGTCCCACTGAGGTTACAGAAAAGTTCGTTGTGTACAAAGGGTCACAGCAGCATTCGTGCTTTTGGGAACCCCTCCCACCAAGGACTATCGCTGGCCCTGTGTGGTGCAGGATCAGTTTAAAGTAACTTCACTTGAGCGCTCCATGGAAATCCCCTGCCAGTCACCATCCTCACGTGCTTTTTGTTCTGAGAATCAACAGGCCTCAAAGAGCGGTCTCAGAAGAGGCCACATCTGTACAGAGTTTGCTTTCATCCCCACAAGGGTTCCCAAACAATGCCAGTGCCAGCCGGAGGTTCGCTGAATGGTATGAGAACCAAAGGCTTTCTTTGCTTTCTGTTCATCCATTAAAACCTTGTGAGTCAAAATTAAGAGGACAGGAGTGGGAGCTTTTGGAGGCTGTGGTTTCTCGCAAATGCCTAAAGCTAAGTACTAATGAGAAAGTTAAAAAAAAAAAAGTCTGCAACCCATCACCACAGCAATGCCACAATTAGGGACAAATCCAGTGTGCGCTGCTTTACATTTATGATGCAGACAAACTAATTTAGCTAATTAGGGCTGTCTACAAAATGCATATGAAATAGTACTCTGTCCTCAAGGTCCAGTATCAGAGATTCTTGCTACTGAAGTCCAAAAGTGTACAGACACACAGCCTGGACACCTGCTACTCTCTGAGCATGGAATTAGCTGAGCCACCTCTGCACGGGAAGTTTTGAACATTTTCTTCATTGTCCCACCCACAACTGATGGGTGAAAACCCACCATCAGTTGAGAAGCCTGCAAGGATAAGTGTATACAAAACTCTCTTTGATTTCAGAATTTAAGAAACAAAAGCAAGAAAAAGTGAAAAGCCCAGCTGGCTTCTCCCACTTGAGACTAAGTTTTATCTTACAGGTTTTGAGTAGTCCTAAACAGATTGGGGTATGATTCAGCTTCTTTGAGAGAGCAAACATTTTTTCTTTGTCAGTGCAAAGATTTTTGTTGTTGTTGTTTAAAAGCAGCTCCCACTCTCCTAAAGTTTGGTCTATATATTTTTTTGATAGCAACTGTTTGTGCAGCACAAAAGCTCAGCAGAGAAGTTCAGATGCTGCATTTCTGAGGTGCTGGCACTACTTCCATGAGAAATAAAGCCAGGATTACTCTAAAAGACTTCAGCAACCAGTTTTGGAAAATAATTTAATGGCACGAAGTCTGATGGGAAGAAAAGAGGTAGAATTGTAATAAGAAAACAAGTACCCATCTTTCCGGACTAGTTTCAGACTTTGCCTGTGAGTGAGCAGAATGCCTATCCAGCGATGGAAGAAAGTCCGTTCAGTGACAACAGGTAGCGTAGGCAAGTGATGCCTCTGCTCCTCTTGCATCACCCCCTGTGCCTGGCACTGCCTCCAGCCAGAGTGCCAGGCATGAGCTCCCCTGGTGAGCCCAATGCCCTTCTTTCAGGCACATGCCCATTTACCTCCATGTGGGTTTCTGCCCACATTCCAAAATCCTACCTGGATCCCATGACAGTCTCAGTAATGTGCCTGGGAAAGAAACAAATACCTTCCTGTACTGGGCGTGGACCAGCTCACTCACATTTGTCTCATTTATCCCAGAGAAGTGGAGATGTTGCCTCACAGATGAAATCAGTTCAGGTCTCCACCTCTTTTTCCAGTAAAGGGCGAACCCTTTCTCTCTAGACAAAACAGAAGGAGTGGGCTCACGGAGACCACAGCATCCTTTGCTGCTCTGGGCTTGCCCAAGCTAAAGAAGAGGGTCTATGTGTTACTCCAAAAGGAATTTCTCTGCTTCCTGCTGCTTGCCATTCCTGGCCGCTGCAGCCTGCGGTACATCAATGTGTGTGCTCAGCAGGGGAAAAATGCCGCTGACCGAGGTGGTGGTTGCGAGATGAAAAAGGCTGATCCACACAGTGGTTTCTTCTGTCTTCCTCTGAATGCATTCACTTCAGGAGGCTCTTTCTCGTTACAGCTGGGAAAGTTGTAAACAGAAGCCAGGCCCTGCTGAAAATAACTCTGCCTATGTCCTGTGTGGAGCCTGCTCGACTCCCCTTCTGGTTTTGACTCCTAATGGCAAACTAGGTTGTCCCTCGGCACTGAGGTCGCAGACAAAGTTTGCATATAGGATAGGTGCACAGGACACTCACTGAATGCGTTTCTTCCACTTCATTGGAAGCTCTAATGGCTTTAGCAAACAGGTGGAGCAGGGTCATATCTTATCGCATGGAATAAGCCACAAGAGGGAGACAAATACCCATGTGGTGTCATTGTGGGCTCATGCCCTTAAAACCTAGGTAGGAAAACGTTTTCTCAGCTCTTGAGAGGTTTCAAGGTTTCAGATTATTTCCCTAACCCAAAGTCAAAATCTCAAAAAGCCTCAAGAATGAAATATGGAGAAATAAAATTCATGTCAGAAAAACTTCCCTTTTACAGTTTGGAAGCATTTCATTTCCCCTTTGGATTAAAAAAAAAGTTAATTAGTGCTCATTCACAGAATCATTGAAACATGACACTTTCAGCTTTGAAAATGTGAAGTCTGCACTTTGGGACCTCCTTTTCTTCCCCAAGCAACTGCTGAATTTGGAGAGATGGTGAAATAGAGCCCTTCCTACAGTTTTTGGCTCCTACCAGAAACGTGTAATTTGAAAGTTCCTAAGAAATCTCAAGAGACACAGAGCTAATTCAATCATAGGATACAATGGCTGCCTTTGAGTCCTCAGTGTCTCTGACATGAGGCAAAAATTAGTCTGGATAAACATAGAAGATTTTTACCTGGAGAAAGAAACTTGAAACTGTGAAGCACAAGAACGAGGATGTAGGAAGAACAAGGCTCACACTTGGCCCCCACCTGCTCTAGGTGCCTACAAAAGACTCCACAACAACTTCAGGGTTCAGAAAAGCCGCTGCCGGTGTTCAACTCCATGTGCAGCCCATGGAGGAAGTAGGTCCACGGAACAGAGCTTTGGAGACACTTACTCCCCACATTTATGTCCCAGAGCACAAAAAGCAGGGGATGTGTATCTCACTGCCAGGCCACATTAGTGAAGTATTTGAATTCCTGCATGAGCCTAAGGGCTCAAAATGCTGAAAATAAGATCTGGCTGTAAAACAGGAGAAACTGGGCCCATAGCATAAATATTTCTCATGTGAGGTAATACCTGACTTTCCAGGTCAGTGGACAAAAGAAATGGTGGTGTAAATATCTGTAGCTGTAGGTGAAAAATGCACCCACTATGAATTTGGTCTGAAAAAGGTAGTCAGTGGAAATTATCATATGGGAGCGGTATGACATGTGGCCACATGTGATAGACCATTCATCTGTATAACCGAAATAAAACACTAATGTGGGAGCGTACACAGACAGGGACTAATGTGAGATAAAAACTACTCTCCTGCTCAATCCTGTGAGACAGACTGAGGCTACATTAACAGTAGCAAACCATACAGTGCCAGGCCCATTGTCTGGCAACTCTGGCATGGTCCAACCCCAGCCGTGCTATCAAACTCTCTTAGCCTCCAAAGTATCCTATGGAGTATGGCTGCAGACTTAAACTGTTTTCCATGTTGTGCTTGGGAATTGTTTGGGAGAAGGCTATTTGGCTTGAGCCAGACTATGCCAGAGATCAGTCTAACAATTTAACAGTATAGGCAACTCAGGGCCGTTGTCCTTGCTATGGCATTGCTCTATTTACTAGTATAGATGTAGCCTGAGATGCCAGCTGCAGGGTGACACTTCTCATGTTCCTCATTCTTCTTTATGTGAAAAGTCCCTATGCTCTGGAGCATTAATCAAGATTACCAGCTGTGCTTTTAAAAAAGTGTAAAAATAAACCAGGGATCTTTCAAAAAAGTCCAGCTGTGACTGTCTGGTTCTCTGTGCTGCTATTTCTATAGCTCTGAGTGCTGAAGAATGGCAAGAAGGAAGGAGGTGGTGGTCCATTGCCCGACAGCTTTCAGGAGCCCAGAGGGTATTTCAGATGTTCCAGTGGACCATGGTAGCCCGTTCCCTGTACCAGGCAGGATCCATGGCTCATTGCTTGTGGCCCTCTTCCTGCCAGCATCTGACATGGCAATGTCAGCCAAGGCCGCACAGGCTCATTGGCACAATTACAACAGCATGAGACTTACAATAAAACATCAGAGCCATTTCTACATCAGGCAGAGTATTTCTCGATGAATGTACTAATAAGCCCAGGGCCCGCTTCTCACTTTACGCTGACATAACTGCACCGCTCTCAGATGTGCTACAGAAGGTTGTGAAATCACGACCAAGCCCTTGGAGTCGTGTGTGATTCTCC
This sequence comes from Aptenodytes forsteri, assembly GCF_000699145.1. Taxonomy (NCBI): domain Eukaryota; kingdom Metazoa; phylum Chordata; class Aves; order Sphenisciformes; family Spheniscidae; genus Aptenodytes; species Aptenodytes forsteri. The sequence goes on along the minus strand of NW_008795046.1, from coordinate 1,112,364 downwards.
CGAGTTTGCAGTCAGGGCACGCGGCTTCACTTTGTGTAAAAGCTGGGGTGAGAACCGTATTCACTTTGCCCTTTGGAGACAGGAAAACACCTGCAGCAGACTGCATGGTGAGGTTAGAGACCAGCAGTAACAGGGGAATGATTGGCTTCAGTGAGACCTAATTACTCCTGCAGTGCCTGTTGCTGAAGGTAGTTTTCCACTGTGAAGTTCAGGGAAGTTTTGTTCTCTCAAAAGAAACCCCATGCTGCTCATTTTGAAATCAGTGAGAATTCGGAGTTTGCCCAAAAAAAGGAACAGTCAAGCCTTCCGAGTGAAGAGAGAGCTCTGTCTCTTCAACGTCTTGTGAACCTTAGGGGTTCTTGGAAGAGAGGTGGCTTTGAAGACTCCAGCATAACTTCATAAAGCATTTTTTTCCCTCTGTCTCCTTCCTGTATCTTCTATCACAGCTTAGGCACTACAGTTTTTCCAAAGGTAACCCATCAAAAGAAAATTCCTAGAGAGTTCACCACCCTGTCAACAACTGCTGTTCACCATCTCTCCCTCTGCAATGTGTTTACATGGGGAACGGAATTTTCTAATTAGAGAAAAACACAGCAAAAGGTACCCAGTTCAGGTCAGGGGGGAAAGGAAACTCAAGAGTTTCTTCTTCTGTTCCACTGCATCCCGCAAAAAATATTTAAACAGTTTTTCAACATCAGGAGTTGGGGGAATGTATTCACTCTCCTAGCAAGCAAGGAAAGACAAGAGGCTTCCCTAAAGGCAACACTGCAAAATACTGGCTAAGCGAGCACTACGCATTAAGAAATTAAACTTTTCTACGTACTCATAACAACCTTTAAAAAACTTGCCTGTATTTTCAGATGTGGTAATGGGGATTTATTGACCAGGACTGCTAGATACACGTGTGAATACAAGCTCACACATGCGCATACACACACATACTATATTATTTTTTTGCTGAGCATCTGCTTGTCTGGATACATTCATATAATTCTCACACTTGAAGCTCCAAGGGAATGAGAATAATATCAGATGCTCACACTCTTATCCTCCAAATGCTGAGGGGGACCACTGGGAACCCAAAAGCATCCTGTCTCAAATAAAGGAGAAGTTAAGTAACATTAGAGGTGGAATTAATGACAAAAAGTTCCATTGCATGCTTAACCCTTTCCACTCACTTCTGTGAACAGTTCTAACCACAGCAAGTGTTAGGAGCCCTGAAATATTGGCTTGTGGTTTGTATACTCAAGGATGTGGGGACTAAGTCATGTTGGAAGTTAAGTAACATTAGAGGTGGAATTAATGACAAAAAGTTCCATTGCATGCTTAACCCTTTCCACTCACTTCTGTGAACAGTTCTAACCACAGCAAGTGTTAGGAGCCCTGAAATATTGGCTTGTGGTTTGTACTCTAGGAGATGTGGGGACTAAGTCATGTTGCTGTTGGGTTTTCTTTTTTTTTTTGTCATGTTTCTTTTGGGTTTTTTTTTTTTTTTTTTTTTTGTGTTGTGCTTTTTAAAAGCAATGATAGAATCAAAGGATAATTTTTTTACCACCCTGAAGGATCTTCACACCCTACGGCACTGCTGACTTCAGTTAGTAGCACAAATTAATTTATGCTGTATCTCCATCTAGTTACTTGCTATGTTCATTCCTATCTGAAGCTGGAGGTCTCAGCTTCAGTGCTAAATAAAATGAAAAGTCCATCCATCTAAAGCATCTTAAATCTAACGCTTTGCTTTGCACTCAGTCCCGGTCCTCCCATTGCTCTCACAGATATCCAGGCCTGCAGCAGTGAGGTCCCCTTCAAATTATTGAATGTTTTTTCTCCCCCAAAACCTTGTAATCAGCAGCCTCCTTCTTGCTTCTTCTTTATGCCACCTCCAAAACTTGCTTGCGTGCTAAAACTTTGGCCTCTGCCCTCACAGTGCTTTGCATTGTGTGCATTATTCCTGTTCGATTTTACAAGCCTCCTTTCAGACTACTAAAACTACTGTGGACTAAATCATCCACCTCGTCCACAGCACTGATTTCATCACCCCAGCTCAGTAAATCTCTGTAAAACTTAACCCATCCTAAACTGATATGCTGTCTCCTCTTTTGCTGGAAGGAGCACTGTTGTATTCCAGCTGCCATCACATCTATCAATCACCATACTGCTTCAGGTCCTACCTTGTACAATGCTGTCTTGATCCAGCTGTTATTGAACTCCTCCCATCACAAGTATCTCATCACTTTTCTCATCATAACCCCTATCTCCTCCTTCCTCCGGAGACCCTTGAGGATACCTACTCCTGAGAATTTACTTCAGCTGGCTTGGAAGCATAGGCCCTCTTTCCCCAGCTAATGATTTTTTCTTCATTGTGCTATAATTATAATACAGTAATGAATACACACGTGTGTGTTTTAAAGGAATCCGTATCACATGTCTTTAATAGAGCACAGATGTTAATGCTGGCAACTCTTACTGTTCAACATGTTCTCCCTTCGTTGCTTGTTGTTTCTTACACTATTTCTGATCTAGTAAACAGCAGAAGGGAAGGACTTATCTGTCATAGTCATTGGCCACCACAAACCTCCATGGGGCCACAGTATTAATCCACTGAGTGAGCCATGCTGCATGCAGTTGGTGATTACGTCAACTCGTGAGCGAGTAAGTGAATAATAGGGAGCACCACTGCTTCTCCTCTGTATTTCACTATGCAGCCCTGACATTGCCATGCTTGGCAAGGCTGGCATGCAACCAGTGCTGACCTTCAGCTCAGATTTTCAGTAAGATAGTTCCATGAACACAATGACATCATGTCATGACATCATTACTTTCCTGTAGGTTTGAATCAGCTTGCTTGCTTTTAGAAGAAATCATATATATTCACTGCTCCTCCAACTTAATTGACACCAGGGAAGTGCCACACACATTACTTTCAACATTTAGCTCTCAAGTGCATGAACAACATTCCCATAATCCATTAGGTACCCACCCAGAACAGACTTTGTCATTATAGAAGTTAAGGCAACTAAATAAACAGAAAGGTCAGTTTTAGAGTATAAAAGCTTGAAAAATTCACAGTATTACTTCTGGGGGAAGGGTGAAGCAAAAATTACACTACCTTGTGCTATGGGGGCTTCTGGCCTGATTGAAAACACTAGATGCTATGGGAATACAATATTGGTGCAAAGAGACCAAAGTTTTAATGTCTTCATCTCCCGTCTCCCCAAATCCTTCCTAATATTATCCATGATGTCATTGCACCCTGGACTATTCATTTTAGCATTGACTGGAAAGGCTTTGCAGAAGAAAGAATAATACTGGAAACTGAAACTGCATTGTATGAGATGATGAGATGGATAATGTGAACTAATGCACAAAACTAAACATGGCAGAAGGAAATCAAAAGAGACATTCTGCATTGTTTATGGACTACAGGTCAGTACACAAAATCACAGACCTACGATCAGAATCTCTCTTGAGGGCCTCAGTGAAACAAAAGAGTGGAAAGCATTGTATTTATGGGATAGATCAGGTTTCATCTAAGATTCCTCCCTTCACATCAATTTATATCAAACTCTGTTCTACTGCTCCACCAGCAGTAAATACAGAAAATATTCATATATTTACAAGAAGTATTGAAAACCTCATTATTTGTTGGACAGGAGGGGCAGAGGGTAAAGGGGAAAGTGTCATAGTTTACAGCCATGTGTTTTCAAATAGAGGCTAATGTGTGCATACCGGCACTCACTTTTACACACCAGTGTCAAAATACTGATTAACTGCAAAGTGATCTTTGCAGTGACACTACACACAGAGCAGAGCCCTTAAAATCAGGGGCTAAAATGATATACTTTGGGCCACCAGTGTTGTACGTTGGAAATAACTTCATGACTCTCCCTTCCCTCCTACCAAAGATGGCTTTGTCGAGTTCCTAATTCAGGATTCAAACTCCTGCTTGACTCTAAACAAGCATCTTCATACACCAAGCTCTAGACACATATGTAAACCTTGCCATCTCAAGGCTTTCGTGTGACAACATCTGGGAATACATTTACAGGATTTTAATTCAAAGGGTTGAGTTATGCATATGAACTAACACCCTGCATCTGATCACTGAACTAGCTGCAGTGCTACAGTCCCATCCCAAAACCCGCAGACATCATCTATACCAGCCCTGTCAACAGTTCTTGCACATTTTAAAAGCATCAATGTGTTTTTCTAAGAAAAAAGAGCCCTTACAACACATAAACAAACACATAGAAAGACACAAACATATTTCTTTGCATGATTTCAGTAAAAACATGCTTTTCTTATTAAACTCTGGTGCTATCCTTTGATTGTAAGCATCTTCTTTCCCAGGAAATCTATGACTAAGTATGTGTAAATACTCATCTCAGGGGTCTGCCCTGGTGGCGGCTGTGGCCACCCCCAGGACTTCTCACCATGTATGTGTGTGATTATACACATAGTGGCGTGTATAATACGTTCTCCCTTCCTTCGGCTTCCCTGTCCATCTGGGTGCTTGCCAAGTATGCTTGCTGGCCACTTTATTAGCAACAGAAATGGGAATTGGGTCCCAACAAGACTCTGGTGGAAGCTGGCAATATCTCCCTTGACTGCGGTGGAGTTCAGCCCGCTTCCACCACTTTAGCAAGGCCTTCCTAGCTCCATTATTTGGTGGTTGTGGACTCTGGTTGCTTTAGTCCTGTGGACTATCGAGAGCTTTTGATGCCGCTTAACTTCAGCACAGACTAAGGGCACTCCGTTGTCACTAGATAAACCCATTATAAAATGCAGCTAAGTGTATGTGCTGCTCTCTCTCATTGGTTCCTCCATAAGGCAGGTTCATGTGCATGGAAATTTGGTGGGGTTTCAGTGGCAGAAGCAGACTCCTGGCAAACCATGCGCCAGCATTTCCCCGGAGCCGCAGCTTTCCCAGTGAGGCTGCCGCATAGTCAGAGTCTGGATCTGTGTTTCACCCCAAGCCCCAGGCACTATGGCCAGCCCAAGTGGCTTGTGACTCCAGCGTGCTCTGGCACCAGCTGGTCACCCCTACATGGGATGAGGCCAAGCCTTACCAAGAAAGCTGAGCTCGTGTTTCCAAGAAGCAAAGAGAAAGGGAGACATTTGAGCAGAGTGTTGTCATTGCCGGTGGTTTCTTCCAGGCTAGCAGTAAACTTGGGTTGTTTATTGGATCCCAAACTTTCTTTGCATGTACACAGGAAGACAGATGCTTCCCACTCCTGGGCCCCACGCTCGAGGCAGGCTCCCTCAGTAAAACCCGCAGGTAGGGTACACAAACAGGGCAGCAGAGACATCGCTTCCTGCCTCTGGCTGCTTTGAGCTGGTGATATAACATTATCTATCCCAAACACTTATTTGGCCTCCTTGCCAGGGTATCAGGCCAGCTCGCAGCATGCAGCTTGCTTTTCCTGTGGAGTAGCAACAGCTGCCGCCTCCGCTCACAAACAGGGAACAGAGGCTGGGTCTTGCAAGCGCTTTGGCTCAAACAGTGTGTATGGGGCATGGATGACAGAGCTGGGAAGCGAGGCAGGTCTCCCAGAGCCTGAGCAGGTGGGTGCCCTAACTACTAAGTTACCTTTCATCTTCCAGCATTAAAGGCCTGGCACGGTCCATCCACAGCCCAATCTTCAGTAAGCCTCAGGTGCAGTCCTCCATTTGATTCATTTATGCCAGCAACAAATTAAGTTTAGGGCTCTTACAATGAATTAGAGAGGCGAAGGCGAAATAGAGCACAAACTCATGTGCCTGGACATATGCTTAACTATGGGGCTTCAGGATGGCCACCTATCACAATCCCTTGCCTCTTCTTCTGAAACAGCAGGTGCTGGTCCCTGCCTGTGCCAAGACTGTGATTTATTGCAGCTGTGTGCCCTTCTGTGGTCTGAAGAGGATCCTTCAGCTTTCTGTCTGAAGAAGGTCCTCACAAGTGACACAGGTTGTTTGAGAACATGATGCACTCACTGTTCCCTTCTCCTGTGATATTTCTTTACATAAGCAGCTGAATAGCAAAAGATATCAGTGTTCATTACTAATTTTGTTATTTATAGTGAGCTGCCACAGATGGAGACTGCAGCACCATTCTATCTTTAGGGCGTAGCACCTGCCTGTCCATGCAGACAATTGGTAATTAGCACAAGAACAATTTGTTTATCTATTCTCAAACTTAAATAAATAAGCCATTTATCTGTCAAACTTCAACTCCCTCCCATTGCCAGATCTCCAGGTTAACTGCTTAATGAATAGAGCTCATCACTTCAGGTATTTAGGTAAAGACAAAAGTGTCTTTTAAAAGAACTCCTATTAAAGAAAATTAAATATGCAATAAAAAATAACAGGTTATGTACTGAAGGGATAGCATTCAGATCACAAGAATCAGGAGCACAGGACAAGATGAAGATCACAGGAATGTCAAGCAGAGGCGTAGACATGGACCAACCACTATGTAGGGGAGGTCTGGTGTACCTATCCTGGTTACTCCTGGCACAGGCACTTCCTACCAGTCCAGCCACCCAGCTCTCACCCAATCGCTCCAAGTGAATCCTTGCATGAGCATGAAACTGGGGAATAGAAGGCAGAGAGGATACTTGCAGTTCTCCAAGTAAAATCCCACATGTGCGTTAAGATGCACTTGCATGGCTCGGATGGCAGGACCCTGCCCAATGTAAACACCACGCAAGCCAGGGAGAAGACATGACATAATTTTTTCTATTTTTATTGCTGACTCCAACCCTTCTTTGTTCTCTTTTATTCCCTATACCCACCCCTGAAGTTAGAGAAGAGAGGAAGAGGCTTTATGAATAGGTAGACTTTGTGAGTTATACCCAAGGGTTGGCCCCTGTTCCCTCTCTCCTTGCACCCACCACTGCTGGCGGGAGGGGAATGGGAGCTGCTGAGGGACTGCTCACGCTCACTTTAAAGGCCAAAGCAGCCTGTGTGGAAAAAAACAAACAACCCTTGTCTTTCTCACAAATCGGATGTTTTCAGCAGCTGAAAGCGTTCACTTACTCAAGCTTGCAGGTGCAGCTTTTTTTTACATGCATATGAGTGTACACACATTCATATGTTCAGGGTGGGAAAAGCAATGAGAAAAAACAAGAAGGTTTTAGAAGTTACTGCTATCAGGCAGCAAAAGTGGGTCAGATCTGAGGAATTCTGCCTGGCCTCCATTTCCGATCATATGGGTCCCAGTGAAGAGCTATTTGCTTATGGTCCTACCACCTGGACAATCTTTATTTGACCTTTTTATCCTCCCATCAGCATCCAGGAAGGGGATAAAAGCTACTAAAGAAAAGTAAATTATTTCAAATACAATGGCTGGAAAGAAATACTAATGAGGATGTCCTTCTTTTGTCTTTCAGCTCACAACTCCGAATTTCCCTGTAGTGGTCAAGCTGGGACATGCACATGCTGGAATGGGGAAGGTAAGTAAAAGAAAAAATATGTGTAGCTCAGGAAACAGATACATATGTGGCACAGCATTCCTGTGATGATATACAGCATGCGGCCAGCCAGTGAAGGGGTTAAACCTCCCCACAGCCTATCTGGGTTGCACTGGCTGTTCCTGTGGGAGAAAAGGCCTTTTTCCGCTGTCACGCACTCAGAGACAGGCAGTGGTATTGGGTTGGAGGCTGTCTGGGATGTGGGAAGGGGGGTTGTGAAGAGTGGGGGAAAAGCTGGCTGGGCTGAAGTCATTAGGCTCGTCTTTTATATATTTTCTCCTCTCCTGAAAGTGGTAATATTGTTTATTCAAGCACCTGTAATGTGCAGCTACACCCCATAGCTCTCACAATGAGGAGCAGTGGCACTGGTCTTTTTGAGCGCATTATGATGACCTTATTCAATAAACCGGGAACCCTTCAGTTATTTTTTTCCTCCTTGCAAGGAAGAACAAGGCCTTACAAAGCAGAGTGGCTGGTTGCCTGCCAAGGAATCCTGAAAAACAGTTCACTCCCCAGAAGGACCTGTTTGTTTTTCCCAGGCTCTCTGGGATCTTTATTCCCCCAGTGAATTAGCAGCCCCTGTTTCTTGGGGTGACTGGGCTCCCCTTTCAGTGAGGCATCGCCAGCACATTCTTGCTGCACTTTAGCCTCCTCTTTCTTGCATATACCTTTTAAAAAAGCATCCCCTATCTGTCTAAAACTTGATTTGTTCAGAAGTAGGAAATTCTGATGTATCATCTCTGAATCCAAATGGGTGGTACATGAACTTTGTAACTGATACCCCTGTCACAGTGCTTCCCTAGAGCAGACAAACCTTGTCCCAGCCTCACACTTTGCCTGAAATTTATATATAGGTATGCCAAACTTAAACTTGGTACAGCTTGTTTGCTCACGCTCTGGAAACAGAAGTCCTTTCTGGCTTCCTGGATTGCACATGGAAGCTCTCATAATCTTTCTTGCTTTGGTTGCAATGTTCCCCTGTCTGGATGGTAGCTGCCGGAGAGGAAGTGGGCTCAGATGCCTGGGCCAGTGGTGGAGTTGGCTTTCAGCATCAAAGAACAAACATTTAAATAAGCAGGAAATGTTTGTTAAAATATTGGTGCTGCATATGTTAAACAGGCAGAGGTGTCATTGAATTAGAGTACATGTGGACAGCCTAGAGCTGCTTGTAGAGCAAGCCACTGAACATGTCCCTAGGAAGGATTTCATTAGCAAAATCCAACCGGGACAAACCAGGAGGAAGAAACCTCTCCTTGAGGAAAGGTTTCAAGTTCCTTGAGACCCTGCAGTCCTGGATCTCTCTGACTGCTCTGCAATTTCATCTGTAATGTAGGGAGGGCTTCATGTGTCTCTCTTGTGCACAAAGGATCCTTGGTGGCTACAGAAATGAGGGCAGAATCAGAGAAAATTACCCCAACCTTAACAGTGTTTCCAGACAAAACCCTCAGCAGAATATTGAGGTGTTGTTTTCTGCACCAAACACCAGATCTTCTTCCACCTCTCACTTTCCCTCCTATTTTATTCTTTAATGATGTTGATTTTTGCTGTCACAAGTTATAGGGGAAGAGGCTTTCTATTCAAACTCCAAGCACAATTGTACACAGTGGTACAAGGGGGTTACGTAGGAAGTCATTTCAGATGAAGATAGGCTGACAGCCAGCATCTTAGAAGAAAGAGTTGGTCTGAGGCCAAGTTTACTTTAGTCCATTATGAAATTAGGGACTACTAGCAAAGTCTGGATGTGGATTTGGACACAGAGTTTCAACACTGCTCTGTTCAGTAGATGGGAAAGGTCCAGGAAGGAAGGACTGTTGACCTTATGGTTTTAGTTTGCGCCCTTCTCCAGCCACAAGCAGCCTGAAGGAAAGTTGAGACTGATTAAATTAGTCTTCTTGAAGTCCCACTGCATTTCATTGCATAGAGCAAAAAGAGAAGAGAGAAAGTGAAAATAAAATAAAGAACAAGTCAGTTGGTTTAAAAGACAAGTAACAGGAATTTGTTTCATGTCATTTTTAAGACAAAAGGGGCCAAGCCCAGGTGGGGCTGAAAGAAAGAAACCACAGAAAATGTCAGGAGAAATACTGATAAGCAGAACTATGGGCATACTAGAAAAGTAATGCCTAAAGGTAAAAAAAAATCAAACTTCCAATTAAGTAATTCAGAAGAGGAACATGTCCAGGAGACATAATGGTGGTTTTAACCATCATACTGTAAAAGCAATAATCAGTGATGATAAGGAGATTACAGAGAGCTAAAGGATTTCTTTGCATTGGTCTTCAGAAGTAGAGATTATAGCAGGAAATAGCAGGTCTTCAGCTGTAAAATATACATACAAAGAAAAGAGAGAGGTTTGCTTTTGGTTTAGATGAGTGTAAGAAAGTAAATGTTAATAAAGCACCTGCATCGGGTCATGTTTTATATAAAAGCAGTGACTGAAGAAACAAAGGATAAAATAACCATCCTATTAGCCAAAGTACACATGTGAGTATTAAAAATAGTACTTACTGCAACAAACGATGCCAAGATAGCAAGCCATGTACTTGTACCTGTAATGGGTGCTTCAAAGGACGTGAGCATTCAGATTACAATCTCATTACCAGCAGAAATTGTCAAGGAAGTACTTACATTTTTCTTGTTATTAATGATAAAATCACATGTAATAGGAGGCACCAAGTCTTAGAAGAATGAGCAAAGATGGGAAGTCCAGACACTGTTATCTTTATGTGTACTGAGGCAGTGGCCAGGAGCCAGAAACACTCTGGACGAAGAAAAGGCCTCTTCCCCAAAGAGCTCCACCATTGACTTGCAGGGAGATTTGTGTCATTTCACAGTTCTTCTTCAGTTTCTCTGTGTTACAGACCAGAGGGATTATAATGATTACCTGATACTTATTGCTAATTCATGTTCACAAGGCTCTTGGCACTATAAGAAGTGCTGAGTGTTTATTATTTTGCAATAATGGCTAGAAAGAGCATAATTATAATAGTCAGACTTTAATTTTCACAAAACCTTTGTTTTCACAACTTTTTCACAACATTTTCACAAAATTCGCTCACCACATTTTTTAATCAGAGGGCTGAACAGAGAATCCTCAAAGCTAAAACGAAAAATAACTGTGTTAGGATTTGTAAGAAACAGGCTCTATTGACTGTCTTTAGCTTGGAAGAGGAACAGTTAGTATTCAAGGCCAGAACAAAAAGGGGTGGCAGTATACGATTAATGATAGAAGTGCTCTTGCCAAGTGATGGGTGCATGTAAGGTGCAGGTGGAGATGAAAAAAACAAATTTGCAATAAAAGGCATCTTTTGAAATTTCCATTGAGAAATCCAGAAACAGCCTCTCTGTTGACTGGAACAGAGACACCAAGAATAGGCCTCACCCAGAGAGACAAAGGGGCCCAGACAATCTTCTCATCTAAAAACAGAACATATGCCCCTCTCAGCCTCTCCCATGACCACCATTATCCCCCTTCCACAACTGGAGTCACTCTATATCTCACTGGCACTGGAAGATCATAACAAGTGCTCTGTGTGCTGCTGGTCCAATACAATATCGACACAAATACAATATCTGTAAAAATATTGTTTAGACAATGGTTTACAATGGAGTCAGCAGAGAAGGACCTTTCTCATGTTGTATTTAAGTTGCCCAGGCTCATGGGGTCAACAGTACTCAAGGACTCTTCCAGGGAAACCATGGATGGACACTGAGAGGAGATGTCCTTCCCTCCACAGAACTGAACTATTATTTGCCCAGCAGTTCCTAAAGGTCAAGGCATTTTCAAGCATTGTGCAGTTTGAGCCTACCTACCTCGGGTGTGGTTAGAGGTCTCTGTTGAATAGGGTGAGCGCTACAGTGAGAAAGGAGTAACACTTCTTCCTGACTCCGGATCTCATAATGTCAGAGCCCATGGAAAAGAATAAAGGGGTAATATCTGAGTGTGTTAATATCTGCCATTTGTGTGCTAACATGACCCTAAAGTGCCCTAGGAACAGAGCTCAGCACTGCAAATTCACTCAAAGAGCCTCTTCACCTCTTCCTGGTCAGATCATGAGAAGGAAACAACTGCCAGATCTGCAAAGAGAGGAAAAACAGTATCTGTTCGTGTGGCTTTATTTATATGAATTTAATATATATATATATATATAT
>NW_008795046.1:1057636-1100414 GCF_000699145.1 Aptenodytes forsteri | reverse complement strand
GTATTACATTGTAGAAGAAAAACTTGTTGTTCATAATAATGTGGTCAGAGTTATTTTCTCTCTTACTGGATGGGAAAGACTTCTTTTTTTTTTCCCTCTGGTATAAATATAGCACAAACTAAACAGAGCCACTCTGTAATGTAAAAATACTGCAAGCTTTTTATCAGGAAGGACAGCTCGTCACCTTGTCTCTCTCGGGACTGGAAATAGAATGTTCCAAAAGTGAGAGCTTTGAAAATCCAGTGTGCTAAAGAGGAAAGGAAGGGGAAAGGGCTGCCTTGGTTTGTCAAGGAACAAATATTTTCTTTCACAGAGAACAAATAATGACTTGACATGTAATATTCACAACAGAGCAGCCCAATCACTGCATTCCCACTGACTCATGAGTGAGGAGGTACCACCCATCTTGAAAACAGCAAAAGCATCCCCATTTCTTGCACATCAGTCTGTAACCTTTTGCTGGACGCAGAAAACGGTGACTGATCCAGGGCATCGGGGACCAAAGCTGCCAAGACCCGGGGCTGACAGCAGCTCTTCATTAGAAAGTTAGCAGGGATTATAAGGCTTAATGCATTAAAGGCAGTGTAATATCTGGAGAACTTCAATGTGAGGATAATAAGGAAATGCAGACTTTGTTGTGTCTTTATTATTTTGAGGTGGGTCAAAGTTAGGCCTAAACTGAATGTGTGTCAGTTGGGTCAGGTATTTTCTGAGAAGGGGAGTATAATTTGGGGTAGAGGGAAGGAGAGACTCAGGAAACCCTCTGTGCAGAGCCATTCCTGAAGACCCACTGTCCCAAAATGGCAAAGTCACTACAGAAAAGCTAAGCACAGGTCAAGGTGGATGAAAAATCACAAGCTTTGTGTGGCTACACCAGTTCCTCTGGAGGAAAACACTCAGACATTTTCACAAGCCTACCAAGACTCAGTTAAACACCACGTTGCCAAGCCCGGCCCTGGCTCAGCCTTGGACACTTACCCTCCAGCTGAATCTCTAACCCCAGTTTGGACACAGAAACTGCTTCTGCAAGCCATCTCCAAAGTGGTGTGGGTTTAACCTGTGAGGCAGAGTTAACTCTGGATGACACTCAGAGAGGCAAGGCTAGGGCAGCCCTAGCAGACTACTATAATTATGCCACTTAGGCTGACTGACTATTTTTTCATATGGCCACGTAACTAACGAAAGCAAAAGGGAGTTCGAGGCAATACCTTGCAGTGCTTAGGCTGAATATGAGAGAGGAGTGCTGTAGCCTTGGGACCCTGGTGTCCAGGAACATCTGAGATATATAAGAGGCAGTAGATTCAGGAACTACAAGACAGAGGAAGCAGAAATTTCTGCCCAGGTCCCTCACTGCAGGAACCTGTGCTCACACAGGTCTCAGGGTTGGCTAAGACTGCCTGGGAAATATCCATGGTGGGTTTTTAACAATGCCAGGACCCACTCTCCAAAATCCTGTCTTGCAGGAAGGCCTTGAAAGAAGGTCCACAGCAGGGATGGGGCAGAAGTGTTTGTTCCTGATCTGTCCCTCAGACTGCTCTCCAGCCAAGGGCAGCAAGATCAGTGCCTCTTGGGCAGGCTGAGGATGGGAACAGGCACCAGCTGCAGTAGTATCAGCCTCTGAGATGCCACCACTGGGACGGTCACATCTGTGTGAGCATGTCCCCAGGGGTCCAGCCAGAATCCCCGCTCCACTGCAGCGACGGGGAGCGTGCTAGGGCGCAGCCAGTGCCTGAGTTAAAGAGAGCCAGAAGGGAAGCAGGGACTCTCCGGGGGAGCTTTCTTACTCAGAAAAGGCATTTGTCAATACACAGGCCCAAACTCTTCACAACAGGTCACTAAAACGCTACAGCAAACAGCAGCTGATGGCCCCAGAATGAGTCTATTGCTGCTCAAACAGCCAGCAAGAGCGTGCTAGGGCGCAGCCAGTGCCTGAGTTAAAGAGAGCCAGAAGGGAAGCAGGGACTCTCCGGGGGAGCTTTCTTACTCAGAAAAGGCATTTGTCAATACACAGGCCCAAACTCTTCACAACAGGTCACTAAAACGCTACAGCAAACAGCAGCTGATGGCCCCAGAATGAGTCTATTGCTCCTCAAACAGCCAGCACAGCTAAGCAAACAGGCCGCCAGGGCAGGGGCTGTGTTTGCACTCGCTGTTTGCACTCCTCTACGCAGCTAATGGGATATTGCATTTATCCTAAGAAGGTTGCAAAAAAAAAAAAAAAGAGAAATGGCTTCCTGTTGATCTCTTTCCAACTTCTTTTCTCAGTTTCATGCATTGGCCAACCTGCCATTTTAGAAGACAGATTTACCCCTTATTAGGTAAATTGGTAACTGTTTGCTCTAGAATCATTTTTAATAGTCCCTTCTTAAATAATGCCCTCTAGCATCACACTAAATCCACCCTCGCTTTGGTTATCTCTAGGGTTTTTTCTTCTGTTAGGAGAATGGATATTTTATTGACATGTAAAAGGGTTACAAGGCAGGAGGAAATGAATTATACAAAATTTAAAAGCAGAAAGCTAATAAAATGGTGGACTTGATAGATAAGGCAGGAAAATAAATCTAATTTTACCGTAACTCGAGTGCTTCCTGTTTATGAAGTAATAATCGTACACTGGACTAAACTAGCGTTAACCCAGGACACGGCTGGTTGTTTTTTTAGATAAGGCAGGAAAATAAATCTAATTTTACCGTAACTCGAGTGCTTCCTGTTTATGAAGTAATAATCGTACACTGGACTAAACTAGCGTTAACCCAGGACACGGCTGTTATTTTGTCAAATTTGGCTGGCTCTAACGATTAACAACTGGTGGCTCAGATTTCAGCTTTGGTGTGGTGATTATTTTGATGCCTGGTGGGAAATAAGGCCGTGATCTCCTAAAAGGGGACCTCTGTGAGATGCTTTCTCTGAAAAGTCCGTGGGAAGGGCTCTGGCACGGGCCAGGGAAGATGGCAGAGCTGTTTCCTGAGGACTGTGCAGTGGTGTGGCACTGTGGGAGTCATCTTTGGTTTTCATTTCTTACTTTGTGTCCTCGTTGAGTCCCCCCCTCTTTAACTATTTACCCAGCCAAAAATCCTCAGGCCCATTGGAGAAAACATCTTCAAGTGCTTTCCCTCTCTCCCCATAAGGAGGGGGTGATGGAGAGGAGGAAGAAATGGACCCTTCCTTTCCATAGCATGCTGTATTTTTGAGGAAGAACCCCATTTAACAAGACAAGCATACAGCTCCTTTCTAGCAATAACAATATGGTCTAATTCCAAACTGGAGAGGGAAGCAGCATCCCTTCCTCTGCCTCTGGGACAAATGTTCCTGAGCTGGGAATGCAAATGTTTCAGCCAGGGCCCAAAGACATCTGTTGCACAAGTGCAGCACTTTGTTTCAGATCCCACAAATGTCCTTGTTCCAAGTAGGTCATTATATAATGGCTTTTGCCTTTTCCCATTGCCAAAAGGGTCCGGGAGAATATATCGTAACACCATGTGTCACCTGCCCATGCAGTCCCTCCTGCAATCATCTTATCTGGGTGGGACTCTCTCGCTTGATGTCATTCAGCCCAGTGCTGCTCTTATCAGTGCAACAAAAATACCTGACCCTGACACAGCAAAAACCCCCCCGGGATTTTGCAAGCCGTGCCCAGGCTGGGGGCTTTCCCCGTGCGTGGTGCTCCCCTCTCCTGCTCCCCCCACTGCCTCCAGGGCTTTCCTACTGCATCACCCTGGCCTGCTGCGCCAGGAGCAGCCGGCACCGCACGCAACCCTGCTCAGACATAGAGGGGAACAACACAGCCCAGAGCAAGGCTGCTCCTCCTGGACGACGTGCAATGGTTGTCTTTGTATTTCCCCTTTGTGTTTGTTATTTCCTTTTTTTTTCCTACTCTCCCACCCCACAAACAACTGTTGTCTTCCTCTGCTTCTTTTCTCAGCAGTCCCTGAATAGCGAGAGCACAACCTTCACCATAGCAAAAGGGAGGAGGCCTAGGGGTATTTGGCGTTCGGCAAAAGGAGAAGCAAAGACCAGGCCTTTTTTCTTCTTATTCAGGCATCTAGAAATGGTCATGGGTCAAACTAGTTGCACTTTTCACCTTCCCCACAACCTGTCCAGCTCTCAAGAGCTTTTCTGCACCAGGATGTGGCTGTATCTTTGGATTTTGTTACAGCTGGCGCTTATAGAAAACCATCTAAACAGAATAAAATAGGTTAGAAACAAGCTTGTCCTCTGTTCTCTAGTGAAGATGGCTCCTGCCCTCTCATGGTTGAAGGCAGATATGTAAAGCCACTTGTTTGTTCTTTGCGAAGAAACACTAAATACCATCACACACATTTCCTTCAGCTGGCTCCACATAGTCTGGCATCACCCTCCTTTAACACACACACTGACACAACTGGGAAACTTCTGGGGCAGAGACCGGCCGGTTGTCACAAGCAAGTACACACTTAGCAAAGTGGGGTTGCAATCCCCAACTGTGGTGTCGAAGTGTTACCAAAGTACAAAGTGTAGGTAGTATGTAAAGAAAGTCACTCACTTGCTCACCCTTTTCACACAATGTTGGTCTTTTTTCCACTAATTAACCCACCCTTCCTGCATCCATCCAGCTCTAAGGAACAAGAATTGCATGGGTTTCTCTGATGCACCAAGCAGGTTTTTGCCAATAGACTAAAGGCCGGGGTTTGTAGTATGAATGAGGTGAAGTTGTCCATTATGTTCTTGCTACCTGCTTGTTCAGTTTTCCTCTCCCAAACCACTTACCTTTTGCAGAGATTTGATTGTATCATTAGAGCTTCCACTGTTTTGGTCCTTCTTTCTTCCTTTTTTTTTTTTTAATAAGATACAGAACATTTCTCATAACCGAATACAAATCTGTGAAAAGCCAGCTTTTCAGAAAATCTCCAGCTCATAGGCCACTGCCCTCTCATTTCCAAGTGCGACTCAAGTCTAACACCCAACCAGCTGTCCCACACATGTGCCCATGGCATCACACTCACACAAATCTCCACGAGAATCACAGGCTCCCCCAGAGACATCCTTTTCCTTCAGAGCTTGCTTCCAGCCAGGAGACCTGCACTGCTCCTCAAAGAAAGTCTGGAGGGGGGGTAATGTGAAATGCCAGGGAACTGAAGCCTAGAGGTGGCAGACAACCAGCTCTCTTGTTGATTTCCTGGCATTGGTTTCTATTTCCTGACCACCCAAAATACTCTGTTTTCATCCATCCCAACATGGGAAATAGCAGTTCCAATGTTTGAATGCAGTAATGCCCCTTAAGAGATCAAATATTTTTCTGAAGCATCATGAAAGCAAAGAGCATTAGCAATAGCCATCTGGGCAAAGGTCTAGCTGTCTCCTTGGTGCCAGGTTTACCAGGGCTTGTGCATGAGGAAGGAGAAAGGGGTCAATTTGCTCTGAGCTGGGTTGGCCTGGGGAACTTCCCTCTTTAAATCACACAATCCCTGCTCTGTCCCCAGCTCCGTCTGTGTGGTTTTTAACTGACATTGTGCTATTGAGGCACAGAGATGACTTTTACTCACAAAGTATTCCTGTTCTTTTTGCTCTTGTCACTTTTTCACTGGATTTTGGCAATCAAGGTCAAAGTTGAGAACCAGCACGACTTCCGGGACATGGCCAGCATAGTAGCCATGGCAAAAACCTACGCCACCACCGAGCCATTCATTGACTCCAAGTACGACATCCGAATCCAGAAAATCGGCAGTAACTACAAGGCTTACATGTGAGTGCGTGGCTGTGCTGGAGTGAGACGGGGGGGAGACAGTGCTGTGGATGTGATTCAGTCGGTGTCTGCTCTGGGCAGGAGTAGGAAGCTGACTTAATTTCCTTGAAGAATACCCCTGCTGTTCTCCTCCCACCTCTGAACCCAGATCCCTCATCCACCGACCATCTTCTCCATTACTCACCACCAGCTCATTGTTTCTGGAAAGTAAATCTCTCTCTACCTGTTTCTGAGATTCAGTTAGTTCCCACTAAAACAACTGTGCTCTGCCATCACCTATCACCTCTGCCTCCTATTGTCAAAGGGCTCATCTTTCCCAGCAAAATCCTCCAGCTCCCAGTACCCTCTAATGAGAACTGAACCCACTCCCTTCCCACCTGGGGGAAACAATAAAAAAGACTGAGCCAGCTGCAACTCATGGAGTCCTAGAGTGTCCAACCCATAGCAACACCCTGTCCTCTCCCCAGCTGGAGATCACGACACCACACACAAGGGCATGAGGAGCACATGGCACCGGTTATGAATGGCCTTAGCCTGGCCAGCATGCAGGGTTCCCATGGTCATTTTGCATGTGTGCTCCTTGAAGTGTACAAAGGAGGGAAAGGAGAAGGAGAGACATTTCTGTGGGTGCCCCAAAGCTCCTCCCTGCCCCGTGGGGTAGTGAGGGAGGTGGCATGAAGGCAACCCTCAACACTGGTATGTTTAAAAATATTAAAAAGCATTCAGCCAAACTTCAGTAGTTGTCAAGCTCAATTAAAGATGTAACCACATGAGTCAGTAAGACACCTGTTTCTTCTTACTGCAAACGAGTAGATGAGAAAAGCCAAATAGCACAGCTTCTCCAGAAGCTCCTTATCCAGCCACAAAATTCTGGACAAGTAGACAGCTGCAGCAGTACGTTCTTCAGGTCACCAGAAAAAATTCATATGTTACCTAACACCCACAACACGGTGAGTTTTGGGTCCATGTTTACAAACCCTGAGGCCATAGTTCTAGTGAAACATAGTTAAATAAGATAATCAAATGTACACAATCACATATTTTTCAGCTATAGCTGCCTAAAGTTCCCAGTTGGATTCCTAGCACAGAAGTATTTAAGTAAACTAGGTAATGACTGAGTCACATTCTTCATGGGAAGGACTTGTGGGACACTCGGCTACTTCAATGAGAGAAAATTTGTTTTAAATCTGATCAGGTCAACAATTGCACTTGTTGCCTAATATTACATTAACATCTCAGGGAGTCTGGCTCAAATTGGCCAAAGGAAGGAAGGTTTAAAATATCAATTAAAATTCCCTATTCCTGCCAAGCTACCCAGCCCTGGCTCCAGAGCCTGCTCCCCAGCCTGCCTCTAAGTGAAACAAAGGCCTAGTTAGCCTGACCATATCCTCTCCCCGTTTATTATTCACACTCACCACGCACTCATCCAGACAGGGATCAGAAATAATACCAGATGATTGAGGAAAGAAAGCAGTCACACTAAGAGCTAATCCCACTTGGGAATATAGCTGCGCAAACAATTGTTTGCTAAATGAAAAATGTTTTCACATGAAAACAGCCATGGACGGGAAACACCTTAATGAGAAATGAAGTTTATTAGCAAAGAAAGCAAGCAGCAAAATTCACTCAGCAACTTGCTAACCCAGAAGGTTGATTTATATTGAGAGCACCATTTATGGAAGTGAGCTTGGGAAAGCACTATAGTCAGTCCCATTGGGGGCTGTTCCTCCTGTCCCAGCATCAGGCAGAATAGAAGGTTACTTCTATGGTATAAATAAGTCCCTAGTATGTCCAAGGACAGAGGGAAAAGCACCCAAAACATCAGAGCTCTCACTGGTGTCTCAAATAGAAGACTCAAAATCATTAGTCATGCTAGCAAATCTTAAGGCAGTTACAGCATCTGCAGTAGCATCATACTAAGTGAATTACTTTGATCTGTGAGCCATGGAATCTACCCAGTATTTTTACACCTTCACCCACACATATAGACTTTAAAGGCCCCCTTCTTTGTGAGAAAAGGCTGTGTACCAAAATTCTCCAGAATATGTTTACTTTGTACCAAGCATCTGCCAGAGGGAGGATGCTGCAGGGTGACTCATGCGTTCCTCCCCACCCCAGATGTTCAATGCACTTCCTTCCAGCCCGTGACCCAAGGCTTGAGTTCAGTTTCCCATTGACTTCAGTGCAGTGTCTCCACATTTACACTACTAACACCTACTTAGTCCATGCCTTGGGCTAGTCTCAAAACAGCAGATAAGCAGCATGTGATACATGCCTAAAATTCCACCAAATGTATTTGACTGTCATTGTAATACTGGTGAAGAGAAAACACAAATAATGCTCATGGGGCAGTGTAAATCGGGGCAGAAATTATACTTCCACCCTCGCCCCAATTGGGGGCAAACAGAGGGATCATTTCCAGTTAAGACTCATGAAATGTTCACTTTGCATTAAGCCAGCAGCTGCTGACTTTCAGGGGTGGGATATTCCTTGCCATCAGCTCTTAGTAAGAGGGTAATATCCTTTCCTTTCTAGTTTCATGAGTGTGACTTCTGATTTTGTCACCTCAAATGCTGTTCAATATGCTCTGCAGGGGCTACAACTTCAACTGTGTGTAAACTACAGCTACTTTTAGACTGAAATGGCCCAGCTGGGAGATGGTGAGTATAGGATTGCCAACAGCCCATGATCTGCTAGTCTATCCACTTATCCTAAGCAATGCTGAAGGTGTCTTGGTCACAAATCTGCCTGATCTACTGATCTCTAAAACCTTGGGATCCTTTCCTTTAAGATGCTGACTGTACACTGATGCAGCCCCCTGACGTTTAGGATGGTTCGAAGCACTTTGACTTTGAGTCCCTGAGAGAAATGGGGTTTGAGGCAGGGCATCCTTAGGGAAAGATCTTTGTTTTCAGTCGTCTTTTCCAACTCAGGTTGAACACAGAAAGGGAAAGAAAAAAAAAGAAGAAGAATTTGGTGGCACACTTCACACCTGAACTGCTCAGACATGCTTGGAAAAGAGTGATCTTGACAGAGGCTGTGGTGTAGGAATTTGGTGACTGGTCCGGAGGGCTTCAAATGAAGCTTTTCTGTTTAAAAACAGGAAAGTTCCCTAGCAGAAAAGTTAGGGGTACAGCTGAGAGAAATATTTTTCATCTTATGCCCAATATTGGCTGGAGATGGGTAGGTATAAACAAGTCAAACCAATCAGCCCAATGGCCGGAGCAGAGTTCTCATTTTTGGAGCTTTCCCACATCATATTTTCTTGCAAAACTGTATAGCTGTGGTTTGGTTTTCTTAGGCACAATACAGCTGCTTACATTTGGTATGCCAGGTACATTTTCTAAACACTGATATCCAATCATCTTGCCATTAATCAGACTCCGGGAGTTCTCATCAGTACTAATGGGATTTTGGATGCCATCTGCCACTGCAGGGCAATTTTCTGAACCTAAATGTTAATAAAGAATGGTTCTTCCCACTGCAGAACTGAAAAACATAATCCTAAGAATCCCATGCCGAAAGAAAAAGAGAGGCTGAGGGTTGAACACTGACCTTACAGGCCATCAAAGGGCTCATAACAATCAAAGCTTGAGGAGGAATCCATACCTTTGCTTAGAAAACATGGCAGGAAGATGGACGTCGGCTGAAGGGAACAAAGGACAAGAGTCAACTATATGTAAACACAGTTATTCAACACAGTAATCATGTTCCTTTGGCCCCCTTCCTACTCCTTTAAGTATGGGCTACAAAGACCATTTAAATTTCACAGCAACTATACATAACCACTTTAGAAGAGAAATGGTAAAAGGACACCAGGCTGTCCCTCAGCAGAGTGAAGGGGAACCTTAGGTAGTCAACTATAATGATCCAGGTTTACAGTAGGACATCAGTATTACCACTGCTCCACATAGTTTTGCAAGTTCAGAGTCTCTTTTCCACACCATGTTGAAAAAGTGAGAGAACTGGCATGGATGGTTCCTCCAGCCTCATGTTGAAGTGCTGTATCACACCTCATACTCCCCTCCTGAATCTCTACCTAAATATCCTCCAACGTGGAGATGCTCCCTGGATGTATCCTGTCAGCTTGTTGACTTGTCCTAGCTTGTACGCTATGCCAGGGTTATCTGCGCAATGTTGTCACAGCAGGCTGTCCAAGGTCTGCCCTGTGCCTTGACCTTAGGTCAAGAAAAGGAAATTTTTTCACCCCTTGATGGATGATGATGAAACCCAGGATTTGCTAGCAACAGTACCTTTTCTGGAAATTAACCATCAGTTGCAGCTAACGAGACTCCAACCATTTTGCAATTATAAATTCTCCAAGTCCAGACACAGTGAGCCACAGACAGGTCGATGAAAAGTCAGTGAAAAGACGGTATAATCATATTTTCTATGACACCAGTACAATTGAAGTCAAAGTTAGGGAGACCCACAATCTCATAGCTGACATTTGTGAAGCTGCTCAGGCAGATGTTTACCGGGAGAGTTGCTCTTCCATGGATGGAGGATGCAGAACACAAGGATGATTATCCCAGAGAACTTCTTCAGATATTTCAGCTCTCCTGGGACTTATATATAAAGAAAGAAAGTACTCACAGAGTTTGATGTGTGCTCAAGATTCCTTGGAGGTTTCCCTGTCTAACTCCTCATTCAGTCTTTCATGAGTCTGAACAACATATCCGGTATGAGTGTTGTTGAGGCAGGATTTGGAAAGGTTTCTGTGAGGAAGAACCTCACCTCATCCTCTCCTGTACAATCACGGAGACAAGAATGAGGACTACAGTATGAGGGAGGATGGGGCAGGAGTGTATTTTCATGTTCAGGTTATGGTTTTGGTTTGTTTTCCTAGGAGGACGTCCATCTCTGGAAACTGGAAGGCAAACACAGGTTCCGCGATGCTAGAACAGATTGCAATGACAGAGAGGTAAGGAAGAGGGTTGCAAGACAGTATTAGCTGTTCTTGGGTTAGAAGGGAGGAATTGTATTTCAGACTTCAGTTAATTGAGAGAACTGGTAAGTGAGGTCTCCCGGGAGGCTGGATAAAGAAGTTTAAAAGACCGAGTGTTTCCTTAAAAAAATACTAAGGGCACAAAGGCAAACTGTCCTATTTTGGAGAACAGACTGGAAGTACAGCTAGAGACCAACATTGCTAAATCATTAGATCTTTAGTGAATGTAGCCACAGGAAACGAGACCGGCATACTAAGGTCAAGCACACGAGCACAAACATGTAGGGATAAAATCAGAAAGGTCACAGCACAAAACAAGAAGTAACAAGAAGTTATTCTAAGTACATTACTAATGAGAGGCAGACACAGAAAAGTGTTTTTCTTCTGCTCAACAGAGGGAAAAAATCTATCAGCTGAAGTGTTGAAAGTGCTTTTTTGCATTAGTCTCCCAAAAGTGGATAGTGTTTTAGCTAAGGTCTTCTCACTGCTGAACAGAGCAGAAGGAATTGCCTCATGCATCTTACAGACTAAAATTTGCAGATGGTACTTCCATATATTGAAATCACTGTGATACTTGCTAATATTGCCGCTGCATGACATTGTTGACTCATGGTAACTTATGCTTAGCTGTAACTCCCAAACCCTATTCTGCAGAACTGCTGTCAAGTCACTTGTTCTCCATCCTATTTCTTTAAGTAGATTATTCATAGATTTATAGAATCCATAGATTATGTGTAGGCACTCATCCCTAGTGAATCTAAGATTTTTTCAGATTATACCTCCAATTTGTCAGGATCATGTTTAATTCTGACTTTGTCCAGGTTTGGGCACCACATTTGAAGAAAGATAGCAATGATCTGGAGAGCGCCCAAAGGACAATGAAGGGAATGCTCAGAGGAGAAAACATAATCAGCCTATGAGAAAGGAACACAACAATTGCTTATGTAGTTTTCTTCCTTTTTCAGTTAGCAGACCACTGATATTTTTCCAGTAGAGGTGTAGACTCATGCATAATGAATCTATGCCTGCAGTGCAGAGGTTCACTTTCCTTCATTAGCTGTCACAGAGCTGGTAGAAGTTGTCCGCAAGCTGAACACCATTTCATCCTGAAGATGAAAAAACTTAAAGGGCAAAAGCTCTTCAAATATGTAAAAGGCTGCTAATAGGGCATTACTCACTCTATATTACTAGTACAATACTGTAAGAAATAATGGGCTTAAATTATAGCAGAAAAGGTTCATTTGAACATTTCTTATACTTCCTAACAGTAAGGATAGCATAGCACAGAAATGGATTGCCTGGAGGAGATGGGGAATCTCTGTCCTCTTTCAGACCAGATTACAGAAATGTCTCCTTTTTGGGGTACCAGAGTTGTGCAGGTGATCATCTAAGGTCCCTTCTGCACCTTTAATTCTGTGAAACAGGGAAACCAAGCCAAGCTCCAAATCAGATGCTGAAGGTGACTCTGTAAGACCCTAATAGGACTGTGGGAACTGGACATTATTATGCATCCTGGTTGTTTATAACACAGCTGAAGCTAGAGACACAAAGGGTAGACATTCCCTTATTGCAGTGTTGTAGGACTAAAACCCAGATTCCTGCCAGCCTGCCCTGCTGCATTTTGAAGGGTCATTTTATAGATGTAGACCACAATTCACCACTCTAGCGTT
Source organism: Aptenodytes forsteri (assembly GCF_000699145.1). Classification (NCBI taxonomy): domain Eukaryota; kingdom Metazoa; phylum Chordata; class Aves; order Sphenisciformes; family Spheniscidae; genus Aptenodytes; species Aptenodytes forsteri. The sequence goes on along the minus strand of NW_008795046.1, from coordinate 1,088,074 downwards.
ATCCAGCCACAAATGCAACAAATCCCGTAGAAATCTGTGGGTCATCAGTGCATGCAACAAAGCAGGAGTGTAGTAGGATGAGTAAGAGCAACCTGAAGTACCTACTGTACTGAACTGTAGCCCAAAGGATCCACATGTTCAGACAATACTAGGCAAAATGGCAGTAAATCCTCTGCAAATGCTACCCCTGATGCGTATGCATAAATACGCTTTTCTGTCCCATAGCACTGCTATTCCACCTCAGCAGCCCTGCCGCCTCCCAGTGCTCACCTAGGGCCAGCAACATCGAAGACATGTATCTTTCGGGGTCTCTGGCAGGGGCAACAATTCCCTGAGCCTGGCTGCTGAACCCAGACACCTAGAGACGTCCGTCAGGAAGAGAGGTGGTTCCCATGATGGTGCCCCTGGGTGTGGGGCCACAGCAGTGCAGGAGGGGGGCTGGCAGTGCCTCCTGCCTGGCTCATGGGGTCCATAGTTCTCCTCCTCCTTATGCTACTGACTCCTCCTCAGGTGCTCTCTTCCTCAGGGGGGCTGGGGTGAACGTGCTTGGTCTCCTCATTAGGGATAAGAGAGCACTGGTAGTCATATAAGCCATACTCTTGCTTCTTCCTGCAGACGTTGTGTTCGCACAAGTTGATCATTATATTGTCAAGCTATGGGGACTCTGGCTGGCTTCAAGGACATAAACTTGTCCTTTGGCCAGAACAGCTCTTTTCCCAGTCCCTGTAGGGTCTGCAAAATGTCAGTGTTTTCATGAGACTGTGGCCTTCCCTCCCCTCCCCGCATCTTGTCATAGTCCTGCTTACAGATCTGCTGTTCTGAGATTATTATTTTTATTGAAATGGTCGTGACTGCGGCACAGCTGCACAGGAAATAAAACCAGGCCGCCTCATTCCCTCCTCATTTCCACAGCAGGGGGATGCAGTCCCCCCATAACATGCCTCTTGTCATTCTCTCTCCTCCTCTGACACCAGGATAGCTAAGAGGGCACCCGCCAGGCCTGGCCCCTGTTCATACCAGTTCATGTTCCCGTTCTGGGATGGCTAGAGAAAAGGGATACAGCCTGTAGCTCTCCCTCTGACAAAGCAGTGCCTGGTCTGTGTGATGGGACTGCCTGGCTAGGAGCAACACCCAGGGGATAGAAGGGAGGCAGGAGACTGTAAAAGGATGAAATTGAAAGAGTAAATTGTAAAAAGCAGGAGCCGCTGGGTTACAGATCAGGGAGGGGATGGCTACTCCCTGCTAAATTCTGCACTCACTTTCCGATCCTATTCCAGCCCCAACGTGCAGGACATCTTATCAGGAAAAAGCTGCCTGCATAATGGAGGGCTTTCAGGCAAAGCCAATACAAATGCCAAGGGACCAACACTACTGGGAGATTAAATGAGCTAAATATTTATAGCTTGGCTAAATGACAACCAACTGGAGATCTGATATAAATACCAAGGAGGGAAAGAAACATTTTAAGGTGGCTTTGAGGGCAGGATTGAAACAATCTGAAATGAAGGGAAACTTTAGGCAAGATTTTTTTTTTTGCTCCATCTCCTGAGCAAGAGAGGGAGGCAATGACCCAGCAAAGCATATGAAGTATGCCTTGTGATAAAAAGGGCTCCAGAATTGATTTGTGCTCCTATGGGCAGCAGGATGGGTGGCTGTATTTCGTGGACTCCGATGACAGCTAATCCTAGACCATGCCTCTGTGGTTTCTGCAGGTACAGACTCTGGGCAGACGCCTGCGCGGAAATGTTTGGAGGTCTTGACATCTGCGCTGTCAAAGCTGTCCACAGCAAAGATGGAAAAGACTATATCATTGAGGTGAGAGCATGGGGAACCTGAATGCAAGTCTCCTTTGGGAAGTATATCTGCAAGCACGCTCCCTCGGAGTTCACGTGCACCAATGTGCTCGCTTACCCCTGTGTGCATGGTCCAGCAGTCACTGCTCCTTGGTGCCCACCTGTTTCTTCCAAGCTGTGGCCCACTGATATGCAAGAAACTGATTTAGAGTCCCAGCTAAACTGGCAGATATGCAGCAAGGTGTCAGGGTTGAAGTGCCTTCATTTCTCAGTGTGGACTATGAAAGGAAACGGAGAGCCACACACCGCTTGGCCACCTCAGCTTTCCAGCTGATAAATCCCCACAGTGAAGAACCTTACTGGCATGGGACAGATGTGAAGCTGCCTTCTTATTGAGCACACAACAGCCTGCAAGAGTTGCTGGCAGCATCCAAAGCTTGGTGTGTCTCAGTGCACCAATGCCCCAGTACCATCCTTCCTAGGCTAAGCACTTGCAAAGCCAGGGTATCTCTCATAGCTGGTAGTAGGGATCAACAGCGTCATGAATAGACATGCCCATATTCAGCCCAACCTGAATTCAGGTGCCAGATGATGCTAGCATATTAGTCATGTTAATATCCTCCCATTACCCACACAGAGGTCCAGCAGGTGATTCAGTCCATTAAAAATCTCAGTTTCTCTCTGAAAGAACCTGTCTTTCTCCAATCACTTTAAAGGGAACCTCAGTAACAAAAATCCTAGCTGCATCTAATTTAAAAGAGTAAAATAAATGGTGAGAGTGTAGCAAAAAGGCCCATAAGTAGCAGGAACAATTTAATTAAAAAAATAGGTATATTTTCTAAAACCTTTTGCCCGGACAGCATTCACTACAATAACAGACCAGCAAGACAAAGCACCACAGAGTTACTATGGGCAGTGTGGACTACAAGCTTTTGTGTTCAGAGCTGGACAGACTGTGGCTCTGTGAGCTGAAGTTCAACATGCTCCTGGCCAGGCCAGGAGGCAGACGTGGGAGTGGGGTAGATAGCACACTCAGGTCATCCTAACAGGGCAGAGAAGGAAAAGCTGGCCAGAAAATCAAAGTGGAAACTTAAGAGACGCTCTGGGGGAGAGAAAATCTGGCAAGTAAGCAAGTGCCTCTGTCACTATGTGACTCAAGGAGGCACAGCATCTGACCTGCTGTAAACTCCACGAACACAGGCCAGCCAAGGAAGATGAGCAGAGCCAGCCTATGGCTTCATGCAGGGGTGCTGACACACTGGAAAGCTATGTGTGGGAGAGCAGTCCCACCCGCTGAGGGTTGGGATGTTGATGAGAACCACATGAGCCCTCCAGCGACTGCGCATTCCTGCATTATGTATCTGCTCTCCGGGGAGCAGTGACCTGTCAAAGGCCATGTGATATAAGCACGCTGCCAGCATGAAACGCTGGCGAGCCTCCGTCTTTCCTGAAGTGATGGGACCACGGCTGATGGGTCTGCTCCTGTATGCAGTTCATCAGCACCTAGAGAAGCATCCCCCAGAGCAGACTGTCTCCCTGCCACGCACTTTTATACCTCTATGCACATGTAGCTGAGAAAGGAAGGGCAAAAAAGCAGTCTTGCTAGGGACGACTGTAAGGACATTTGGACTGTGTCCATACATGGTCAGACGTGAGATGTGGATTTCATATCCCTGCATCTATTCTTGCGTATAAGCCGACGTACATGCACACATGGCTAATTCTGTGCTTAAGGATTAGATGCTTCTGTCTGGGTATACCTCTGGGTTTTCACATCTGCCCCTGTGTGTGACTGACTGGATGAAAAGCACATCCATATGCTAACAGCTTGCACACAGAGAGAGAAATGCACACTAATACTCCTCTCTGAGATCAAGGTAAAAAGCAATGGATCTAGTATGATACAAATCAGAAGAAACACATCAGCTTCAGATGGATCATGCTGAATTATCCCAGTGGAGAATCTGATTGAACAGGCCTGATGTACCAACAACTAGCAGGCATTCAGATGCCAGGCTGATGGACATTGTCGGGAAAGGAGTAGAGCAGTGCAATACAAAGAGCAGAACAAAGCCAAACAGGCACCTTTTCTACTTTATGCAGATCTGAGGGAGATGCTGACAAGTAATTAATTGCCTCCAGCCTACTTCCTGGGGTACTTTTCTTGGTCTGAAACTGATCCTTTATTTTGTTTTTTTCTTTTGATAGTGGGAGAAAAAAGTTATTTGACAGTGCGACAGTTGTATTTTTCTTGGTGAGAAGGAACAGTGTGCTGTGACATTTTACAAGAAAGCACGCCTAAATGGGCTGAACAAATAAGGAATTTGCACAATGCAATTGCAGGCAGTAATTAATTTTCACAGTGCAAAGCAGTTCTCTAGGAAAGATTCGCAGAGGTAGTGATGGGCAGTTCTATGAACCGAGATTTATCACAGGGGTTTGTTGCAAACAGAATCAGATTAAGACAGATGAGTTATCAGGACAGCACAAGAGTAATCTTGCACCCATGGTATTTGCTGTTACTTGAACTTCACCTTCTTTTCTTTTCCCATGGCGAACAGCAGAATCTAGTATGTTTCTGCCCTTCAAAGCACTAGCACACTTAAGCACCATTTTCATGGCTCATATTGAAAACTTTGAAGAAATCAGTAGATTTCTTCAAAGTTTCATTTTATTAAAACAGCCGTGAATTTAACGGGAAATGTTGGTACTTCTTTTTCTCTGCTATAAAGAACTTTGTCACTCTAAGGGGGTATTCAACATGAATAGTCAGCACTTGATCAGAAGGTCAGAACCTCAAAATAGTGCAAGTTGGGTACCACTGTTAGCAGCCAGACTCTCAAAAGCGCTCAGCAGCGTGTATGGTTTAATAAACCCCCCCTCCCTTTTTTTGGTAATCTAACCCTTTTCCACATCTCTGCTATGCTGACAAATATGGAGCGAGTGGAAGGCAAGTAAAATGATCCATGGGATTTATTCTTCCTCCTGGACCAGCTAAGCCCTACCTGCCATACAGCTAAGCTGTGTTACTAGACATGCTCCTTGCTGCCCTGCAAGAAGCCCTGCCCATCCCTTCAGCACTGCCGTATCGTTTCTTTTGATATGTCTAATCATCTGTTTCCTTCCTTCCTTCCTTCCTTCCATAAAAATCACCTAACACCCCACTCTTGCACATCAGAGCATGGAATAACAAGTCCAGCCTTCAGGCCTCAGTGTCAGATAGACGCAGGGGGAGGAACGAGATGGGGTTTTCCTGAGTCTCTTCTCTGCCCGGCCGCTTTCTGCTCCCCACGCCCCCCCCCCCGTACACCTTATCAGGCAACAGCAGCTGCATCAGGAGCAGCCACTGACCTTGGGCAGCTACAAAGGCCGGGTCCATATGTGCCGATGTCTTCTTGTCTTGCCCAGCTGTTCTCTGATCTCCCCAGGAAAAGATGAGTGCAGCCTGTCTGTGATTCACATATTCCTTCCAGCCGTTTGATTTATTTCAGCATTAGCATTCGTATCTGCCCAGTTCCAGAGCAATTCCCGTTTCCCGGAGGACAGACAAGGTGACATCTCATGCTCCTTTTCAGTTCTGTGGCAACCAGCTGTGTTGTTTTGCCCACAGAAATCACTGTCATTTTCAAAGGCCTTCCCTTATGCTTGTGATTGTTCATTCCCGTATTTGCAGTCTCCCACAGCTCATGTTCCCCTGCCAAACACTACACAGCAGGACAGCAGACACCCTCATCCCTGGTGCACCTTCACTGGTTCAGGTGGGACCTGCTCCAGGGTTCATTCCCCCTGGTGCCTTTGTTTTATAAAACAGTATCTTCCCCTTCCTCTCCAGCCACTGCTGCCACAGAAATAGTGAAAAGGAGTTCTTAAGATGGGGAAATGAGGGCTTTGGGGTGTTTTGACCAGAGCTGTATCCCAGTTACTCACAGGGAGTCGGGAGCTAGGCTTCACTGGCCAGGCTGTTCGCAGAGTAATGGCATCATCTAGTGGTCAGACAGGTCCCTCGCACGGTGCATTGCAGGGAGCTGGGACCTCTTTTGTCACGCATGAATTGGAATTGCCAAATGAAATGGGAATGCTTTTAAGGTGGGAGTGAAGGGGAGGGAAACCTGCGCAGGAACCTGCTGGAGGGCCCCTAGGAGCCCCTGGGTAGTGAGACACAGATGGGAACTGGCCGTCCCCTGACACTGCTAGGAAACATCTCCTTTCCCCACCTCATTTTTTAACAGAGAAACAGCAAAGTGGGCAGTGGAATGAAAAGCCACTTTGTGTATTTAGCTGAGCACCGCCATCTAATTTTCCAACCTCCTCCTTTCGCCCCCCGGGTCAAGTAGGCCATGGATATAAACACCAACTCATTTTTCATGAGAAGCCCAGTTAAAACTTCCTAGACAGCTTCTCTAATGTTCATATGAGACACCTATAGAAATGAATCCAAATTAATAGTTCTTCTACAAGAAAAGACTAGAATACAAACTTGGTGAACTCACCTCACTGATTTCCCCTACTTTAAAGCTAAAAAAAAAGAGGTGCAAAACTTTCCATTTCACTCCAAGAGTGGGCTCTTGCAGCCTTGCCAGGGTGGAGTGCACGTCTGATTGTTATCCGAGCATGAGTCAGTGCCTTTCTTGAGCAATGCAACCTTTCACTCTGCATTTCCAGGGTTTTTAATGTTTGGTTTAAAAATAAAAGCAAAATAAAATAAACTCTTCCAACCCTGATATTTTGGTACAATTGTATTTATTCCAGCTGAATCATAACTTCATCATAGTGAGGTTCTTCCTGTGGGATTTAGCTAATGTTTGCAAAGCACTTGATTTATGATGAACTGTTGAACATGATGTTTACGGCTGCTATACAGCTAAGGGTCTGCTGTGCTTTCATTATTATTGTTGTTGTCAGACCATTTCTTACCTCAAAGACCCTTTGACAGTTCTCCTTCCCCCATCCCCACGGTCTTGCTTCCCAGCTTTCCCCAGCACAGTTGTAGTACTTGCTTGGGAAGCAGTCATATCACAACAGTATCAAGAAGACAAGCAGAGAATAAGTTTGCTTTCCTGCATTGGGTGCTGTTGTTTTGGTGACATTCTATTCATTACACATCTGTGGTGTTTATTTCTCTTCTCAGGGTGCAGTGCTTTGCGTTGATTAATCCCAAATGTTTCCTGGTTTCCTCCAGCCCCTGTTGCTCTCATCTCCTCAGGCTTCGGTACATGTTGTTTCCCTTTTCCTGTGGCCCTTTCTGCTGCAATGTCACCCCCAAATGCTGTGAGACAATGCCAGAGAGACCTCATCCATCAGAGGCATCTCCTCAGGACATGTGAAGAAGAAAGTTTGTGTTTAGTTGATTTAGAAAGCCTCCAGCCACCAGAAGGTTTGGCTTGGCTTCCAAGTTGTGAAGGGAAGGAAGATGGGGAGTGGGGGGAAGTACATGCCATTTCCAAAAAAAACTAAGTGAAGTCCCACACCTAGGAAAGTCAAGCATGGTTCAGCATGGAGGGGAGTGGTGACTAGAGATGTTGGCAAGGATGTGGAGACACAAAGCAGGTTAGTGTGAGAGGTGAGTTGAAACAGGCATCTGCCACCAGGAAACCTCCTTACTAACTTGTTTTCCTTCCTGCGACAGGTGATGGACAGCTCGATGCCCCTGATTGGGGAGCATGTGGAAGAGGACAGACAGCTGATAGCCGATCTGGTTGTTTCCAAAATGACTCAGCTTGTCATCACTGCTGGATCTACACCATCACCACTGAGGCCTTGGGTATGAGCAAATAGAGACCTTATGGCCAAGTTGTTTTCCTGAATTTTTTTTTTCTCTCTCTCCTCCCTGTGGGTGTCAGGCAGTCAGACATCTCAGAGAGTTGAACAGTCTCATACGGGAGTGTATTGGATAGATTGCCTCCTGCTCTTCCAAAGAAGTCTCTCATAGACTCTTTGCAGTAGGTGTCCCTAAGAAACACCTCTCTCTCCCTTCCTCTCCTTCCATATAACTGTGGCATCACACCAGTAGTGTGGTTCATGCATCTAGACATTCTGGCTTGCTCAATTCATATTGAAGACAGCCATTTTTGGAGGTGCTTGTAATGCCTGACTTCATCTCTGTCTAACACCATCCCTCAGGACAGGTTTCATTCCAGTTTTTGCATCCCTGATGAAAATCTGTGCTTCCCAGAACGGGAAGTGGGAATCTCCACCAAGAGTTGTTCCATTCCTTGCTGCAGCCTTTCTTCTTTCGAGATGCCCTTCACCTGCTTTATCAGGAGGAGACTTGACTAATGCTGAATTCATATAAGAACCTGTCATTTTTGCACTTAAACTGACCCCTTAGTGCTTCTCATGTACATCCATTTTGAGTATCAAATGCATCTAATCTTAGTGCCACATTTCCCAGTGGCAGTTCCGTATAAATGAAACACACCGGAACATAATCTGTGTCTCCAGGTATACGTGCTACACCTCTTTCAATATCTAGCAGGGAGCCAAGCACAAAGGTTTGAGGACAACAAATCTGTACAAAAGAAAGGACAGGAGAGTAAACAGGCTGAGGGATAATACTGACTGCAATGCACTGGAACAGTTTCCATTTCCACTTGAGACAAAAAATGGGAGAAAGGACTTTATGGCTCTCTGCCTTTGTCACATGACAGCCCACTCCTGCTAAACCAGGTCCCCAGCATGAAGGGTATTCAGGGTAACTCCAAACCAAGTTTCAGCTAGAGTGAGGGGACAAACATTTAATAGACACTAAAAATGCTTTGAGACAGGGAAAGCGATACAGAAGGGATAGGATTTACTCTGGCCAAAGTGAAATCAACAACTGCCATCTGAAATAACCAAGATATAGAGTGTATAAACTAAGAGCAAAGGGGAAGCCAACAGAAACTGAGAACACGGACAGATGCATCTGTTGTCTATGTAATATACTGGTACAGAATTGGATTGGATTACAACAGACCTAAAATAGGGCCAAAATAAGAACAAAATAAATTGTCTTGGAGTGATAGGGTGTCAAATAGAAGAGTTAAATAAGAAAAGAGTCTTCATCAAGAATACAACCTACAAATATCTGAATACAAAATCAAGAAAATTAAAACCGCAAACATGTTACCTAGAGTGTTTTGCTATAAAGATCTTGGTACAACAAACATTGCAGAAACCACACAAGCTGTAGTTACCGACATAATGCTGTAACACCTAGTTACAAATGTGCAGAGATAAGTAATTACATGTGAGGCTGGTGAGATGCAGAACTAGAGCTACAGGAGAAGGCTTCACAGAACAAAGAAAAATAACAATTCTGAATAGAAGGACAGCAGTACTGAATACATAGAAATATGAATCCTTGGATGTCCTATGGGTATGCATAGAACTTCTATACATACTATTGGAGCTGTCTATACTAGTCTCTGGATCAAGAAAAACTGAGAAATTATGAAACCGAGTGCACAGCATTGACAGAGGTGGAAGAAGCAACAAGTCATAATAATGTAAGACTACAGCTATCAAGAAGCAAGTCAAATAGCACAGTGGGACAGCAATTCAGAGGGAGTTCCCCATCTCTGTAGATGTCTGCTTCCTGGAACTGCAAAATCCAAGTGCAATAGGAAAAAACACCTTGGCCTAGCCTTAAGAAACACCCCGGTACAAATCCAGAAAGTGGACATATACTATTAGGTTTGATGTCCAAGGGACAGATGTGATATCAAAAAGTAACGGTATGACACAAACAGTTAGAAAAGATTATTTTAATAAAATGATAAAATTAATCAACTCCCTAGCATTAAAAGTAAAAGCTGTATGGACATTATATGAGAGACCATTGTTTTCCAGAATGCATATATACATTTCTGATCTGGTCCTGAACCAGGAATGCAAGAAATAAACTTCTAGAGTTAAGTGATAAAGTGATAGAGGACATTCAAGACATATAGAAAAAAAAATCTTCCAAATTTGGAAATCTGACATTTAAGAAGACCTTTATGCACCACCATGCAAGTAATAAAAGGAAACGTAAAAAGGACAGAAATTTATTTTGAAGAACAGAATGAGGGAAGAATGAAACAAATTCTCTGAGTTCATAAAAAGATGGAACCCTACCAAACAATTGGTGGGCTCTGTGGATCATCCAAAGTTAAGGGAGAAAAGGAAGACAACAGGGACAGTGTTGTGACTCTAGTACATTTAATTGGTGAAAGTGGATGGATCCCTACCAAACAATTGGTGGGCTCTGTGGATCATCCAAAGTTAAGGGAGAAAAGGAAGACAACAGGGACAGTGTTGTGACTCTAGTACATTTAATTGGTGAAAGTGGGGAACTTTTTAAACTAGATATAGTTTTTCCTGATAAGAAAGACAGGAGTGAGAGCAAAAACAGTGACTAAATCAGTGATGACTGATATTTTAAAAAATTATTAAGCCCCCAGACCCAGGTGGCTACATCCAATGAACTGAATTTAGGAAGCGACTAAGCTGCCAAGAAAAAATGTGCAATTTCATTAGAAACAGTTTTCGCTCCAGAGGATTAGTGTACAACGAATACAAAATTATGTGTTTAAAAAGTTGTAAGAGTCATAGACCTTACGAATTATCTCAGACAATGATTTAAAGAATAATACAGAAGACTAATAAACCAACACAACCATGGCTTAAGATAATCTACCACATTTTTTTTGCAAAGAAAAATGTCCCATTAATTTCCTTTTGATTCTTTTCCCATCATTTCTTTGAGAATTCTTTCATAAAGTGGTAGATAACAGGCAATCAGTCAAAATAATGTAGCCAGACTGTCAAAAAGCCTTAGGCAAGGTAACAGACAAGTACTATTAAAGAAAGCAATCAGGGAGGGGCTAAAAGGCAAAGTTTCATTGTGGAGCAGAAGCTGACCTCAGATAAAGACATAGATATGAGAGATTTTAATTCTTGCGAACAGTTAGCAGAGGGGATACGTAAAGAATGCTAGGCTTGGTCATGTTGATAATTGGGTTAGCTGAGCCCAGGACAGGATAAGATGTTAATGACAACCTTTTTTTCATGGCTACAACATGAAACCTGGTTTCATGGTTACAGCTGCGGTTCTCTCCTCACCTCTCTACCCCACCTCCATCCCTTCTTGTCACTGTTTCCCTTCCAAAGGTAGAAGATCTTAGGCTGGCCCTCACCCTTTCATCTCTGAGCCTCAAAATCCTGTTCTGCCTTCATCTCTTGGGTTGTCTGTAGGCAAAGGCCGTAGAGGTGAATATGAGATCTGATTCCCTTTCTTCGGCTGGTCTAATCAGGATGTCTCACAGCATTAGGACAGTAGATTTCCACCAACACCAAGGGAAGGTTTAGTGTCCCAACCTATGTAGGACTAGAAGCCATGAATGGAAAATTCCCAGGTTTTCCTCCCCGTCCACTTGGCAAGTCCCAGAAAAACAGCGTAAAAGATGGGCTGGCAACATCATCACATTTCTGTTAGTCAGTTGAAACTCATTTCAATGCTTCCAACTATGAAACATTTCTTCCCATTTCCAGAATCACTTAGCTCATTCTCCTGACCTTCCAGGGGTCTCGAAGACCCTTTTATCAGTGTGTTCTCCATGTAAATAATCCAGCACGTACCAGCCTATCTGTCTCCAGCTTCCCCTGCTTTCATAAACAATTTTGTGCAATAGGCTTACTCAGACTTTTGTTAACCTTGGACCAGCCCTTTGTGCAACAGTTCTGTGTTGCTTAATAAGTTTATTAAAATATCTGTCCAAAAGAGTAAACAGTGAGAGAGAAGAAAGTGCAGATGGCACCAACTTATTTGCATTAGTCAGGACCAGGGATGGCAGTGAAGAACATCTGACAGAGCTATGTATGTTAAGTCACCACAACAGCAAATGAAACGCCGTACGGAAGACTGAAAGGTAGGCTAAGCTGGGGGTAGAGAGAGGGAGAACATAAACAATCTGTAGACCTTGCAAGTGGCACTAGCCATGCCCCTTGAGAAAGACATTGTCGCATACAGGCTAATGAAAACCATCGCTCAGCCTATGGTTGTGTTGACAAGGGAGAAGCAGGAAATTAGGATGCAGGAGAAATGAGCTGGTGATGTATACAGAAAACTCAGATACTGCTGCATCTGGAATAATGTAAGCAGACCTGCCTCTGGCATCTGCAGAAGAAATCACAAAGCTGGGAAAGAGAAGTGGGTGATGAAAACAATTATGGGCCTGGAAACATTCCCATGGAGGGACAAAAGGGATTCACTTTCTTGGCTTTAGAAAGGAGGTGGCTGAAAGAGAGGGCAGTAAAGGTTTGCAAAATAATGAATGGCCTAGCAAGAGCAGGTTGTGAGAACTATTCTCAAAACTCGGAACAAAGCAATGGAGTTAAGAAATGGGAAAAGCAGTGAGGCTGAGAGCTGAGCAAGACTCAAAAGGTCTGGGTGTAAATACCAAAACAAAATATCTGGAACTGTTGCAAAGATTTTGTGGAGCAGACAGTAAGCTTCATGTTTCAGGGTTTAAGCTGGCCCTTGCTTATTAGCAATCAAGAGAAGACCCCTTAGGGTAAAGAAATGATTACTCCATAGATGTTTCCATGGTTCATCCCTCCTTCCTTTGGAACATCTGGTGCTGGCAACTGTCGAAAATGGGAGATGGGACTAAGAGACCCCCTCGGGCCTGATACGTTTGGCAATTCCTGATTGCCTAAAAAATATTCTAAATTGTAACTTCATTGTTATTCCCTGTGAGCAAACAACTTCTGTGCTCTTTATTACTAAGCTCTCCATTTTAGTCCCATGAGATTTTACCAGCCAGATGCTCTGTGTGTGTGTGTATTTAAGGAACACTTCATGACTCCGCAATTCCTATATTACCTCAGGGCTTCTCTTTGGGGAATCTGTATTAACTGGAATGACTTTTTTTCCTCTAGCCTCCACAAGTTCAGCCTGCGTCAATGAAATCTCAGACTGGACCTCAGCTTGGACAACTGTCCCAACCACGGCCTCCTCCCCAAGGTACAGTTCTTTGGGGCCCATGACAATGTGGACTGAGACATTTCAGTTTTCCTTCTAAATAAAAGCTACCGGGATAAAGGTTTCACTCATTGTTCCAATTCACTGACAAGCAGGCAGCAAATTCAGTATGCTGTTAAAGCAGCTGCTATTATATTCCACAGCAGCTCAGAAAGTGGGGTGAAACTTTGATACAGATCCAGTTGACACTGCTGGTAGGACTTGGCTCAGCAAAGTGAGGCTACTTGAACTGGTACTGGAGCGGGATTCTGGGCACAGAGGGTATTTGTGTTTGCACAAAGCCGTAGTGGCTACAAGTGTTAAGAAGCGATGGGAAGATGCTGGCGCTGTCAGTCTTGGAACAGACACCAACATGGTGATGCCAGGATCCTTGATCCATCTGCCCAGGTGTTCCCCTGTCAGCAAGAGCACACCCCCAGCTCCTCTTGACAGCAGAAGCAGGTTTGACTTATGTGGTTGGTCAGAACAACACATTTGGTTTATTGTCCTGATTTACGCTGAGGTGATGAAGCACAGGGCTGCCCTGTGGGTACCCAGACCACACCAGCCACTCAATTCACATAACCAACTAGACCTTCCTTTTTGCCACCTTTGTCCTTTCATTTCTCCACCCCAATCTCCTACCGAATTAACACCCACCTCTAATTACCTTTTCCTCATCAGTCACAGTTTTGCTGTATCCAAAATTTGGCATTTCTGATACCAAAGGCATCTATGTAATCTTGGCATTATGTGCTATTACTGATATGATGACCTATGAATTGATGGCCTTGCAGGATACTACTTCCCCATCTGTCTCCAGTACTCCCCCTCAATTCTCTGTGAAGTTTTTTCTCACATAACTCCCCCTTGACCACCTGTGAAATCCAGCCAGCCTTCACAATACTGTCTGTAACTTTTGTCAGCTTCTCACACTGTTATCTGTCATGTCCAGCAATTTCTCATGTGACATCCAATTATTTTCCACATCCTCTTCAGCTTTGAGAGTCTGCTACCAATATGGCTGAAGCCACCCGCTGATAATGCTGGAACAGATATATGGATAGCGATAGGGTGCACAGTCTCACATCAACCTGCTGGGCCCGTGAAGGGACTGCTGACCCAAAGCAGCAGATTCAGCTTTCATTTCCTGCACAGAGTTGGTTCTCCAGTGACTCTTCCTTTCCAACACAGAAGTGCTTGCCAAGGATAAGAAATACTAGTTACATGGAAGAGTACAGCACGTTGAAGTGACTCCCTTTGGGGAGAGTGGCAGAGCTGCTTTAGTACTGAAGGAGGTAGAGAAATGGACCACAACTGTAGAAACGTGGGCATGACACCAGTGTTAGGCCTATAAAAGAGGTTTTCCCTTCTCCTTCTGCATGAAGCCACTCTGAATAGTCTCTCCCCTCAGCAAAACCCATTCTTCCATATAGGTGCTCCTTGCTTGTTGTCCACCACATGCACTTCCTCATGTTTATGTCTACATGTCCCTTTCAGGTGGACCACGCCAGCCTCAAGGATCTCAGCCTCCACGGACAAACGCACCTCCACAGCAGCGGCTCTCTCCTCAAGGACAGCAGCCCCAGAGTCCCCAGTCCACTTCACCTCAGCAGCAAAGGTCACCTGGATCTCCACAGCAAGTCCGATCAGCAACTGGGTCCTCTCCAGTCCAGGCTTCCAAGGCAGGCATGTTCCCTCCACAGCAGCCTAGACCTCCTGCTCAAGGCCGGGCTCCTAGCCAGCCAAGCCCCACTGAAACGTGCAAGCAGCAAGCCACCCCACACCCGCATCTGAAGTAGGTGCTCTGTTAAACTGCTAATATCTGTAGATATTAGAATAAGGCTGTCAAAAAAGTACCCTGAGCTGGCATGAAGGACGTATCACCTGTTGTCAGGCAGCAGTCCCCAGGGACAAAGAGTGACTTCAGAGGTATATATGCCTGGGCATAACAGGCCACCACTGAACTGTTGTCAGGAAGAACAAGTTGTACTTGACATCTCTAAGATTTCACGTTCTTCCTCTCGCTCATGCACTCATAGTTAATCATGTGCTCTACCCCGGCCATATCAACACAGCTACTACCTTCCCAGCAGGGTGTATACTCCTTACAGGCTATAATCCACACATCATTGGCCAGAAAGCCCAACAAGAGTCACTCTGTCACTATTTGCTGAATGCAGGAGCCACACAAGGTTCTTTACCAGGCAATTTTTTGCAATTGGTAGCAAAAAAAGGTAGGGGCTGGAGTGGAAGCGGCACTACTCATATATATATATATATATATATATATATATATAAAAAAAACTCCAGATGGTGACTGTATAAGCTTTCTTCTGGAGCAGAGCACACCACTGAATTATTGTGGATCTTTGGTAGCAGCCTTTGCTGCCACCCTTCATGGAGCATATCTGGCTGGCACCATGGCAGGAAAGATAGGCAAAAAAATGTTTGGTGTTGACAAAAAGTTGACACGAGAGCAAACTGGTATGAACAGACCAGAACAAAATATAGGCTAGGAATGAGAAGACAGTTTCTAGACAGCAGAGGAGTGATGTTCTGGAACAGGCTTTCAGTGATGGTATCTACATTAGCAAGGCAAACCAAGACCAGTGGACTTAAGGATCAAAATGTTGGTGCTAAGGATGCACTCTCCATACTATACATATTTCAGGTACTTCAATTCAGAGTCTGGTCTACTGCTGAATGCCTATTACTGACCAGGAGAAACCGCTCAGTGACAAAGCATGAAGTGGGGAATATTGGGAGATTTACATCAAAAGCACAGCTCTGATCTGAACTTAAACACTAGCAGATACGCACCCAGCAGGAGCAGTGTGGCCAATCGAAAGACCTGCATAACAGCTGACAGTCAGAGCAGACATGCCAGGGAGGGCAGGCAACAACACATTGCAGGGGACGTGGCTACCAATTTACCCAACCCCTCATACTCTCACATTTGAAAAGACAGGACCACCATTCATGGTGTGGCTGATGAGAGACAGGTGACCCTCAGTATGAATCCATTCTTCTGTATCAGTAGTGAAATTACTTAACTCTTCCTCACAACAGTTGCACCAAATGGCAATTGCATGTTTTTAGTCAGATGTTTTCATGAACACTTACTAGTCTGGTCCCCTCATTCCTGGATGTCTTAGCATATGGAGATTCTCCTTGCTTACCTCTCCTTTTATCCTTGAATTTGTCTGTGTGATGGAACACAGCATCAGTAACCAGCTTTGAACAACCACCTTCTCCTGCTGAGTCTGAACTCTGTTTTCCATTTCAGCAAATCGCAGTCCCTGACAAACACCTTCAGCATATCTGAGTCATCTCAGCGGGGAAATGCCAATGAGGACGAAGCAAAAGCTGAGACCATCCGCAACCTGAGGAAATCATTTGCTAGCCTGTTTTCCGATTAACAGCCCTGCAGCTGGATCTGTGCTTTTGTCAGCCCTCACTCTTCGTATCAGTGTACCTGATGTCATCCTGGAATACGCTCAATGGTACCCAGTGATTTACAACTAACACCTGGGTAAAGGGAATTTAGAAAACTATAGTTGTTTTAATACAAAGAAAATATTATAATAACGGTCTGAAAAGTGACTGTATAAAAGTGGCACTATTTAATTGTTTTTTGTGCATAATCAGAATCACATCTGTTCAAATGACTGAGTTGTAAAGCAAATTTTACTCTTGCTAACCCCTGTGGAGACAACACAGTTATAACAGTGCGAACTAGATTTTATTTTGATTTGTATATAGTCAATACAATCGTTAACTTCCAATTACTGAATCCTTGTTGAGGTCAAGCTAAAAAACCATCTTATTTCAGAAACAGATGTGCAAAGACAGAGTTAAGAGTAAGTATTCATTGACTGATAAAAGTGAGCATGCTTGAGCATGGAAACACAGTGAACTGTGGAACTTCATGATACCAACTTTATAAAAAGTCACTTTTCAGAGCAAAACTACATTCAAGTTAAATGTACGGTATCAGACATTAGTAAGCGCCAAAGATCACATGAGCAGGTCATCCAGATGGACTGCTGGTTTGTTCCAGATCACTCTGCTCACAGCAGATAAAACATCTCTGTTTCATGCCTTGCATTTATGTCCCCCGCACGTGATTCCTGAGTTCTGAGAGAAAAATGTCATGTTCTAACCCTGTAGCCTTAGCTCAAAAATAACCTGAGAAATAGGCCTTCCATGCAAAAAACAACTTCTTCCCCTGCCCCTGGAAACACCAGAGT
Organism: Aptenodytes forsteri; assembly: GCF_000699145.1. Classification (NCBI taxonomy): domain Eukaryota; kingdom Metazoa; phylum Chordata; class Aves; order Sphenisciformes; family Spheniscidae; genus Aptenodytes; species Aptenodytes forsteri. The sequence goes on along the minus strand of NW_008795046.1, from coordinate 1,071,044 downwards.
TCACATTCACAGTTCACACAAATTCCAGACAAAAGCCAGCTAAACTCCAAGCACTTTGGTGACTTGGTCACATCTGGCTAAGTATGTCCCCCAGGAACACGCTTAATTAATAGCAGAGCTGATGAAGTGCACATACTTGTGTGCTGAGTGTTCCATAATACCGAATGGACAGAGAGATGGAGTGAAATCCTGTCTCCCTCCTTGAACTCCCATTGACTTCACTGGGGTGAGTGCAAAATGAATGCAAGGTGACAAACCTGCAATAGAACAGGAAAACGATCCTTTACAAATAAGATGAGCTGGGTCCATCCAGAGACACCAAGCCATGGGAGGGCATGTACGGGATTGCCCCAAGCAGGTAATGATCAGTATTAGTCCTCCCTGACCACCCCCAAGAATTATTCTTCCAGAGAAGACAGAGATGGATCTTTGCCAGGTGTGCTTTTCCTCTAAGCCTGCAACACAGAATGAAGCTGTGTATGAGCACATATACTGGAACTGGGACACGGCAAAAAACAGGAATGAGACAAGCTACATTCATGAGTGAAAAAACCACCTTGGGTAAATCAACGTATCTATGGCTATTTCTACCAGCTGAGAACCTACCCCTTGCACTGTGCTAGTTCTGTTTATAACCCACCTAATGCAGGCACTGGTCCCCATCCCACCTCCTCAACTTTCCTTCAAGTTTTGTCAAGTACTTTAGTCACCAACTGTGCATACAGCTTCGAGGCCAGACTTTTGGCTTTGTACTTCCCTTAACAGCCTCACCTTGATGACACTTAGGAATGCCCAGGGAGGCAGAGAGGTCAGCAAGTTAAAAACATTTGAGCCAATGGCATGTATCTTTGCTGTCACTTAAACAGGGAGATCGCCAAAGCAGCAAAAGCAACAGCAGCATTTGCCATCTTGGATCTTATGATTCACTGGTGGGAATAAAGCCAAACAAGCAATTCCCTCCTGCGTAGCACCTGTAATGAACATCTAAATCCAATGCAGTCATCTGGACCTTGTATGACCTACCCCTGAGCAGGCCTTTACACATATAATGGCTTTTGTGGTCTGTGCACTTTCAGGCAAGTAACAGCATAGCTTTTCCAGGTTGGAAGGCTCTTGAGAAACTCATCTGGATCAATGATTTATACCTCAAGTTCAGTATTATAGAACCACCCTATTCCCTGATGATTTATCTTCCCCCCCCCCCAGTTCTGTGTTGTCCTTCCAGATTTGCTAAGCAGTTTACAATGTAGCATCATAATTACATGTCATTATCTGAGGGGGAAAAAAAAACAGACCCTGCTGTTTTGCAGTCTCCAGGAGCAATAAAAGAGTGACAAATGGCCTTGAGCAAGCATTGTCCCACTGGCAAGAACAATAGCAGATTAACAGGCTCCACTATATGGAGAGGAGGTAATACAACCCTGGTGGGAGAGGATTTCCTTCTGTAACACTTCCCTCAGCATGGTTTATGCCTTTCCCTACTAAATGGTCACCAGAGATGCAAAGACAAAAAATAAAAGTTTACTGCCAGAATCCTCAATTGCTCTATCCCCTGAGTCTTTTTATGTCTCTCTTACCAACACAACCTATATAAAAAATAAGTAACTAGTGACTAGTATGGCATGGCCCCATAAATCGACCCCAGTTCATCACTGACACCACAACGGTTGGATCATTTGCTGATGCTGCACTTGAACACAGCAGGGCTGTCCTCCAACGGACCACAGCAACAGGGTAGCACTGTTGACTTGATACCCAGCAGCGACTCAGATCTCTTCATTTGCCTGCAGCTCCCAGCTGTCATCTTTCAAGGGACAAGCAAACAGAACGGCATCTCCCCTCCTCCTAGTTCCAGCTTGCAAAAACAAGTAAAAGCAACAGGCACTCGCAGCTTAACTTGGTTATTCCTATAGTTCCTGAAAAGATTCTTCAGTTCTATCCACTGAAGTGCTTTAATGAAAACACTGAGTTGATTTCCTAAGTTAAAATGATGAAACTCTATACTGTGTCCTATAAATGTTCCAACAATACACTTCAATCTACAACTATGATGCTCACAACTAGATGTTGTGGCTAGCAGGAGATTCACAAATGCATCATCATGTATTCAGGTTATCACCTTTGATGCAGGGTTTCCATTCCAAAATCCCTACAATCTAACAAAGCAAGAGGAAGAGGGAATACAAGGGGTATATTCTCCATTTTATGAATAGGGAACTAAGGTATACCCAAGAAGTACTTAGCTACCTAAATATAACAGCTGGAGTTAGGGGCAGTAAGAAGGCAACAGAAAAGTTGGTGAATAGAAGTTACATTTAAATCACAGGGCAGACGTGCCCCACAGCATGCCTCAGGATCTTCCTCACACAGCTGTGCAAACTGAGCACCTGGTCAGAGCTTCCCTTTTGTCCTGCATGCTTTCATTTTCTTCACATGGAAGCCAGGAAACATGAATAGATTTGTGTGTTTGGATCCAGCCCAAGAAGGAGCTGGGACACAGCTAAGACACCCACTCATATCCACCACCTGGAAAATTAATTTACATTTTGCTGTTTAGATACAGACTGAGAAACATCTTGACTTTCTTGTAATATCTAGGTGCAGTATTTCAAGAGGAATGTCACTTACGTTCCCATGCAACTAAGTCTTGTATAAAGCTAAGGTTCAGAAGAAGAGCAGTCCTGCTCCAATAACTGCAGCGGTATTTTCTTCTCTTTCATTAATCACAGGCAGGTACCCAAGACCTTACACCCTGCACACGACCCAGTTACTTCATCTGGCTGGCTGGCTTAAGTTTCATGAATAAGATAAAACAGTAAATAGAAAAGCCAAGGACTTGGTTCCTTGTTTCCAAGTGACTGTTAGTAGCAACCCTAACAGTGCTGGATACAGATGTACAGGTAAGAAGTGCCCATCTTCAGACATTTCATCTTTTGCAGTTTCTCTTCTATAGAGTTTGCAAACGGCAATGACACTCATACCTGGCTTAGGAGCTGGCGAATAAACAAAATAAGCAGCTAGTTTTCAAATATTTCCTCTGTTTTGTCTTCTAATTTTACACTGTTGGTCCCAAGATACTCACTTTATATTTCATATCCTGTTTCGTGAGTAAAGGGAACTCCTCTCTAGGGAACTTGACATTTTAGGAGAAGTCAGGTTCCTTTATCTTTGGCTCACAATACTGTTACTACAACATAAAGGAACAATGAAGAAAGGGAAGGAGTATCTTCAGGTCACATAATGGTGTATCTGTAAAAAGGCTGAGTTCATTTCTTCAAAAACAAATGTTCAAATGACAAAATCCAGGATAAACAGAACCTGTGGCATCAGCCTGGCAGAAGTTATGATGAGGTTGTCCCCATGGCAGAGAGGGCCCAACTCCAGAGAAGCACGGGGCATGCCAGCAGAGCAAGCAACGTGATTGTCATCAAGGCACTGGTAGTGTGAGTACCATTGGCGCCACAAAATTAACGTCTCGCACACATAGAGACCATTGTTCCCAGAAATAGCTTGAAAAAAGTGAAAAGAGTAAGTAACAAGTTATTTTATCAGTTAAAGCTGTATAACCTCATCTGAATATTATGTATGCATTTCTGAAGCACTGACCACAAGGACAAAATGGTACAAGACCAACGCAGTGTAGATTTGCCTTTTCCTTTTTACAGCCAGTGGAATATAAAGAATCACTAAGCTCTAAGAGGCCTGACTATAGGCCTCTTTTCACTTCAGTGAAAACTCTGTTGGAACAAGGCAATTCAACCACTGCAGGCAAATGTTAAAAGTTAAGGGCAATTTTGCTATTGAAGGGAACCGCTGTCCCGCAACTCTGTAAATACACACTCTGAGGTGTTTAATCATGGCAGGATTTACACTGGTATGCCGTTGCTGTGAAGTAGAAAAGGAAAGGAAGAAGAAATACAACTTTTAACAGCAAAATAAAGTATTGTATTTTACTTCCACTGGAGTTAATGGCAAAACTTCCTGCCCCTACTGAAGTCAACTGATTTTATACAAAACAAGATGAATCATTGAAATATCACCTGAAAAAGCACGTAAGTATTACTGATTAAATAGCTTGTATTTAATAGGAAATGTCATTCCATTTCCACTGCTGGAATTTCAAAAAGATTTTAGAAAATATCATCAGCTGTCACAACAGTCATCAGTACCATTTACATTTACAGAAACACTGAGATCGATCCATCTTAAAAAATATGTAAGAAATGAAAAGTTCTAGCAAAGTTTAGTCATTCCAGTCTTCCTTTAATTGAACTCCAGCATCAGCCTGCAGATCTCATCAGGAGACATTAACAGTGGTCTTGTTAGTTGCTCGTTAGTTAATAAGACAACACTTGAAAGGTGCTCATAACATGCTACAACACATTTCCTCTTGGCAAGATATATTTTGATACTGAAGTAATGGAATTAAATGAAATTCACTGCAGTAAAGTGAGAATTCATTCTGCTTCTGCTGTGATCCCATTTCCACTGCAACCAGGTCAACCTATTTAATTCCTTAGCTAAGTTAGGCAGGAGGAAAGATTTATTTTTGCACCAGTTTTAGTTCACACACAGTAAATGCAGCTCCTTATTTGTAAAGTCAAGGAGAAAGACAAAAGTTTTGCTGCTGGTTCTTTGTAAAATTGCTCTGCTTCTGTTCAGACTTCTGAGTTGCACTGTAGCATGACTCTACTCAGTTGTTTGTAAAATGAATTGATTTGTGTTCTAATACTTCCATTGTAAAGAAAATCCCTTCCCTATATTCTTTGTGTATTAAGTAACAATACAAAAATGCTTTTTACCTAATAAAACATTAAAGGAAAAAGGAAATGTCATCCTTGAAAATTTCTACAAACTCACATCTACCGTAACAATAGTAGCATCCTGTTCTATGTGGAACACGGTAAATTTTTTTGTTAATAAAGATTACTAGCCAGGTAGATTTGAAACACCACCATTTTTCCTGGCCATTTAATAAAACTCTTCAAATAAGACAGACAAGTATAGGGCTTGTATTTAAAGTGCTCTTTATCTGATGCAGCAAATATTTGGCCAGTATCCTTCTGGTCTCTAAGTAGCACTTCACAGATAATTAAGGGCGAGGTGGGGGAAGCAGAACAAACTGTTCTAAGTTGTAGCTCTTTGTGAAATAGACCTTAGTGCCAGGTGGTACAGTACTACCAGAGCATAAAACAAACCCAGCCTTTGTGTTTGAAATATTACCATGCACACATGTTCTTGCCACAATCTGAAGAGATGGCAGATGTTAGTGCCTGGGATTTGCAATCTCCTGCAGTTAGAAAGCAAGCTCAGGGACTAGAAAATTCACTGAAGGAAAAAGCAGCGATCAAATGAACGCACGGCGAATGTCCATGGGGCGGCCCCGGCTGGGTCTGGGTGGAAACCTGTCATTGGGACCAGCTCGTCCTGGAAGTGTAGGGTTTGGTCCAGGCAAGGAACTGATTGGGTCAAAATGTGGTCTGAATGGAGGAAACTGGCCTGGTGCTTCTCCTGGGCCAGGAATGAGTGAGTTAATTGGGTCTCCAACATATGGAAGTGTTGGTCTCTCATCATATTCTCCACCAATGATCATTGGGGGATAGATTGGGTTTGATGGAAATGGGTTGGGAGGAAAAGGATTAGGATAGAATGGGTTGGGATGAAAGGGGATTGGATGAGGTGTAGGGGGCAGAAACATCATGTGCCTCCATCTCAGGGCCTCCTTCTTCTGTTTCAACTTTTTCTTGTATAGCTGCAGACAGAAACAAAGGCATTTTAAAGCTCTCTAAGTGCTTTTGTGTTCCAGCTTCAGCAACTGCATTCAGTTTTGCAGCACTTCTCAGAAAAGCACTCCTCACCAGTCTCAAAACCCAGAACAGCAACTGCCCTGCCTGCCAAAGACCAAACACAACATCTCCGGAAGACCCCTAACCCACGATCTGGGCATGCATCATGTAACTTGTTGATGCTGTTTTCTCCTACTCTGACCAAATTCAACATGTGTACACAGAACACCACACTTTTAAAGTCAAATTTAACTCAAAGTTACTGCCTCCCAAAGTCTATGTTTTATCCTCAAATTAGCCCATGGAAACTAATCTCAGAGAGATTATATAAAAAAGCCACCTACTTCTTTCCAGTCTGTGTCACGAGGCCTTGCAATAGGATCTACAAAGAGAAGCAAGAAATTAAGAAGAGCCATCTATTTTATTTTTAAGTAGCATTCATGCCACAGGTGCCCACAGTTTTGTCAGAACTTGCAGAAGAATCAAGACATGAGAAACACACTTTGGGTCAATACATTTTTCATTCAGATAACGCATCTTAAAAAAAAATATAAGGCTCTAGGACCATTCAATAGGTAATCCACTTGCACACCCATTCTTCGTAAAGCATCATCTCCAGAAGTTACTGGATAAGTAGAGGAATCCCCGAAACACTGTCCCCATCTTTGACTTCTGACAGCACTTCCCTTGACCACCTTATTTCTTCAATCTCTTGTGAGAGATTATAGCAGGAATATCTCTTCCCTCCACTTCCTAATATCTGCAATAGCCAGTACACCAAGGTAGCCAGAAAAACAGATGAAAACAAGGAAAGTCTGCACCACACACTGGGAAGAACTATGTGGTCCATCAGTAATGGCTCGGCAGATTGTCATTAGTTTTCATGGCAGAAAACTGCGCATCCACCTGAATTACACCTGACCAACTGTACTGGTTAGCATCAGAAATGACTGCATTTAGTCACAGTAAATTTAAAAGTCAGAAGTGGTTGTCTGAGGAGCCTCATCAAAATCTGTCAGACCCGATCCTTCTGTTCACATGAGAACGTAATTAGAAAAACATGCGTCTCAACATTACCTCGGAAATCTCGCAGATACATAAACCTCCATAGAAGCTGGTCATTTGAAGCTGTGTAAAGATCACGGCAAACAGCAGAGAGAGAGATGAGTGAACGGACATCCAGAAGTCTGAAAATCCGAAGCTTGAGTTCAAGAGGAAGGACCACTAACCCAAACACATCTGGCAAGTTCAAAGCTACAAAGTGAAAAAAACAGAAACATTACTTAAGTGGTGCAGAGTTTACTCTATCTCCAAAGACCCTAAAAGAAAGAAAGGACATTATAATCTTTCCCTTAAATCACTTCCCTTTGATGTCTGAGTTACACCACTTTTCTCAGAAAGTACTGTGACGTGACTTCTTATAAAACAGATCTCTTGCAACTCTAAGTACGTTTACGGAGTGCACAAAATAGGGCAAATGGCACTTTATACTGACCACTATTGGCCACTGTAAGCCTAAAAAAACATTCTATACACCTAACTATATTTATAGGCTACAGAACAAAGGAATAGGTAAAGAAAAAGAGACCTGCCCGATTTCATGAGCCCACAAAAAACACATTAAATACAGAGCACATGCTTCACATAAAACCTTCCCGCACTGAAGTCTAGAGGGAATTCCATTGAATAGTCTTCAGAATACAAAGCTGAGGCCTTTTATGGCAATACTTATGCAGAGAAAGCCTGGCTTCCTACTGCTCCACAAACACCAGCTTGGGTTACTTCCTACCATCCTTTCCAAGCCCTCAATGACTGGTTACTGAGAAGATCATTCCTGGGGTTAGACTTCCAAATATGACGCTGTATAAATTTTTCTGCTTTGACAAAGAAATGGATCAAAACTACAGAACTACTGCCACAAAATTACTGTGGTATGATTTTCTCACCACTAAGTGTGGAAAACAGCCACTCCACTTCAGTCTCTTAAGTGAGACTCGAGCAATCAAAAATTAAAACCAGGAAATTATCATTATATTAACATTTTCTGAGACAGATTAATATAATTTCTTTAGAACGTATAAATTACTTTATGCTTAATCTTTATACACCCATCACTAAGCAGCTGTTCCTAACACTTTTCCTCAAAGGCTTTAGATAGACCCCCTTCCTTCCATCCTCAGAAATGAAATACCATCTCTAATTGTAAATATTTTCTCTCACCTTGTCGGGCAGCAGCCAGAAGAGAGTAAACCAGCTGGTCTTTAAAGAGACGGGATAATTTCTGAAGGTCTTTGTAAACACCTGCAACCTTTTCTATCAAAGAAGAGAGGTAAAAAGCTTAACTTCAGGAGGTTATAATGCAAAAAACTATGTAAGAGCAGAAGAATTATGGTTTTCTTATAAGCAGAACTGTAATCTGCTTGTAATCTTGATGGGAGCAACTCTGCAGCTAGAGTGTAACAATCGCACAGTAAGTAATTCATTGACAAACTACAGACCAGTTCCATGGTCAGGCTAGGCTTTCCTTTGGCCTTAAAAAGCACCATTAAGAGAAACACCCCAGTTCTTCAGAAACAAACTGACCCTCAAGCTGTCAGAGCTTCCTCTGTCAGATTTCAAAGCTCATGTGTAACATGCACCTATGCTGTAAGTGCTTGCAATATTAATTTTTCTGACAGGAATGTTTTTCCATGCTGTTCTCTAGATAAACAGGAGCCAGAAGACTCTACTGTTTTATCGGACATGTTTCAGTGCTCAGTTATTCTTCTAAAGCCTTTCGACTAGACTTGTACGTCAGCGACTGGGGCTACCCAGGACACAGTGTAGGACACTGTCAGCCTCAACTGCCAACACAGCAGTTCATACATACTTCAGAGAACAAAAGGCTGGTCAGGTTTGTGCTCACAAGGATCCACACCTATCTGCCCTTCTCTCCTCCCCCGCCTCAGTTTTCCCTCTAATTTTGGCATTCTGCAGAGCTATGTGGTCAGCACATGTTTTCTGGCAAAAAGAATATAACAAATACAGTGCCACAACAAAAGTGTAGGTACCACCAGCCTCTGAAGTCTTGAACTGCCAGGCAGAAAGGGGGTATAATCCAGCATTGCTGCCCCAGAGATTCACACATATGCTTAGGACCCCGTAAGTAACAGGCATATGGGCTAAAGGATGACTCGGGCTTTGCAAGGTTCTTTCCTTACACAGTTAATCCAATAAATTAAAATTGTTTCAACAGCAAAATGTGAGTAAATGGCTACACTCTGAATTCTTTTTACCACAAAGCTATGACTCACCTAAACGGTAACCGTATTTTTATTCTTTTTTGCAATTCTTTACCTATTTGGTCCTCTACTGAAGCATATCCTTATTCAATGTGTGACTTCCTTACTTTTCAGTTTACTACTATGAATATCATAGCTCAATCATACCTGGCTCCTGAAAGCAAACGAAGGATGCTGGCAATAGCTGTATTCTCTTAATACCTTTAATCTCTTTGTTGATTTTTAATGTTGCTGCAAATATAAGGGGGGGGGAAGAGAGAAAAGACATTTCAAAATTTAAAACACAATGAGAGATGACAAAGGTCACTTCATTACTGCCTTACCCTTCGGAGGTGTTTTACTTTCCTCCCTTACCAGATTTCCTCAAGAAAAATACCCAACTATAGCAAGCAGCTAGACAAATAAAAGTTTCAGAAAAATAAAATGGAACTTAAAATAGCAGGGAATAAACAAAGATCTTGGTGACAGAAACCAAGCATTGCCTTCAACAATTCTGTCACATGGAAAGAGATCTAACACAGCTAAAAGAGGTACATAGCGAGCCATTATAACCCAGTCATTAAAAAAAAGTATTAACTAGAGAAAGACTCAACAAACTTACTATATGAACACTATATGCATAGTAGTTATAACACTGTCCTAAATCTAACCTTAGCCTGACTTAGTTAAAATATTTGATCAAAATTTGTACACATTCTGAGAAAACATATGTGCTTATACAAATTGCCATAATCAGTTACAAGTTTTACAAATAAACATGAGAATTTTAATCAAAGATATCTTGAAATTAGAATCAAGTCCCAATTTAATATTGGTTCTGCAAAAATGTGGAATTGCTCAAATGCTAAATAAAATATGAAAGAGAAAGAAAAAACCCAAAAACAAACAAAAAGGCAATAAAAAAAAAACCCTCAAAAAAACCCACCGAGTGATATGGAAGTTGCTTCAAAAAATTAGACTTCCCTGATTTTTCTGGACTGAATAGCTTAAACTAAATACAATTTTTGAGACCACAGTTTAACTGTTAGTGTGCTACAGGAAAGATTATACATTAAAGCTAAAGAATACATAGTCTGGAAGTTGTTTGTAAGTCTTGCAAAGAACATGAGACAAGACAAAATACTGCAGCTGGAGCAAATCTCTCTCTTTTAATGTTTGGCAATGTATACCAAAGTTCCTATGAAATGAGGCAAGAAACGTATTTCTACAACATTGGAACAAAAAGGCCAGCTGAATCCCCTAAGGATTGTTCTGTTATGATTAGAGGAAGAGAAACAGTTAACACGGAGACAGGGAATGCCAAGAACATTCAGCATCAGGAAGTAGCATCTCTCACACCTCAGCAACCGGGATAGTCAAGGTGCAGTTCTAAACAGAGTGCACAAAAGCACATTTAAATTTTCTCTTGCTAAACAATGGTGATATTTAGCAATGTGCATCCAGGAGAAAAACTTGACTAACTTACCATTAATAGCAACAAGATCTCCCAAAGGCACACAAGTCAAACCAGCAGAGCCTTCTTCACAAAGGGGATGTGTGTACTGTAGCTTATAAACACCATTCCCTCTCCACTTCTCTGGCATAGACACTGCCTTGGCTTCTGTCCCCTAAAAATACACAGAGATAACACTGCCATACTTTAGCAATGTACCAAGACTAAGGGGCAAAAAAAGAGAATTAAAAGTTAGGAACTGCCAGAATGCTGCTTGCAATTCAAATCTTAGTTTAGTCCCAACGTGAATTATGACACAGACTATAATTGCATGGTGCTGTGGTTTAACCTCAGCCAGCAACTGAGCACCACGCAGCCGCTCGCTCACTTCCCCCCCCGCCCCGGTGGGATGGGGAGGTTATATACTATTTTCCCCAAGACTAACAGCAAATCTAAGGAGAAATTTAGTAATTTTTTGTCCTGTCCCAGTTTCTGACAGGGAAGGTTGTTCAGTGAGCAGACTCACACCTACTTCTTTGACATGTACTTCATTCTGTCATTTATTCCAGCATTCTGATAACTCCTGCACGTATGTTGATTTACTGCATGAAAAACATGTTATGGCACCTCCTCTGTGAACTTATGAGGTCTGACAGGGCTTGAAGAACCATAGCTTGAAATCCATTCAAAAATCTGAGTGGAGTAACAGTTTTTCCTTTCAATTTCAGTGTGAAAAGGCCCAGATGGAATCCCAGAAGGGGACACAACATAATCACAAATACAAGTAGACTCTCTCTCTTTCCTCTTAAATCTGCACAGCAATCATCTTCCCTACTTCCAAGCGTACTGACTGACATAAACAAACTTTCTTCCCAGTGGCAAATGTATTCTTCAGGTAGTATTTCAGGCTATAGGAATGCAATTAACTTAGCAGATTTATTAAACTGGTATTGGTCAACCGGACACCTAAACCGACCCCCTACATAAGCTTAGTTAGCCTCATCGCAAGAAAAAACACGAGAATTTAAACACCTTCCCTGAGAGCAAATCTTTTTTTGCATGTTTAGCCACATATTACTAAACATACAATACAAATTTGAAAATCTAAAGGGAAAAGGTGAATTCATACATTGTACAGAGGTACTGCCATAGGTGTTCGACTACAAGTTAGATACCTCTGTAGGTTAGTGGAACCAAAGCCTAACTGAACTCAGTTGAAGTTAATACGGAGTTGGAGACAACGTTTTGTCAGACCTAAGCCTTGTTAACCACCATTTGAACAGGATACCATTGAGACGATACTGACGCTTAAGGCAGCGCTTCAAAGTGCTACAATCTAAGCACATCTGCACAAGCTCATCAGTATAAAGCAGGAACAGGAGGTTATCAGCTGCGTCCCAGTGAGGCTGAGGACTGAAAGAAACACAGGGGCAGGCCTCTTCTCTCGCACCTAAAAGCTACTCCAGTCTTTAGCCTTAAGGCTTACTGGTCAGGCAATTTGGAGAAGCTGATACTTCAGCAGCTCCTGCTGCTGACTGACATATAAAAAGCCAGAAATGGATCTTCAGATGCATCTTGCATCACACATTTCCACAATATTCCACAGCTTTCTCATACTGACCAAGACATTTCCCGATAGGTTGTGCACCTACCTGAGGTACATAGCCTGTCTCCATCATGAGAAGATGTACTAGAACGATCAAGGCATCAGTGGCACTGGTGCACTCAGCAGAAAGATAGAGCATCTCTAAGGAATGTGGTATTTCACCATCAGCAGCTTCACTGCACAGCATGGGTTCAGAGGGATAGGAACCTGTACCTTCTTCCAGGTCAACATCTTCTGGGACTAATCCAGAAGGAAATTCTAGGCTGGATCCTGCCTTCAAGGGAAAGCAAAACATACCTTAATTCAGAAAACTACACCTCTATATACACATCAAAATTATTCATCTGCTTATTCCAGTCCTCACAGGCACCCAGTCTACTCCGCTGATTTCTCATGCAAGTTTTACAGATTCATTACATCTCCATTTTCTAGCATCCCAGCTGGAGAGTGGGATTATACACATAGCCTCTGTATTTTTTGATATTTATAATGCAAGCCCTTCATAAAAGGGTCTGTCATTTGAATGCATATACTACTTGAAGACAAAAGTGGTAATATATTAAACCTTCATCAGAATTTTCACAACATACACAGGAATAATTTGCTCACTGTAGTACCACCGTTTATTTAAATACAGCCAACATGCATGGCAAGTAACCAAAATGGTAACTTGGGACTGCTTAGAAACACAATAGGTCCAAATAGCTGGAAAAAAATATCAGCAATGGAGGATATCTGCTGACACTTGAGGAGCACTGTGGTTTTATTGTGGCTTCCTTTCTTCTACCAAAATCACACCATATTATTACATTAACTGATAAAACTACCCACAGACACATTAAAAAAAAAGGAGTGAATGAAAACTATAAGCAGATTTACCTAAGGGAAGGGTCAGGAAAGAGAAAAAAAGAGTCTAAAGGAGCTGTAGCTACTTCTCCCCCACATCCATGTCCAATGGCACAAGACACCCTTATGTTTGTATGAGGCTGGCATGGCCATCCACCCGTGGAACTTCCCTTCTCTCATTAACAGCAATGGACATAGCCCCAGTTAAACACAGATTTTCAGACTTTTAGAGCTCTTCTACAATGACACATAGTCACTTAGAAATTTTCCTGCCATCCTTCACTACAGTTTTGGAGGAAGATGTGAGAATCTTTTATCTTGCCTTTGAATATTAAATAAATACGAAACATATACTTCTGCACAGCTTACTATAGAATCATAGAATCATTGAGGTTGGAAAAGACCTCTAAGATCATCGAGTCCAACCGTCGACCCAACACCACCATGCCCACTAAGC
>NW_008795046.1:1054508-1057239 GCF_000699145.1 Aptenodytes forsteri | reverse complement strand
GCCTTACCAGTGCTGAGTACAGGGGCACGATCACTTCCCTACTCCTGCTGGCCACACTATTTCTGATACAGTCCAGGATGCCATTGGCCTTCTTGGCTTCCTGGGCACACTGCCGGCTCATGTTCAGCCGGCTGTCGACCAGCACCCCCAGGTCCTTTTCCGCCAGGCAGCTTTCCAGCCACTCTTCCCCAAGCCTGTAGCGCTGCATGGGGTTGTTGTGGCTGAAGTGCAGGACCCGGCACTTGGCCTTGATGAATCTCATACAGTTGGCCTCGGCCCATCGATCCAGCCTGTCCAGGTCCCTCTGCAGAGCCTTCCTACCCTCGAGCAGATCAACACTCCCGCCCAACTTGGTGTCATCTTGGTGTCTATGGTCTGACTGACAGACATAAGGAGTTTGCATGCCCACAGCACCATGTAAGGATTATTGGTCCTGACAAGAATCAATGGGACAACAGTTCAACTACATTTTCTTTCATTACTTACAATTCTTTTTATCCTGAATCTTAGTTTTCATACGTTAAAACAGTATTTTTAAAAGACATCATATAAAGGTTGTATTAAGGTACACTTTGTATTTGAAATTTGTTCCAAACCAAAAAAAACTACTTGCTTTGAAAGAATGTTGGAAGACAATTTCCTCCCAGCTTCTCAAGCTCCTGCCTAAAACAGACAGGATCGTGTAACGCGATAGACCGTGGCACTAGGCTGTACCTGCAGTGTCTCCTCTACGGAGACCATTCACCAGAAGACCCAGCAGTTGGCGGGAGCTGTTATCTGCTTAACTATTTGTATGTACTGTCACACAGGAAACAACCAATGAGTAACATGAAAAAATGTGCCTATTAGCTGCATGAAGCATACAGGGTCATACAGACGTACACCTACGAAGCATGAGGCAGGAGCTATCTCAGCAACACAACCTCCATGCACAAGACAGACAGGTCTGACTCTATGGCAGGCCATCTGAGTCACAGGGAACTGTTATAACCCATTAGAAAGGAATCATGCACTCATCTTGTGAGTGGTGTTCCCGATAGGCAGTGCCTGTTGCATTTGTTCAGTACCTAGAAACAGTTTCCTTGAGAAGGTAGCCCTGAGGCAGGTAAGAAACATACTCCTAACTTCCTTATGGAAAGTGCATGTTCCAGCAGAAATATTAAATCCTGTAAAAATTTCAAACCTGAAACATCTCAGGGTCTCTGAAGTAGCTTCTGTGTCACAGCTAATATACAATGAATAGAAACAAATTTCCATCCAAATAACCGGCTATGTATCAGAGAAGTATAAGGAGCCAAATATTTTGAAAAGATTCTCTATTATATAGTACAGCAACTGACACAACAAGATACCTTCTTTTTTGCCTTGTGCTGTACAGAGCAATTCTCATGTACTTACCCTCTCGTCACCCTTTTGAACTTCCACATGAGCTTTCTGGTTGCCAGATTGCTCATTCTGCCTTCCTTCTTTTGGACTGTTGGCCTGACTTTTGTTGGGGATCAAGGTGGATGGCTCATGACCATTCTCAAGTGGGGGAGGAGCAGAAGGAGGAGGAGGTGGTGGTAGGTTGGGTTGTCCATCTGCTTCTTCTAGTAATAAGCATATCAAATCACCAGAAACAATCCCATATGAAGCTAAGGTCTTCTGATCTTCTGTGAGAGCATCTTTTCTGTTCAACGTTATTGAAAACTCGGTATCAGAACTGCAAAATAGGCAAAAAAAAAACCAAACCACAAAACATGGTTGGCTGCACCTGGGTAACTGCACACAGAGGTATAGTTAGAAATGCATACTGCATACTACAGTAGTACTATGCTGTGGGTTTTAATCCATTAATAATTAGCTATATATTAAAGGAAAAGTGAAGGAAAAAAAATATGGTACGAAATTATTTCCCCCCCGATTCTCTCCAAGTACCTTTTAAATATCCGTAGCTGCTTGGTAGGTATAACTTCATTTACAGTAATTGCTCATATAACAGTTATGAAGGAAAGCAAACAAGTGCCCTCCATATTAGATGACATCACACCTAGCAAAACAAGCTTTAAATAAACTACTGGCCGAGATTATTTAAAAACAAGATAGCGTTGCAGGCTCAACCGTCTTGCTCTCCGATTAAGCAAAACATTCATTTCAAAAGGTCAGCAGCTGCCCTGCAGCATGCTAGTTGCAAATGAAGGTAATAAGAAAAGATGCTTCAGGACAAGCACTTACAAAAAAAACCAAACAGAAATGCAACTGGCTAGCACGGGAGCAGCTATCCAGTATCAGCTATAAAACACACCCACCGTGGCAAGACAAGCAGTAACTTCACATTTCTCCTGCCCACACTGCTATGCAGCACAGCGCAGTGCTAGCAAATGTACCTATCGCCAGCGAAACGTTATTACATCGTACCTAATTAGAGGTTTGTGACTACAAACCCTTTGGCCACCATCAGAAAATGAGCCCCTTCTGTAGGTAGTTCTTAAATCGATTCTGCAGACTTTGCTCTCCCATAAAGGCTGCCATGAGTTCTTCGCAGATAAAACGTTTACGAAATTTAAACCCAGGGACTGTCTAAGCAGCCTGCAAAACTGTAAAACTGACGCCCTGCAGCCATTTGCGTAAGGTAAAGGCCACACGGAAATTTAAGTCGGCTCTGACCGAGCTGCGGTCCGTGTTCCACAGCTGAGCAGCTCCCGACGTCGGTACGTCCCCTCCTGCTCTGTAGCGAGCGGCCGGGAAGCGA
>NW_008795046.1:1052062-1053517 GCF_000699145.1 Aptenodytes forsteri | reverse complement strand
CCGCGATCGATGATTGGGCGTTCGGGCCGTGCCTGCGCATGCGCCGGGAGGAGTCTCCGCCTCCCTCTCTCCCCGCTCGCACAGATACGTTAAACTTTAGAGCACAGTGAGTTCAGATGTAACTTTTGAACAATGCTTGCTCTCAGGTTAGCTTGTTTTTCCTTCTAACGGTACAATTTACTTCTATCACATTTCCCCAGACAAGGAATAATACGGGAAGTAGGAGGTGCAGGAAAATTGAGGTACTTTCCAGGAATATAATGCTAAAATAACAATAGGTAAAGAACTTCAAAGACCTGTGTTGCACAGCTGCCACCAAGTACAACTGCTTATTATGGCACTATTCGCGTCGCTTAACCCTGTATTTGTAGGAAGAGCCCTGTCTCTGCCCTTTCAGCACTTACAGGGCCAGTCAGAAAAAGGAGACTGAAACTTCAAAAATTCTGTTCTGGGCTACGGGCAAAATCTTTATACCATCTGAACACGGTCATCCAACACAGGTAAATGTGGTTGCTAAGTTCCACTTCGCTTTAGAGTTTGCTGTCATATAGTCTAAAGCTCAAGGGCAACCATCATCTGGTTTCAACGTGTCAATAAATCTCTTAGTGGAAAGGAGAGGCTTGTATTGATGAAGGTGATAAAAGGAAAGGCAAAGAGACTACTGAAATGGAAGAATACCACTCACTGAACAATCAAAGAGCTGATGCTCATGACAATCAGCTTGGTGTTAACATACCGGGCCCTCAACTGTGAGCATTAAAACAAGTGATTTCCTGAGAAGCTTGCTGCACCCTTAGCCACTACTCCAGTTTGAGAAGTGCTTATGCAGTCATCGTCAAACGGGGACATGTCCTGGACGAATCCAGAAGGGTAGGTTGCTGCGGCAGCGGGGGATGAGAGTGGAAGGAACACATGAGGAGGGATCAAAAGCATCATGTCTGTCAGAAACTCTGCTTTCCTCTCTCTGGAAGAGGGTTGAATCCAAAGTGAGTCATACTGCTGCCTCAACGTCATGACCATTTTCCATTGGTCGTGGATGTCCTGCTCTGTTTTGTCCTTCTGTTTTGTCCCTGTCTTGGCCACCTCCTGTGTTGTCACTGGCTCCAGGGCAGCTTAGTCTGCGCTCTTCAGAAAGAGAGGAGGAGGCTTCCCTAGTACGAGAAATGTTCATCGGTACAGTTGTGATGTTTCCAGCAGAAGCACTGTTTCAGTAGCTTGCACAAGCTAAAGTAATTGTGTGAAGTAAGATGGTTCAGTTTCTTAGGAGCTGGCTGTAGTACTCATTAGGTAACCAGCTACACCAGTTATAAGTGAGTTATAACCATTTCTGCTGGCATTCTGCTAAATTTTCCTTTGAATTTTATGAGTCATGCCACAATGTAAGGTTTAGACATAGAATCATTGAGGTTGGAAAAGACCTCTAAGATCATCGAGTCCAACCGTCAACCCAACACC
>NW_008795046.1:1024758-1052038 GCF_000699145.1 Aptenodytes forsteri | reverse complement strand
ACCACTCTTTCAGTAAAGAAATTTTTCCTTACATCCAATCTAAACCTCCCCTGCTGCAACTTGAGGCCATTTCCTCTCGTCCTGTCACTAGTTACTTGGGAGAAGAGACCAACACCCACCTCGCTACAACCTCCTTTCAGGTAGTTGTAGAGAGCGATGAGGTCTCCCCTCAGCCTCCTTTTCTCCAGGCTGTGTTTTCCACACAGCAGTAAGTATCAAACGGGAAAAGCTCCTAAGCTCCTAAGAAACTTTACAAACAAAAGACAAACGATTCTCAAACATGATAGCAAATATAGTGTCTACCCAACCTGAAGTCCAGAAAGAGCACTTTAGTTTCACAAATCCCTCTGCTGTTATCACAGAACTGGGACTGGATTTTTCAGTTTCTCCCTTGCTCCATTGTTTCTAGTTACTCTGCAGCATGCTCAAGAACAAGCAGGCTTTCTGCAGCTCACTCAACAATGTCAAATCAAAAAGGACTCAATAGCTTCAAGATTTTAACCCTTCCTATACACTGATATTCCATATGGAAAATCACCTCCGAGGGAAAAGGAATACAAAATTTATACGGTTGATAGGAGAGATATATTGGCAGGAATGTTTAAGGAAACCAGTAAATGATACAGACAGGAAAGCTCCTAAAAGCTCCTAAGAAACAATCATGATGAAAGGCTAAAACATTTTCCACAGCTTTCAAGTTTGTCTGTGCAAATTTCAAATGACCCCAAAACACTATCATTTTCCCCTCACACTTCACATCTTTCTAAAAGGGCTGTTATTTGATGAGTAATGTTTTTCTCCACCATTTTCATTTTGTCTCAGTCTGCACGCAGGAGACTTCCAATGGCCACGTATGAAGTTGACCTCAGGCTGGGAAAGGCACTGTGTCAAAACAGTACAGGAAACCTGTGTGCTTACGAGCTTTAAGAAATGGTTGTATATAGAAGAATTTTGACTTTCAGCATAGTTCACCCTTTTCAGAAATGGTGATTATTTTTAAGTCTAATTCATTAAAATAATATACAATATGGTGGCAAAAGAAAGCTCTTTATCAATAGCTCAGAATGGTTGTTAAAGACAATGTGCTTTCTCAACTCAAAGTACTTTATTCAGGGTTTTTCTCCCCCACATGGTCAGTGTCAAACACAAGCAATAGAACCCGTTCCACCAAAGAAGTAAAACTCTGTTGATAGCCCTAGTGGTTTCTTTTGAGAAATTTGAAACTTAATATAGCTGTAGTCCTGTTGATCTGCAGTCAAATTCCCATGGCAGAGAAAAACTATAAAAAGTAAAGGTCTCTTTGGTTCAGTTACACACCTCATGGAATTATTTTTTTTTTTACCCTGAAAGCCAAGTGTAGTAATAAAGCTGTGAGCCAGCGGACCTTCTCCATTATTTTTCTTTCTGTATTTGCCACTACAAAGAGTGTATTTTATAATGCGTATAAATAAATATATATGTGTATATATTAACCCTTATGATACTGATATTTTGAATGACTAGGGCCACACTGAAAGATGTGAGAGATGGTGGAATGAGAAGGAGAAGGGTATGAAGGCTGGAGTATCATCAGGAGATCTGTAAAAGCCTGAACTACCATTTAAGTGTGCCAGTGGGGGAGGAGGTTCAAATCAAAGCCAGTGGAAAGAACCTCCTAACTTCTTGCAGCTTGACAGTGGTCAACTTTCCTCCTAAAAGGTATTTTAAAGCCCTTTATGCTAGTGCTCTGTGGCCAATACATTTAGTGGAGCTCTGCTTTACACCATCTCAGGTTGGCTGTCTGCAGACGACCCTTAAGCAATGTCTGAAGTTTGCTCACGTGGCTCTTAACTTCTTTCTTTCTGATGAAAATCTTGGTCATATGGAGCAAAGGACCTTTCAGTGGGTTTTCTGGGGTTTGCCAGATCGCTTCAGACCTTTTTAGCTACCACCATGTTTTCTTGGATTTGTATATTACTTTATGGTATTGAATTGCTGAGAGTTGCGTGCAGAGCAAAAGTCTTTGAAGTGGCACATCAAAGACAAAGTTTGATATCTTTGCATTAGCAGACCAAAATCACATTTCTGTGGATAGTAAAAAGAGGCTCCACCCATGGAGGAAGATTCTCAGAGGAAGAATTCCTATGTCTTGTGATCAACCAAAGGGGTCAGGTTTTTCTTAGTGAGATTGCTGCATCCGCCTTCTAGGAATCTATGGTGACTTCTTACAGGACTGCCATTTATACAAAACCAGGGTAGGGGCTTCATAGGTTGAGAGAGTGCCTCATGCTGCTGTCAGCTCCGTGAAAGTAACTGAATGGTTGTACAAGAGACTAATGAGTGAGCCAAACAACAGGAAGAAAAGCAGAGAAGAAAGCTTAGAACAGACCTACGCAAATGATGGACTCAGGTCTGAATCTGGGCAGATGCCAGACAAATGCTGCCTGCTGCATTCCTGTTCAAGGTCTCAATATTTCTTAGTCTTCCCCTGTCTCTTGGGGACCAGCTTAAGAGCACCCTTACAATTCTTAGCTGTGAGGGCAGTGTGCGGTGCAGAGCTAGAACAAGAACACTGAGGGGTTTTGCTAAATGGACTTTGGTAAAAATGAACCTAGTAGTCCTGGCTCGGGTGCTGGGATGGGGCAGTTACAGAGGTCAGCAACATGAACTCAATTGATCCAAACAGTGGAAAGTGTTTTTTTCCGTCAGTTCATCAGACAACTGCCTCCCAACATAGTTATCCATTGTTAACGGATTCTATGTAGGCATTGCAGCTATGTTATTTATTTTGCAGCCTGGCACAGATTAATAGTTCTCTGGCAACTCTGCTCCAGGGCTTTGAAAGCCTTTATGAAGGGCATCAGTAGGCAAGCCACGCTCAGGAAAAGCTGTGATAACACAGTGCCTTTGCAAAGATTGGGGGTGTCCCAGACATACTCACAACTATAACCCCACAGGGGTAGCCGTTGCCTCCTATGGATTCTGTTCGAAGATTTCATTGAGCTAGATCACCTGCTGCCTCATGAGTTGGGAAGTGGATAGCATTGCTTTTCACACCGAGCGGAGGAAACCATGAACAGGAACTTACTGGAGTTTTTCTTTTTCCATGGGTATTTCCAGTGGTTGTGAAGAGGTGGAGATCACCTGCTTTTATGTCATTTGGCAAACTCCTGTCTGTATCATTTACTGGTTCTTAAGCATTTTCCTGCCAATATATCTCTCCTATCAACCGTATAAATTTTGTATTCCTTTTCCCTCGGAGGTGATTTTCCATATGGAATATCAGTGTATAGGAAGGGTTAAAATCTTGAAGCTATTGAGTCCTTTTTGATTTGACATTGTTGAGTGAGCTGCAGAAAGCCTGCCTGTTCTTGAGCATGCTGCAGAGTAACTAGAAACAATGGAGCAAGGGAGAAACTGAAAAATCCAGTCCCAGTTCTGTGATAACAGCAGAGAGATTTGTGAAACTAAAGTGCTCTTTCTGGACTTCAGGTTGAGTAGACACTATATTTGCTATCATGTTTGAGAACCGTTTGTCTTTTGTTTGTTGTAAACTATTGAGGTTTCTTTTCTGAATTTTTTGAAGTGAAAGAATTTCTTCTGTGGGCTGCAAGTGGAGAGTTTTGTGCAGGACCAAGGCAAGACAGGGACAAAATTCTTTTTCAGAGATATTCTATTCTATTTCGGAGGTTGGTTAGTTTAAGATAGTGTGGTTTTATGGCTGTGTTAAACCTGTACAAGACAATGATAGTGACTTTTTTTTTGCATCAGAAGCCTTCTTAGTTCTTAGGCAGATTTCAGCTGTAATCTTTATTGCAAGTTTTATTTAAAGTTTTTGCAGACTGTTCACAATGGAGAAACCAGATGTGGTATCTACAGACTGGTAAGTAGAGTACTTCGTTAGGGTGAGACAGGTACACAGACTGAAACAAAGGAGTTTTTCATCTTTTTCCTCTACTTAACTTACTTGAATACACCTATCTCTGAGAAGACAAAAGAATTAAGAGAATGATTCACATCAAGGAATTGCTTGGTGCATGCTCAGTTACTGAAGATAAAAACCAGAGCAATTTGTCTGCCATCTATTGTCATCGACAATGCAATTGGCAGCTCTGAGTTAGACTATCAGGCAGCTGACAATTTCCATCTCCTTAGCTCTGTCTGTCTCAGTCATCTGACTAACCTCGTACAATCAATCCTAGCATCTGACAGAGGCTTGGGGCTTTGATGAAACCAAGAATATCAATCAGCCTTGTTGGTTTGAGAAGGCAAGATAAAATGATACTGTCTTTTACTGCCATGGCAGTTCAGTTGTTTGTTCTTTCAGCTTCTCACCTGGCATATGTTTTAAGATCCAAACAAAAACATATCAACTACAAAGCATGGTAGTGACTAAGATTGCTGTTTTCTGTTCCTCAATGGGAATGAAATTCAATGAGAATGAGGTACCTCACCTGCATCAATGCGTCTAGCAATCCTGCTAGATAAATATCTAGTAAATATCTATGTACTTTAATGACAGGAAAACCTGTCTTTCTGGTTATATATTGATTTTTAATTGACCCTTAATAATCAGGATAGAAAGTGGCATGCTTGCAGGAAAAGCTAGGGCATTTTTTGGAAAAAGTTTAAGATTTGTGACTCCAGCTGGCTCTTCTGCATAATATAACATTGCTACCTTAAAGTAATTATTTATTTTGAGTCGCTTAAAATAAGAGAAAACCAAAAAGGCATAAGAACTAGAGATGGCACGACCAATTAAAAGGGGGATTCTCAAAATTTGTCACAATGTGGATTATGTTCTCAAAATGTTTTTTCCCTGAGACCACTTTTTCTTGAATAGTATCTTGGGGTAACTTTATAAGGATTCCTCAGAGAACCGACATTAGGGTGATACTGATAATGCATTTTGTCTGCCTTATAGTTCAGAAAGCCACCGAAGAGCAGTATTTTATGAGGTACTGGGTAGATCTTGGATTTGCAACCGTTTAGAGTCTGACCTGATAATATTAATTCGAACACAGAAGTAAGACTACCAAAGGGTGGTGAGTTTGGGGTTTTTTTGGTGGAGAGGAGGGTTTGTGGTCTTTTTAAATGCATTTATATGTTTTCTGGCAGATTATGGAATCAATTGTCCAAGACAATATGGTGCTTATTAGAAATCCAGGAATGACCTTATAGGCTGGAATACCTGGGAAACTAGCAAGACCTTTTTGCTACCTATTAATTAGCATAGTTTTACGCATAGGCAGGTACCATGATCACAGTCAGACATGTTAGAAAAGGATGTGCCACTCCCCGCAGTGGTAAGGCCAGAGTAAAGTTACCATAGGTCCCTAATAAACAATTTCCTAATGCAACACTGGGAAGACTTGAAGTTGTCTTGAGAAACAGTATTGTTATGTCTAGGAAATTGAGCAGTGGCTGTCATTGGTAGTGAAAATCAGGATGAATGCAAGAATTTGGAACAAAGAAACCTTACTTTTGTACTAGGAAAGTGTAACAGAAAGAAATAATTTGTCACAGCTTTTGTGAATCTGTGTCATGTGGTTATGTCCCACCACGCAGTGGCTCACAGTCTCACTTCGCACACGAAGACACCGTGCTGCAGGCTAATGCCAGGACACCCTCCTCTATTCCTGTGTGATCACCATGTAATTCTCACATTCGCTTTGAATTTATCCTTGCATTCCCTTCTCATGTGACCTGATTTAGTCAATCTCATGTATCGGTGTTTGGATTAAGTCAGAGGTTTGTGTGTAACAGGGAGGCAAGTTTTGTAGGGACGCCTACCGTATTTTATTAGGCCAGCTGATTTAGTTGAAAAACATTTGGACTCGCAAATCCAGTATATCCTAGGTGGTGTGTATATAAAAAGGGTGTTGTTCTATAGGAGGACAGACTTGTTCCTCCTTGGCTGGGATTGCTCTGTCATGTTCACTCTGCAGGAGGTGGGACAGATGGTAAAATAAACCAGCCAAGACATGGGTGTGGGGAAAGCATAGAGTAGTGGAGCAGAACCACTCAGTCTCACCGACAGCTAATGCCTGCCAGAGGGCTATCCAAGTAATCAGAAATCTGTGTCTGCTCCCACATTGACTGCTTCGTGCAGTAAAATCATTGGCTAAACCTCTCTTGACTATCCACCCTTGTCCCAGTTTCATTGAGGGAAGTGATAGATACAGATTTTTTGCAACTCATGGCATGCATCATTTATGATCACGTTTGCATCATAAATGTTGTTACAGGTCCCTGTGACAAAGGTGAGAAGATGCTAAAGACATGGTATTCTTTCCTGCTGTGTTGGCTGTCCTTGCGGCTTGAGGCTAATCCTGGTCTTAAAGTGAGGATTACTCAGAAGGGGTTGGACTACGGTATGTCTAGCATTGCCAGACATTAATTTATGATAAATACTTTATGCACAGAATATAGCTCCTTAATAAAGGTGCAATGTAGAAACAAGCTCCTTAAATATTGAAATAGAATAAATTCCTTTTGTCAGCTCACACCAGGAACACCCTTTGTCTCTTCTCTCACTTATTTCCTTCCTTTTTGTGCACCCCAGGTGTGAATTTATCCTTGCATTGGTGATTACATTCTCCTACAGTCCAACAGTGTTTCTACCACATTCCTCATATCGATCTACTTTCTTAGAACCAAAATGAGATGTCATATAATTGCTCCTTTTTTAAAAGTGTCAAAAACCTTATTGAAAGTGCAATATTTAATTGAAGATAATAAGACATAATTGGGAAAAAAGCTTACAATTTTGGAACAGCCACGTAGCTGCACACCTTTACTCTCATTCCTCCATTTGGCATGGGACAGATTCTGCATGTGCCATTCTTTCCAAAAAATCTAGTAACTGCCATAATTCTGCCCTTTAACAGAATATCAGCAATTTCCACAATCTATTTTCCTTGTTTTTTCTATTCATGCTAACTTTCACTGTCTCTTACTAAGACTTACTCCATGGGTGTGGAGGACACACAGGATAATTTCAATTGTTTACAGAATTAATATTAATAATAAAGGTTAACAAGGCACAAATTCAACAAAGGCTGGGTCATGCTAAGGATTAATCGTCATTTATGTACTGAACATGCTGACAGGTAAACAATGGACTTGTGAGATGAAAAGTAGAAGCTCAGAGTTTATGCCTTCGAGATGAAAGCAAGGATCAGGTCCACTTATTTCTCTGTATGAGCATTGTTTTAAAGGCTTTTGAGGAGTTGAGAAGTGCAGGGCAAACATCGGTCACCCAAGACAGAACTGATCTCCGTATCTTTTTATGACACACGGGAGAAATTGCTCCCTAGGGATCTCTCATGCCTTTAGAAATGAGAATTCAGCCTGGTATTTCTTAGCGTGAGCCCAGCAGTTTTTGTGACATTCAGCATGGCCTTAAGTGCTGAACAAACAGACTAAGTTTGCACACCCCTGCATTAGTAGTAAGAACAGACATTAACAGTGCGCCTCCCAAAGGTATTTCTCGTATTTGAAGAGCATGGTGCCTGTCATGTCTTTTCCCTTAATATGAGATTTGAAGGCTGAGGCAATAGATCCTGCCTGCACACTCCTGGCCTGCTGCAAGAACCTTGAGAGAAATTCCACCTGGGATCACTGGCTGCCTTCACTGACAGTCATAAGAAAGCTTTAAGTTATTTCAGTCAGAGCCCATATTTTGCTTTGGAGGCAGGAATTCCCAGGAAATCGTAACTTACCTCTCCTTCATAAAAGATGCATTTTATAAAACGGTGTTCCAGTGTTGAGTTACCACGGTTTTCAATTCTTTGCTTTTTTAATACACTGAAGTCTGGGGGAGAAAAAAATAAATATTTTGTATTCAGCAACTGTGAGGCCAAAAGCTAAAGAAACAAGCTAAAAATATCTGAAAACAGGATGTCATTCAGTATTAAAGTTTTAGCAGTGTCTTCATCAAAGATGAGCAAAAAGAAGAAGACACAAGGAATTTGGGATTTAAAGATGTTCTGTTTGTTGATGATAGGGTCTGTGTGTATTATCAATGCACAGGTAGCATTGAAGCATTCAGGAAAGTAGGGATTCCTTAAGCAAGGAGAGAAGGTAAGAGAATAAGTCAGAGATCTGCAGCATACTGTAATGGATAAGGTGCAGTGGCAAAACGTATGTACTCTGAAAGAAACGGGAAGAAAACATTTAAATGGATTGTCTTTAAACCTCAAACAACTTCCTGTACACAAGCAACAATCCAGATAGTTCCGCATTTGACATACCAGCACTTCAGATACATGTATCACACTTTTTCCATAAGTAAACACTACATATAGAAGTCATCTTGCTGCTTCTTAACTGGCTTTTTCATTTAACAGGTATGAGACAATCTGAGGTAAAGGTGACGACCAAGCGTTTCCCAAGGCTTTCCACATTGCCAGTGAAGTGAAGGAAGTGTAACAGTTTCAGAAACCTGACAGGAGTTCTAGAGTATGAAGTACAACTCAGGGACGAGATGGTCTTGGTTAACTTATTTGTACGTGAGGCTAATAGAAGCTATAAATGGGTGTATAAGTAGTTTGAAGGAGGTCTAGGTAAGGGTTTAAGAATCAGAGGTTTTTATGAACGATGTTAAAAGTGATTAAATTATTTGACCATATATCTGGACCTTTGGGTGCCTGAATCCAATCTGCAAGGCATGTGCTTTTCTCTGTCCCCTTGTAGGCAGGAGGATTGGGATGGAGCTCCTGAAGCAAGCAGTATTGAAAGAGACCTTCCCAAGCTGGAGTGGGCAGGAGAGTTTCTCAGCTGTTAAGGTCAACTACGTAATTTCAAGGTAAGTAAAGGAAATGCATTTCAAAGTTTTAGGATGAAACATCTTATTGTATTGTTACTACCTAGTAATAATTATGCAGCCTTTTTTTTTGTTCAGTGTAATATTTTAATGGTTCATCTAACTCTGCTCCCACTGTCCAAACACGGATTTGTTTTATAAGTACTTCCTTCTACCACGCTCAGAGATGAGCTTTAGAAAGCTTCTGAAGGAGCACCTTGGCTGTTTTTTTAGTTGCTTTGTCTCAGAGTTTGGGGCAAGGCAGGTGTAAGCATGGCTATGACACAGCAGGGGAAAGGGGTGGGAAAGAGGGAAGAATCGGTGTTATTAACAGTCTGCTACTGTGAAGGACCTGTAGCAGTGAAAGTAATTTGTTTGTGTTTGATGAGAAAAAGCTGACAAAGGGATAAGATGAAAATGTGTGCAGGGGGACAGTGTATCTGGGCTGACATGGCAGGAGGATGACTTTCACAGAATCTTTTTGGATGGATTTACAATGGTAAATCAGCATTTTGATTGGATAGGGTTTGATACCTATTTCCTGCTGAGGAAAATCATTGTACCAGGAGCAGCCAGTAGAAAAACAGGTTAATAAGGTTTTCTACAATTTCTCCAAATAAGGAGACTAATATAAAAGGTTTTTCTACAGCCTTCAATCCCATCTTCCAGTTAAAGCTTTTCCAATAGGCTATAACAGAAAAACAGAAACTTCTGGTCTTTTAATATTACTATCAGGCCAAGCTCTGCTGCTCAGTAGCATTTTACTTCCTTTTCCTTACAAATTACCCAGAGCAAGAAATACCAATCTGGGAGACTTCATGTACTTTCTGCTGGGTAGGGCCTGCATCCTTTATCTATACCTAATATTTTCCTAATAGCCTGCTTTCCGGCAGGCTTCACTGATTTATACCATTCTTGCAACCTTAATCCCTGCACATCTGAGAGCGCTGTATTTGGACAGTCTGGAGAAGAAGAGACTATGAAGGTGGAGGTGCATATGTGTTACTGCATGTCTTCCACGTCTGCTGGGTAGTGATTATAGAGAATATGGAGCCAGATTCTTCCTGGAGGTACACAGTGAAAGGATCATGGGCAACAGACATAAATTACATCAAGAAAAGTTCCGATTAGAAGTTAGGAAAAAATGCTAGGGAGCACCAGAACAAGGGCCCAAAGAGGTTGGGGAATCTCCATCCTTGGAGGCGTTCAAGACTCAAAGTGGGCAGGCCCCCTGAGTTGGCCCAGCTTTGAGTAGGGGGTTGAACCAGAAAATCGCTGAGGTCCCATTCCAACCTAAATTGTTATATGATCTTCAAAACCCCAATTCATTCTCCCAACCATAGTTCTTGAAATTGGCCGTGTTCCCAGTGGATAATCTGATTTTAGCTCACTGCAAACAAGATGACTAAAGGCAGCCTTACTACTGCCCAGGATGTTATTGGAAAATTATGGTCATTTTAACTAAAAGTAGCTGGTGCTTTCTGCCCCGGGGAAAGTAGATTAAAGGCAGTTGTTTCAGAGATCTCTGCCAGATATCAGGAAACAATGAGGAATGTGTACTACATGATAAGATTACAGCTGATATCTTTACAATGTTAGCTCAATTCAACACACCCATTTGCAAGACAATATCCTTGAATATCAGAAACATTTGTTTTGGCAGGGAAATCTTCAAGTAAGATTTTGTTTAGAAAAATGGATCCTCTCCAGAGCCCTTTGCTGAGGCAAGAGAGGGGATACAGAATGGGGAAAGAGAAACTTTGATGTTCTTCAGCAAATGCTAGCATTCAGACAACCTGGGTTTATTTATAGATGTAGCATCTGGTTTTAACACACAGATTTATTTTCCCCCAGCAAGCACGTTTCACTTTAAGGAGTTTGTTTTTCTTCCAAGGGGAGGTTTTTGTTTTGACCAAGCATCCTTTTTTCCCTGGGCAGATATCAAGGATTCTTTTTCCAAGGATGCTACTAAGTGTAATGATACAGGTGTCTTTCTTTCCTAAAATATACAAGGGTCAGTCATTTCTGAGAAACTCTTTTACTGAAGCATAGACTTTGCCTTTTATAGCAGAAGGGTTTTCAGTGATCAGAAGTCCTTTTTACTCTTTTGACATGCAGTCTAATATCCCCCTTTCTGTATTCTGTAGGCTCAGAATTAATGCTGTAGATTTCCCAGAAACTTCTGCTTCCTTTATTCCTGGCACTGGCATTAGTCTGTCAGTGGCACATGCTTCTGCTACAATCAGTGCAGACTGGAGAATGAACGCGTGGCTGCTGTAAGTATTGTACAGTGTGATGCAGGTGCGGGGGACGGTTCTGGGAGAAGGATTGCAAATGAAATTCAGAAATCTAGTTGGTAATTATTATTTTTCAGGTCAGGTATGCTTTATCATTTAACAGCAATCTATTTGAATAAACTTCTTAAGAAGGAAACATCCCCTGCCAACTAATGGGGTTTTTTTTCTTTTTTTTTTTAATTATTCTACCCCACAGGTTGTCTCTTTGGGAAGTATCAGGTCAGACATCTGTTAGCAGCCCAATTTGTCCAGACTGTATATTACATGATATTACATGAATATTCAGGACCACAGAGTTAGCAATGGCCACATTTGTTACTGTTTTTGTACAGTATAACTGGAAGGTTGACTCTATAGCTAATTATCTATTTGCTGGTACAATGTATATTGTCTTCCAAAGTGCTACTATTAAAGGAAGGGCACTGTCACAATGCCAAACATTCAGAACTTCGGAAAATCCAGAATTCGGGTCACTATGGAAAGCTGACTTAGCTTCATAAGCCTGTGCAGTATGAGATTGTCTCTAATGACATGATTGCATACTGATCTTTCCAATTCTTTATCTCAGCATTTTTGCTATAGAATTTTAATATGATATTCTAGACTTTCTTGGGGCTGGGGGCAGGGCTAAAACTTCTGGGATATCAGAAAAGTTTGCAAGGTGCTAATCTCTACAGTTTGGGTTAATGGAGTAACTGGTAACAGCAGTAGGCGTTGCTCTATTTGGGAGCCAGATAGTACAGCAAGATGGATCACCAGGCTGCAAGTTTCACAGCATGTCCTGATTTCAAAGGAGCACAGACATGCAGTTCTGCATTCAGTCTCAGTACTGGTGGCTGGAAACTGCTGTCACTGTGCCCCCAACCTGTCTGTTGTTCCTTCTGTCATACCAGTATTGTGAGGAAAAGGATACTGTGTTCAGCAGGGCAAATCAGCTGTTCCCAAACATGAAGCCACTCCTCCGTCTTGCTGAAGGATAAGGACCTGGGCATAATCTGGAGAGAGCCCAGATGTGTAAAACTCCAAAGACTCCACAGACAGCAAGGGAGGCAGGGAGCTGGTATGCAGGATTTGGCAGAGCAGATTGTGGTGGAGGTGGTCAAAACTAGCTTTGGTGGAGTTTAGGGGGTGAAAGGTTTTTCTTGCCTTTTTGAGGGGCAGAAGGAACAATCTGTGCTGCTCTGTTCAATATGATGTTTTGTGAATGGCTGTAGGTTTAGACAGATCCAGAATATGCCCTGCTCTTCATCCCCTCCATTCTCTAGTCCTGCATGTTGCTTTCAGCATAGCAGACTAAGAGGGACCAGCTGAAAATGAGCTTTCCAAGGGAGACCATTGACAACCCACCCCTCCTGGGCTGTTTCCAGGGTCAGTAAGGTGGGCCTTATCACAGCTTTTTAGTTGTGATAGTGTTATCCCTGTATTTCCAGCTCTCACTGTAGCCCTCCTCTCCACTGTGTCCCAGACCACTCTGCCAGTCACAAAATCTCCTGGCAGGCCCTTCGCTCCTGGAGGCCTGGAGCTGAGACCCTGCCTCAGTGAATCAGGATTCCTCCTGAAGAAGAGCAGATATAAGGATGCAGGATCGGAGGACCTAAGTAGCTAAGTAGCCCACCTCCCAAGCAGCCCAAAAAGGGAGGAGGAGGGCTGAGATCCTTTTGCGATGGTCCCTGACACTGAAGTATGGGTAAAGCTAGGTTGGAAGGATCTCTGGAAGTCATTTTATCCAGCCTCCTGCTCAAAACAGAGCAGTCACCAGACTAGATCAGGCCAGCTGTCTAGTGGTGTTGTTTAGCCAAGGATGGTGATGCCACAGCCTCTCCAAGTAACCTGTCCCAATGCTGCACAACCCTCCTTGGGAAAATGTTTTTCCTAATGGCTTGTGGGATGGGGGTTTGGTTAAGAACTGGAAAATGAGGTTCTGAAGAGTGGTGCTTCCTCCAGTTAGCCACTTAATGCACATATATGGACTGAAAGGTGGGGTTGAAAATGGTAGTGGTGGTAGGAGGGACTTTGTGACTGACAATATTACGCACTGGTTTGGTCAGGGGTAGTCTATGGTTTGGGGCTGGGTTAAGAGTAATCTTTCAGGTTTACAACCTCTTTCCCCAGGATTTTTGCTTAGCCTGAAAAATAAAGAGGAAAACTGAGAGACTCATGGTTTGAGCTTCATATTGGGCTGGGCTCTTTCTCCGTAGTATGGTGCAGCCACTGTAGTAATGCCTGGAAAAAGAAAACCTGAGTAATCGGGATGAAGGGGTGACAAGTGATGCTTTCAGTGCCAGTTCTGTTATGGTACATGAGGTTTTTATAAGGCTGTTCTAACATCCATTCAACTTTCTGTATCCTGCTTGTTAGGTCTACTGCTTCTACAACTCCTAACAGTAGTCCTAATACCTAAATTTGCTGGAATTTAAGTATAAGGATATTTTTGTTGGGTCTTAGAAGGGATTTTTACAGAAAGGAGACAGAATGAATGGGTTTGGGGCAGGACAAAGAATGGAGGAATGTATACATTTTAAAGGGTTATTGAAAATTGTTACAGGAAAGAGGAAAGTGGAACAATTGCAAAGTTGAGAACCACTGGGTTATATATTTATTATCTAACTGGCTTCTGCTGCTGCAGTCCCAGAGGCCTTCAGGGTGATCTGTCATGAAGGACTGGAATGTCTTGTGTTGCTGTGAAATTGTCACATTTTTGCAAACTTGTCAAATCCTGCACAAAACTGAAAAATTAATGTCCGGGAAACTCATGCATATAATCTGTTTTTGAATACCATGCATGTCCCTAATCTACTTTAATCCCTAGAAAACCCATTCTTCATTCTGGATGATAGAAGCAAAAAGTCCTTTCAAACTTGATTTACAGGTAGTTTCTTAAATTGTTCCCTTAAAGCAGATGTTTCCTTGACTGAGTTTGTTTTTTTTCTCCGAGCAGCAAAGACCAAGGAGGAATTACTGTGTCCATCTCGGGACTGTTTATTGCAGTTATCTTCAAAGTGTCAAAGGATAGCACAGGCCACTTATCCATGTTGCTACACAATTGTCAGCTGAGCATTAATAGTGTAAAAGTCAAGTTAAATGGAGGATCTAGGTATGTACAGTAGATTTTCTAATTACTCTGTGGAAAGTAGCAGGGTTTGTAGCATACGGGCCGCTTTTCAAATTTTGACTTTTAGGGATCCAGTTACAGGATACAACTTAACTATTGAAGGCTATGAAAACAGATTTTTAAAGGTCTGTTTTCAAAACGAGGCTCCTTTGCTGGGTGTGTGAAGTGCAGTTAATCTACACTTCTTTGTGCATGTGCCAACAAATGACCTGACTAAACATACTGCATATGAAAAAAATGCCATTTGGGCATATTAAAGAATACAAGATTGCAAATGGAGGTTTGCAGATATGAAGGTGTTCTAGACTGATTATGCCTTTTGACAAGCTGACCTACAATTTCAGAATAAAGCTTTCAAAAGACAATATGAAACAATGCTTGTAGTTCTTCTCATTTTGATTTTCTAGAAAATTTTTTTGTCTTATTCAAAGACAAAATGTGGCTAATTGAGTATTGTTTATCAACACATTAACATGAACATTCACTACTTTGCAGATTGCCTTCTAAATAGCTCTTATGAGACTGAGAATCCCTAGCATTTGTCTGAGACTCAGAAATTAATAAAAAGTCAACTGCACAGTCTACCAATATCGCTGTAATTGTGTCTCATTAATATAAATGACATTGCTGTCCCAGTCTGCCAGATTTTATATTTCAAAGATTTCAATCCATGGTAAAAAGTCATTGTGTTCATTTCCTTTCCTCCAGCTGGATCTACAGCTTTCTATCTGGTTTTCTTGAGGAGCCCATTCGCACCAAATTGGATAAAAATGTAAGTTTGCAAAGATGGTTTCATTTAGTGAAGGGAGGAGTTGAAATACAACCCTTACATTACTCACTTGTCTCTCTTTTCATATAGCTATGCCTAAATATCAAATACAAAATCCAAATGATGGATGCACAGCTAAGAAAACATAAGGGTGAGTTGTTGATAACAGCTTTTTGTTAAGTAATTTTCATAGTGCTCTCATTGTAGCCTTTTTTATTAGATGCCAAACCATTCCTGTGTTTATGGTACAAAAAAAGTGAAGGAAAAAAAATACAGCCATTTTTCTGTACCTTAACCTATTCCAGAGTCCACCCTAGAAATCCCTTGCGTGCACCTTATATAGAATATTCAGTTTTCTTCTGTGTCCATAGCAGGTCACCTGTAATCTTTCAGTCTGTTGTAGCTGACCTGTGTTATTTCCTTAGATTTTTGAGATGAACATTTTCATGCTGATTCTTTATAGAATCATAGAATCGTTTAAGTTGGAAAAGACCTTTAAGATCATCAATTCCAACTGTAAACCTAACACTACCAAATCCACCACTAAACCATGCCCCTAAGCACCACATTTACACATCTTTTAAATACCTCCAGGGATGGTGACTCCACCACTTCCCTGGGCAGCCTGTTCCAATGCTTGACAACCCTTTCGGTGAAGAAATTTTTCCTAATGTCCAACCTAAACCTCCCCTGGCACAACTTGAGGCCATTTCCTCTTGTTCTATGCCTTGTTCCTTGGGAGAAGACACCGACACCCACCTCACTACAACCTCCTTTCAGGTAGTTGTAGGGAGCGATAAGGTCTCCCCTCAGCCTCCGTTTCTCCAGGCTAAACAACCCCAGTTCCCTCAGCGGCTCCTCATAAGACTTGTGCTCTAGACCCTTCACCAGCTTCGTTGCCCTTCTTTGGACACGCTCCAGCACCTTATGCTTTTGGTACTGTGGACATAAGAAAACCCGAGTTAGCAGTAATCCACTAAAGAGCTAGGAAACATCCCTGTAAGATCTCATAAACTTAGCACATCTTGTTTTGAACTTGAGTTCAATGAGATAACAAGATGCTTAGTGTCACACTAAGCATGCTTCTCCTCACACCAGTAACAATTCCTGTGTCACTCTTGCAGAGACATGAAGACAATAAATATCTGTGTCCCAAAAGCATATATAAGATTTTCACTTCTATAATAAATCCCACAGCTTTTCTTTTTTTTTTTGCCTTTTTGTTGTTGTTGTTTTTTTCCAAGACTAAGAATATTTGTAGTTTTCGCCAGTTCAAATTCATTTAATTCACCTAAGTCATATAATTCAGGTCAGAGAGTGTGTTCCCACTCTTCACTTTGCATTGTGGATATTTCTATTACCTGCTCTGCTATTCAGAAGCAGACTAAGTAGACTTTTATTTTTCCTAAAATGGCCTATACCTGCCATGTGCCAAGCAGTGGTAAATATTACTGAAAATCAAGAACATTTGCTTATGCAGCACATACCTAAACACTTCAGGCTCAAGGGCACTCCAAGCTGTGCTGTCATATTGAGGAGTTCATAATCTCTGTGTGAATTCACCATTTCTCTTTAAACCCATCTGATTTTTATACAGTATGAACAGACCTTACAGCCCAATCAAAAATAACAATCAGACTGAAGTTGCATGCGAGCGCCTTTCAGAAAAAGTCTTCAGTCATATTGTCTGATAATGTATCCTCTATTGTTGTGAACAAACATCCCTTGTCTTCAACACTGATATGCGTAAAAATGTGCTAATGTCATCTTCTAAAGTATTTAGTAGTATTTACCAGTATTTCACTAATCATATAGGAGAGTTTACTTCTCCTGTGCAAACACATAACAAAAAAGGGGGCTCTGCCATAGGTACTCCTTCTTTCACTGCATGGAAAGAGATTTCTGAGGAGTGTATTCAGTTGTGAGCAACAGGAGAACAAGGCCTAAACCAGGAGGAATCGGTGACTTTTCCAGAGGGAGTACTCTCACTTTTTCCCTTATAACAAGTTTTTTTATTTTCTTCTTCCTTCTCCCACCATAATTCTTCTTCAGATTCATCATTTCTATAATGCCTTTGCCTTTAACTAAACAATAACTGTTTGTGATGTGTTTTTGTAATAACGGCTGTTTTGTTTTTGTCCATCATTCTTCTAGTCTTAAACCAGATTGATGCCTTTGCACAAATAGACTATTCCCTAGTTAGTTCTCCAGCAGTCTTCAAATCACACATTAACTTGGATTTGAAGGTAATTTGTCTTTAATATCAGTGTGCTTTCTAAGACTTTTCTGATTCTCTTTTGTGTTGATTCATTTTCTTTTACTACAGTCTTAGTCAGCCTCTCCAATATTTAATTAGAAAAGCAATAAGACATTTGGATATCTTGGTCAAGAGCTATTTTGGAAACCAGATACGATTGTTTATTTAATAAATTAACTGCATTTGTTAATTAACCAAAGCTATTATTTAGAATTAAATTATTTCAGAGTTGAAATCCTTCAGAGGTGCTTTATAAACAGCATAAAAGTGTTCTTCAGGTACACAGCTCTTCCATTGCTGCTTGGTCTTCGCCTGTTACTGGTGATACATAATCCATGATGGCTACCAGTGTGATTGCAATCCAAAGCATTTGTTTTGAGATGACTCAGCATCTTGTATAGGTACAGGTCACGCCCAAAAAAAGACTTCTCACAGACAGTCCTTGAGCAGCACACAGCAGTTCCTTTCTTATCTATTTTTCACCTTTATTGGCAAGAGATATCGCAGCAACACCCAGCTTTTCCAGCAGCTTCCACAGTGCTTGTAATTCAGAGCATCCCCACGGCTCTCAGAACTGACTCAGTTAAGAAAGATGTGCTACATCTGTGGTTGAAACTCTCCCTCTTGGTTATTTTGTTCAAGCAACTTTTACCACCCACAGAAAACACTGTGCAAGCAGGATATACGTAGCTTAAAATACTAAGCAATATTTATCAGCTACTATAGCTAACTAGAACTTACAGCCTAAGCTTTAACTTGCTGACATCTCAATGGGATACCAGATGAGTCTTTGTCAGTCAGTTATTAATCAGTTAAGGAAGTTACTGGTCTTCAGTGCTCCCTGGAACAGGCTGATTCTTGATGGTTATGAGTTGCCATCTTCCAACTCTCAACCTTTTTCTTAGGGTTTTTTACCTTTCCATGTCAGTATTTTTCCTGTTGAATCTTTCAGCTACTAACCATTACAGTGTCAGTAATTACACTACTTACTGTCTGTTCTTTTACTTTGCTTGTCTTATATGTCCTGAGCTCACATACCTTCTCGCATTTTAAGAATTATTTTCTTAGTATAACTGAACCAAGGTCCCACACCTGTGCAGTACCCAAACAAGGTCTTGGAGGACTGGCAGCTGGACCAGGGCTAAGAGTTACGTGGTATAAAAGGCTCCTTTGTGTCCCTGTCCTAAGCAACTTCCAGTGCTTTTGGGGTGTGCCTGAAGATTTTCTTGAAATGTCACTCTTAGAATTAAATTAACAAAAGTGTCTTTGCCACAAGAGAAAGAAAACTGTGGTCTAGAGGATTTTTTTTGTGTCTTAAAGCTGCAGTTCAGAATACTCACTTGAATGCTCAAACTCAAACTTTGAAAGGATGGAGGCCAGATTTTCACTGTGATGCCTGTATTTTTCCAAAAGAGACTGAATTTGCTGATTTTCAGGGCATGTCACAAACTTACTTGCTTACTTCAGGTTTTCTTCAATGTCAAGCTTTTCTTCAGATTAGGAAGAATTCTTTCTGTTCAACCACTGCTAATGCATTCTGACAGATACAAATGTTCACAACTAGAAATACTTGATAATGACTCTTTGCAGGGCACGGTCTATCCAGTAGGATATCACACAGACCCTCCCTTTGTGCCAGCTCCATTTGCTCTCCCAAACAAGGGTGATTCCATGCTTTACCTGGGAGTCTCCAGTTATTTTCTTAAGTCTGCTTCACTGGCTTACTACAGAGCAGGGGCCTTAAACATCACCATCTCCGAAGAGGTGAGTATAATTTGTGAATATAATTCTTAGAGGTCTTTTCCAACCTTAATGATTCTATGATTCTATGAGTGGTTAAACATTGGAACAGGCTGCCCAGGGAAGTGGTTGAGTCACCATCCCTGGAAGTATTTAAAAGACAAGTAGATGCAGCACTTAGGGACATGGTTTAGTGGACATGGTGGTGTTGGGTTGACGGTTGGACTCGATGATCTTAGAGGTCTTTTCCAACCTTAATGATTCTGTGATTCTATGAATTTCCATGTAATAAAATTACAAATATCAGCAGTATGGATAGTCAGCAAAGGAGACTAACACATTATGTTTGCCATTTCACACAGATTTGGGTCACAATTCTACCACTTGTAGGAGGGATTCATGACATTCATTCTGTATGTCATCATTTAAAATAGTCAAAGTCTCCCTCAGACCTAAGTCTGAACTTCTTGGCAGCTCTAGGCAAGAATGACAGGTATGAACATCACAGAGTTGGCATGCAAGGAGTGGCAGAAAGAACAAAAAAGCGCTTTTTTCTGCATGGATTCCACATAGGAAAGGGCAAGACGGGAAAAAGTGTACTGAAGCCCCAGTCTGCTGCATAGAGGCCCACAACAAATGTATCAGCTGTGTTGAGAGCTAGAATAAACCCTCAGACTTAACAGAGCAGCAAAATGAGGCAAGAAGCAGGTACAAGGAAACTAAGCTTTCAGCTGTGGGTGAAGAACGTACAAGACTTCTCTCAGAAATGCTGTTTCGACACTGGCATTAGTAGTCAGAGTTTCCAAGAAGTTTTGCTAACTGAAACAGTGCTAAGAGGGTCTTTATAAAAATTGGTGACACAAATGTCACTGACAAACATCATCACAGTGGTCAGTAGCAAAAGGGCAAATGAGATTTTTGAGTCTTGCCTCTGACAGATTCAGTGTATTTCATCTATGAAAGTCCCAAAGGCAGGAAGTAAGCAGGATGCCACATCTGTTCTTTCAAAGAATAATGCTTGTTCACTGGTACGTGCTTCTGAAACATGTCCATGAGAAATCTATCTCTCTTCTGTCCCACAGAGCACTGTGGGTTCCCTAGGAATCATTCTGGGGCAAGGAAATACTAAATCAAAACATGGATTACCTAAAACTGCAGTAAACAGGGTATGTTTTTTTCCCAAGGAAAATCTCATTTTCAAGCTGATATAATGGTCTAATTTATTTCATTTATTTACAGCTTGCTACTACTTTTAACCTAAATACCACCTTATTCAAAGATTTTGTGCCTGAGGTGCGTACGTTTACTTGTACAGACCTTTTAAGAAAGAGCAGTAGCTAATGTTTCTTATGGATATTATCTGTGTACTAGCTCATTTGCAAAAGTTTGGAGGAGACAAGGAAACTGAGCTGGTTTATGATTAGTGCAAGATTCAAACATACATGTCTACCATATCATAACTCTATATTCCTCCTAACTATATTGCACTGCTGTTTAGTCGTTCTCTACCCCTCTAAGTGCTGGATTTGCTCTCAGTCTCTGAAACAGTTATAAGGACTAAGTGGTGGACATCTGTGAGATCAGTCTCTTTTTATTCCTGTTCAAGGTAATGGTATCTCTGCTATTGGTAGCCTGGCTTCTCTATGCAAAGATACCTGATTTATGACTACTGGAGATTATATACAATGGGAAGTAATAGTCATGAGTAGCTAAGTTTATAAATGTGATGCAAGAAATTAAGATACTATGAGAGGCTTTAAAAATCCCTAATATGGCAACATTTACTAAAAAGTTATGAAATTTGTAATCGGTGGCATTGCAAACTAAAGTTTTGTCCTCTAGGAGTGTCTCTATTCTTCGAAAGATTGGCTGTTTTGGAAGGCTGCCTCTTTTCCAAATTCTTTATATTGTCAGGGTCATTAATTTTTTTTTTACTGGAATCACTCATTTCCTTCATTTCTTTAACATGCAGTGCTAATCCCCTCCTCTTGAAATACATTTTTCAGGAACAAACTTTAAATTATTTCTCTATATATGTTCAATATCAGTGGGTCTAAAACTTCATCTTTTGTTTTATGGTCTCTGAAACTCAGAGTGTTTCATCATTTCAGTTGGTGTAATTAAAATGAAGTATTTTTAATACAGGTTAATTAACAAGAGGATTGGTGAGTAGCACCTGATTATGATGCAGCCACAGAAACTGTAGCTTAAGAAAAGCTTAACTCTGCATTCAACATTTTTGTCCTCTTTGAAATTCCACAGATTGCTCCGAGTTACGTAACAGCGTGCCCAGTGCTGCTGAAGCTGATGGCTACATCACCACCTGCGGTCAGTTTAAATGCAGACAGATGCATCCTACAGACCACTGGCTGTGTAGAAGTGTTTGCTGTTCTGCCAAATTCAACCACCCGGTACATCTTTGCAGGGAATCTAGTAAGTAACATGAGCTAGAAGATAACATTCAGTGCTGGGGCTGAACAAATCACACAGTAATCTTTCAGATCCTTTGAAAATCATAGAGATCAGCATAAAATAGCATATACTGGTCTGCCACAAATACGCGTACTGTTCTGTTGCATTTCATAGGGAGGAAACATGCACCACGTATTGCAGAATTTAATAGGCAGGCACAGAGAGCGACTTATGAAAGCCCTTTTTTCCATGTGGGAGGTTGAGTGACTATTCAAGAATAAATTGTAATATAGAAAAATGTGATTATCTGATGCCCAGTCTTCCTAACTTGTTTGTTATAAAATAGTTCAGCGTGTCCCCAGACATCTTTTCATTAGGTTGAAAGTGAACCAATTATGTCAGCCATGCAATGATCCTAATGATAAGGAGGCAATCAGGGCAGTATTATCACTTTGCTCACGCAATCTCAGTCGCTGGCAGAAAGCGGCAAATTCACAAATGATTTCACTATCTACATGTATTGGCCAAATAAAAAGTTTAGACATTGTATTTCCAATCACAAAAGCAATTGCATTTGTGTCTGTATCTAAGACAGTGTCTATCTGTGTATACAGTCACAGAAGACTGTTTTGTTTTTTTCCCTGCAGACAGCCAGTACCAGAGCCAATTTGACAATAACCAAACAGAAGTTGATTATCTCATTACTTCTGAAGAGGTAACCAAGGAAAAATCAGAAAGCAACATTAATGATCCCAACATTAGGACACAACAGAACTTCATTGTGTCAGCCTGACAGTGCTTGTTTCACCATGAGAAAAAGAAAATTAGTTACCTTCTTTCTTACAGGGGCTCTAAGATACTTTTGACTGGTTGGTCTAAATCTTGCAGATGAAATATAATAATATTGTGGAACAACCATGTCTCTTGTGCAACATGATACTACCCTTTTCTGTAGGTTAAATACCTTTCCAGATGACAATGTTCAATTTATTGGTTATCTTAAAGGCATCTGTTTCAGTCTGTGCTGATGTTGGAGAATGAAGTTCAGTAGTTTATTTGAAACCCCCTAAATGTTGCTGCCGTGCCATGTCTGAGCATCATAGACAGAACTACCAGAGTGCAAACACTGCACTAGACCACTAACTAGCTCTGTGTATGCCTTCCCATGAAGGGAAGGGAAAAGTGAGACTACATAGCACATACTGCAACAACAGACACCATGCCATCAAACAAATGAGACTAGAAAGGTGTCTGTAGTTTGAAGCAAAGCTCAGAGCTTTTTAGATTTTGCTTAGGTCTTGCTGGTTTTGTGGTTACCTACAGTTACGGGTGTTCTCAGCTGTCCTACAACAAATTTTATTCACAGTTCAAGCTGGGCTGGGTTTACAGCCCCTTTCTCCCTAAATGGACCAGATAGGTAGAAGCACAGGCTTTCAGGCAAGTAGCCCACATCGGTGTTTCTTCTTGTTAGCTCCAAGTTGGGGCAGAATTGCAGAATATGTGATATTTTTTAACCTATTACATTTTCATTAAAGAAAAATGTGAGCAGCCTTTTCTTAGTTTTGGTCACTGGACCTTTTTAACAGGAAAAGAGGACTTAGAGTGATCAGAGCCTGTCAGCATAAGTTTAAGAAGTAATGGTGCCACTCACTTAGAGCTTTTGACACAAGAATGTGTTCTTCTGTTCTTCAAAATGTTGTTTTTCCCCAGGATTATATTTACAGTGATCTGAGGATGCATTACAGGCATCAGTGGAAAAACTTAGGAAATCGTAATGGTTAGGAATGGATATGAGTTTATTCAAATCATAATGAACATTTGAGAACTATGTAGTTCAGCCATTGCAGGAAATGGCACTTCCAGAAAAATTTGATTTTCCAAGTCTTATAGTCACAGCCCAGAACTACACATGACTCTAGGAGGAGATTAGTATCAGAAAGATCCCAGTGATTCTAGAACTCACTTGTAGTTGTGCCAGTTTTGATTAAAAGCTGTTGGGAATCAAAGAGTCTTTGGCAAAGTTAAATGTGTGAATCGGCATGAAATCAGTATGAAATTCCACAAATGAATCTTCAAGCAGTGTGCATAACTTGTGCCTTCATCCTTTCTAGTGAATCCTTTTCTTTTACTTCTTTTCCTCAGGCTCCAGTTCTCCCTGCTGCACTCCACTCTTGGCTTCTCTGAGGTAAGTTGATGGTTTCAACACCTGGGAAAGGTAGGTGAGCCCTTCAGAGGTAAAAGAAATTCATCTGAACTCATTCCTG
The DNA here is from genome assembly GCF_000699145.1 of Aptenodytes forsteri. Lineage (NCBI taxonomy): Eukaryota > Metazoa > Chordata > Aves > Sphenisciformes > Spheniscidae > Aptenodytes > Aptenodytes forsteri. The sequence goes on along the minus strand of NW_008795046.1, from coordinate 1,028,402 downwards.
ACAGTTCTTGGTCTGTCTTGGGGATGTCATCTGCCACTGCTCTTTCTGCTTTGAAATAGTATATTCTTTGCTTTTCTTTTTCTTTCCAGTAAGAGGAAAAACCTCTTGGAGTGTTGGGGGTTTTTTTTCTCATCAGAGCTCCAAATGTTACGGAGTTATTACCGTGTAACATTAATTGAAACAAAGAGAAATATCTGCCTGGGTCTGCATGACCTAGCAAGCCGTCGTAGTTGATTCTGCTCACTTCTGTATCCAGCAGCACAAAGGCAGGCATGGGGCTAGCACCTCTTCTAGCTGTTTCTGACAGCCAGCCTGAATTCACGGCTGGATTGAGTAGGCGTAGCAGTTGGAGTGAATACAAAGTCAGGCTTAAGCTCAGTTTCAGGAATTATCTTGAATCACTTCAACGAAATATCATAAAAAGGGGAGTAAAAAATAGGGAATAAAAGAAATGCCATGACACTGCTTAGATCATTCACTGTAGACTGAGAAGTGGTCAGTGTGACTCTGCAGCAGCTCAGCCCAACCTACATCTTTTAAGTGAAGGGAGGAGGACACTGATCACAGTGGCATAAGACAGAGCACCAGGACAGAGCAGTTTTTGCCACCCAGAGAACAGTTCACTTCTGAGAACTGAGTCCTGGCAGCTGCAATGGGGTTGATCGGATTTCATTCCTAAAGTTAAGGTTCAACCCAGATACTTAACATACAGAAAAAAAAAAAGACGACTTCAATTTAACTTATGTGAGAAAAATGGACACCTCTTTATCATGTATATTTTACATTGTTCAGCTGCAACTTAAACCAAAAAAGATCTTTTTTACCTGAGATTTTCTCTGCCAAGCTCTGTTCTGATCTTTTTGCATGTCACTCCAGTTCTAACCCTCCATCTCCCCCGTCGAGCTGCAGTCCCATGGGCATCAGGCAATAATCACCAAATGTGTTTTCCCCCTCACAGCAGATGTCACTGGTGGAGAATTTTCTGTCTTATGCTTTACGGAGTGCAGTGATCCCAGTAATCAATGGTAAGGATTGTGGCCAGTTCCTGAGCGCAGTTGGTGGGAAAGCAAGACTGAAACCATAAAATGGAGTGCCCAGCTTTAAAGACTGTGTTATGGGAGGTTTTCTGTCCGTTTGGCTATACCTGGACAGGTCTACTCTGTGCTGGACTTCAGTCCTGGTCCCTCAGTCCCCTGGATCAGCGGCTGGGACAGGGCAAGTCTTGGCTCCCTTCCAAACACTGGGCTTGGGTTTCCTCTTCACTGGATGCAGCATGGCAGCAGAGCTGAGACATGCTTGAGTCTTGTCCTGACACAGAGTCAAGCCATGACCAGAGAATGGCCCAGACTGGGGAAGCGCGGAAGCACGCTTGCATCTTGGGGCTTTGGGGTGGCTTCTCTAACTTTATTACCTCCCTCTGCCTTTGTGCTTCACCTGCTGCCACAGGCAGGACAAAGTAGAAATCATCTCAGTGGGATGCAGAGAGTGAGGGATGATGAAGAAAGAGGTTAAGGTGGAAAGAAGCAGGTGGAAGAGTACAGAAGGTGCCTATGAGGTAAACAGAGGTGAGGAGACTGCTGAGGAAGGAATTGAGCTATTGATGAGGAGAAAGGAAAGAGAATGAAAGGGAGGGATGCAAAAGTCAGATGTTTGGAAAAGCAAATGGGAATAGAGCTGGGGCTTGATCCAGGAAAGTAGGGATAGATGAGAATAAGAGGGACCAACAGGATTAAGAGGATCAGGTAGAGAAGAAAATGGAAGGAAGATGGAGAATAAGTCAGAGTGGGAAACAGCAGAAATGAGATCTTGTGGGACAGATATCTGGAGAGGAGCAAAGGCAGTCAGATTCCAGTGTCAGACAGCTGAGAGATTGTAAGAGGTTTATATGCAACTTTTTCACAGGATTTTTTGCTTTTTAGAAAATATGAATAATAGCTTCGTTGAGAGGCACAAGGACGGCTGATTAAAGGGAAATTGCAAAACAAATTGAGTTCCTTGAGAAAGGTACTTCTGAAGTGCATTTTATTATTACATTCAAATGTATTTATATTTGTCCTTTCTGAAGATAAACTAGGAAAAGGATTTCCTCTTCTTAACTTGGCCCACACTACCCTGACTGGACCTGTAATAAAAACGAATCAGGTGAGAACTGCAAATTCTTGTTAAAGAACATTGCTTCTTTTTCAGGCCTGCGCATTTGTGTGTGTTCCTGCATTGGGTAGATCTAAATGTTGCTAATAGTAAAGCTTTAACTATACACTAGATATAAAATCCAAACTCTGGATCAATAATGAGCCCTCCACCCCACCACCCCTAGCAGTTGTAGGTTGTAAAGGGTCCACTAGCCCTTATGGGGACACCACAAGGACAGCTCTGCTATCCCCAGCAGGGCTTAGGAGCATTGAGTGCATGAGTCCTCACTACCCTGACCATTCTCTAGGAAGGCTCATAGGCAACCTGAGTGTCTCTGTGGTAAGTGTTACTCAGCCTTTTGGAGGGTTGTATTAACTTACATCAGAGCCCATTCTTACCCTAAAGTTAACTAAAGTTCAGGAGGCATAAAGCCACTGTTGTCTCCTGCCCTGCTGAGGGGCTTACCATGGGATCTAGTCCCAGAGTACTGACCCTGAATATGTCCATCTGAAATTTAAGGTAATTTTACATGTTCTTCTTTCCTCAGGGTCATCTGGTGATTTCCACTGATATTCACTACAAACATGAGGAAAGGGAAGATGAGGACCTTCACAGTCACTCCTAATGTCCCTTTACTTTTAAACTATAATAAGAGAAAAATGTAGTCTTCCTTCTGTTGGCTTGTAGGGAGTAGATGCTGTAACATTAGAAGCGTGGCTTTTCATCACTATTTTTAATGTTTTAGTAAAACTTCTTAATCACTTTTCACGAACTGAATCTTGGTTTTTAGTACAGTGAGTGTAGCTGACAGTGTTATTGATGCTTTAGAAAACTTGTTGCAGCCTGATGAGAAGGAGTGACCGCTTCTTTTCACTAGAGTTATAGACATCACATTTTATTAATTTTAGGAACCAGTTCTTGCATTATTCAATTTATCTCCATTAGTGTTAGCAAAACTTTGTGTATGGAGTGAGACCTTATTCTTCCTAAGAATTTCACAATTTGTCCCTTTGTAACTGGATACCAAGAGTGGGAACAGATTTATAAAATCCAATTAATTATCATAGAATTGTAGAATCATATCATCTAGTCCAGACCCTGGCTCAAAACAGGACAAATTAGATCAGGTTGCTGAGGGCTGCGTCAAGTCGAGTCTTGAACCCCTCCAAGGATGGAGGTTCCACAACCTCTCCAGGCAACCTGGATGGATAGTGCTAAGCCACTATCCATCGTACTTGAGAGGTTGTGGCAGTCTGGAGAAGTTCCCACTGACTGGAGGGGAAACATCATCACCCCCATTTTTAAAAAGGGAAAAAAGGAAGACCTGGGGAACTACAGGCCAGTCAGTCTCACCTCTGTGCCTGGGAAGATCATGGAACAGATCCTCCTGGAAGCTATGCTAAGGCACACGGAGGACAGGGAGGTGATTCGAGACAGCCAGCACGGCTTCACCAAGGGCAAGTCCTGCCTGACTAACCTAGTGGCCTTCTATGATGGAGTGACCACATCAG
>NW_008795046.1:998936-1023954 GCF_000699145.1 Aptenodytes forsteri | reverse complement strand
GAGGTGGTGGATGCCCCATCCCTGGAAACATTCAAGGTCAGGTTGGACAGGGCTCTGAGCAACCTGATCGAGTTGAAGATGTCCCTGCCCACGGCAGGGGGGTTGGACTAGATGACCTTTAGAGGTCCCTTCCAACCCAAACTGTTCTATGATTCTATATACTTAACCTGTTCCACTATTTAATTACCTTCAGAGTAAAATTTTTTTCCTAATATCTAATCAGTATTTCCCATGTTCCAACTTGTTCTGTTGCCTTTTGTCCTATCACCACACACTTCCAAGAAGAGTCTGGCTCCATTTTCTCTGTATTCTCTGATCAAAAAGTTGTAGACAACAAAAAGGTCTTTCAAGCCCTCTCTTCTCCAAGCTGAGCAGGTCTGATCTCTCAGACTCTCCTTGTAGGCCATGTTCTCCAGCCCCCTTGGTGGCACCTGCTGGACTTGATCCAGAATGTCAATATCCTTCTTGTACTGGGGAGCCCAAACTGGACACAATACTCCAAATGCAAGTATCAAATAGAAGGGAAGGATCACTTACCTGGACCTGCAGACTTACGTTCAACTTGTTGTCCACTAGGGCTCCCAGATCCTTTTCTGCAGAGCTGCTTTCTAAAGAGCCACCAGCCTGTACTGCTGCAGGGAGTTATTCCCTCCCAGATGCAAGACTTCACACTTGCTCTTGTTAACTTTATGTGCTTCCTGTCAGCTCACTTCTCCAGCTTGTCCAGGTTTCCCTGAATAGAAGCCCTGCCCTTCAGCATGTTGACTGCTCCCCCCAATTTGGTGTCGTTCACAAACTTCCTCAGAGTGCACCCTGTCCCATCATCCAGGTGGCATTAAACAATTTTGGTCATACTACTGTGTGGGACCTCCACTAGTTACTCGTCAACAGCTGGACTCTGCTGATCACAGCTCTTTGATTCTGGCAGTCCAGCCAATTTTCCACCTACATTCTCCAGCCCATATGTCACCAACTTGGTGATGAGACTAAGGGAGACTGTGTCAGTCAAAGGCCTTGCTGAAATCAAGGTACAGAACATCCACTGCTCTCCCCTTGTCCATAGTACCAGTCAGCTCATCACAGAAAGCAATGAGGTTGGTCAGGAATGGTCTGCCCTTGGAAAACCCATGCTGGCTGCTCCCAGTCACCTTCTTAACCTTCACGTGCTTTCGAAATGGCTTCTAAGACATTTTGCTCCATAACCTTCCCAGGGACTGAGGTGAGACTGACTTCTCTGGATCACCATCCTTGACCTTCTTGAAGACAGATGTGACGTCTGCCTTTTTCCAGTCAGGAGGAACCTCTCTCAAGTGCCATGACTTTTTGAAGGTGATAGGCAGCAGCTTCACAACGAGATCAGCCAGGCAGAACCTTCAACACCTCCAGATGCATCCTGTCCGGGCCCATGGATTTGTGTATGTCCAAGTGGGTTAAGTGATCCTGAACTCTGTCTTCCTCTGCTGTGGGTGCTGTCTCACTCCCACAGACTCTGCTCAGCGACCTGGGAGGCCAGAGGACAAGTCTTGCTGGTAAAAATGGCCTTTTCTATGTCTCTTGTCACTAGTACACCAGCCCACTGAGCAATAAGCCCACATTCTCCTTAGCCTTCCTTTTGCTATCGATGTACTTACAGAAACCTTTCCTGTTGCCCTTCACCTCCCAAACTGATTTCAGCTCCAACTGAACTTTGGCTTTCCTGCCTTCATTCCTACATGTGCAAGCAATATCTTTGTGTTCCTTCCAAGTAGCTGATCTCAGTTTCCATCTTCTGTATGCTTCCTTTTTGTGTTTGAGTTCACTCAGGAGCTCCATGTTCATCCATGCTGGCCCTCTGCCACAGTTGCTCAACTGTCTGAACATTGTAATGGACCGTTCTTATGCTCTGAGGTGGCTGCCCTTGAAGATTAGCCAGCTCTTCTGGGCCTCTGCTCTCCAGGGCAATTTCCCACAGATCCTGCCAAGCAGGTCCCTGAAATCTGCTCATCTGAAGTCTACGGCTGTAATTCTGTTCTTTTTCTTGCTCGCTCCTCCCAGGATCTGAAAGTCCACAGTCTCATGCTCACTGCAGCCAAGGCTGCCCTTGGCCTTTACATCATCCAGCAGTTCTTCCTTGTTTGTGAGTAGCTGCAGCTCTTTGAGGGTATCAATCTCCAAATAATTCTGTACCTCTCATATTTGTAAAATGGAGCTGGAAGCTTTCTTTTGTCTTATGTCAGTGTCACCAGAGACATTCAACCAGGAGATATTAAAAGTGTATGGAAAGGAAAACTAGTCTACAAATGTCACACTACAGAGAAGTTCAGTTCTAACTTGGGACAGAAATGTGGCTTGCATTTGATTTTTAGCTGAATCAGATTATTTATCTAGCTGGCTGCTACAGTTTTTTACTAAAAAAAGCATCCTGAAACCAAACAGCAGTAAATCACAGCAGGGCTTCCAATTCATTGTATTCTGCAGTAGGTGAAGAGTGACTAGAAAAAGAATGGAAGAAGAAGAACTCAAAAAAAATGGAGATCTTTAAATAGTTTGGTGTCCCTCATTGATAACACTTCAGGCACTTTCTTCTGCATATTTGGGGAGAATTCATGAGATATAGGGGAAAAAGAAAACTAAAGCCCGGGTGCCCATCTCTTCTCTCTTCCAACGGGACATGTGCTCCAGGATGGTCCAACAAGTGCCATGGCTCGATGGGCCTTTTCAGACCAGAGCCATAGCTTAGCACAACACTGCCCCTTAAGCTCTAGTCCTCTGGCTGTTTTTCACAAACAAAGCAATTGTTTCTCCTAGGACTAAAGAGGATGCTCTATACGCCAACAGTTCCCTCATATCATCCTATACTTACCTACTGGTCAGGGTACCATTTTTGATCTGATGTTGTTTCCCGACTGACAGAACAACGGAAACGATGCCTGTCCCTCAGTGTGCCGCAGACTAGAGCGCACGGAGAAAAGGGAGAATTGGGGAGGCAGGGAAAGGGGACCGCTGGACCACTGAGCCAGAGGCAACGATTGGAATCATGGAAAGCCAAAATCATCTGCAGAGATGCAGCAACAAGTCTCCATTGATTGCCATACTGGTAAGATCATTGGGTTTCTTGTGCATTGGGTAAAAAGGATCGCAGTCTATATCCCCTTTAGCATATAGATCGAACCAAATGCTTGGTGGCTCAACAGAGAAAATTGAAAACAAACATTCCTTTTAGAGGCTTTTTGTAACACCTTGAAAGGTGAAAAGTTTGGATGTAGAAACTATTTATAGCAAATTTGAATGTGCTATCTGAATGTGTCTATAAGCAGATATCTGGCTTTTACTGCTATATTTGTAGAAGGAAATGATGCAACTGTTCTGGAAGCCTTAGTGTGTCTTTGTTAACTTTTGCTGAAAGTTTTATCTAAACTGGGTGGTACTCCATTAGAAGAACCATAAAATGTTAAAAGGATATGATGAGGATAAGCTGAGATAGTTTTCAGACAATTCAGTTGTTTGTAGATCTTGGAGATCTCTGTGGAGCGAAACAGTGGAGCTTTTCCTTGCTTTGAAGGAACTGCAGAACTTGTGCAAAAAATTTAAATGAGAGGTTTATGTAACTGAGGGTGTGATTTTTATTCATCCTCAGTTGCCAGAGATACAAATAATGAAATTATTATGCATGTGACTCCCTGTGGTGAATGTTAAATCTGTGTAAAGTATGAGTATTTGTTGACTGACTGACAAATGTCTCTACCCTTTTCTATTCATGGATTGCACAATGACGTGACTCAGATTGTCTAGCAAAGTGCTCCATGCCTGAGGGAATTTGCTTGGTTTACATGCAAGCTAACTGATTAAATCACCTCTTTGACAAGCCAAGTAGTACTGGTTAGCTGAAGTACTGGTTACCTGGATAAGAGAGCAGAAGAAATAGAAAATATTGACTGCAAGGACTTGATACTATATATTTGCATCATATATATATACACTGTAGTATATATAGACTATAATATAAATACTATATAATTTATGGTTTTCTGTATCCTGAGCAATTTCAGAACAGATGGGCCTAGACAGTTGTCTTCCATCTGTTCTTCCTAGCAATGGCACATTCATTTCTTTCTTTCACAATACAGACCTGGCTATGAGTATCAGTCCTGTGGAACTACTGGAATAGAGTCTCCACTGGGGTTTCCTCTCAGGTCCATCTGAAAAGTCAGTGCTGAAACGGTATGCCACGAAGGCAGCATGTCACCCCGAGCTCAGCATCCTGGCACCTGAGCACCCCCACCCAACAGTTTACATTGCCCTCTGCTTAGTCCCTAAATTAAATTAGAGTGGTAGATTTAATCTGGGACACCCAAAATAGTTTGGGACATGATTACCAGAGAGACCACTCCCTGCGTGATGCCGCTGAAGATGGCAGCAATTGGCTGTCTTCAAGCTCACAGCTCTTTTCTTTAAAAGACGGGGTCGTGGCTGCAGAGGGTTTTCCCTGCAGCATCCTCAGCCCTGTGGTCTGGTACAGCAAGAGTCTTCTCTTCAGCCTTTGGAGGAGAGGTATGGTAACAAATACGTTGTGATTACTCTTTGTTGTGGAGTGGCTTTGTTGGGAAGAGATAGATGTAGCTAAATCTGGCTAAATTTTGAGATTTTAAAAGTGGTGAGAACTGCGCCTATGTCAAAGACACATTTCCTTCCAGTACTTTGTTTTTGTTCTACACATGAAGCGTGTTCCTTTTACCTCTCGATTTCTGTCAGTTAAAATTAAAAAGAAAATATTAGTCATACAAAAAGGCAAAGGTGTTCTGTGGGATTACCTCAAACTGTCTGTTACACAAAAATTAAGTCAATGTTAGGTCATAATTTTGCAGTTTGCTTAAATTGTGATCATGACTGAAAATATTTTAGAGGTTTGAGATATATTATTACCTCTGATAATGAAACAGCTAGTGAAAGATGCAGCAACATCAAAACAAATTTTCAGGTATTATGGGAGAGGCAGTTGTCTGTTTCTAGATGGTTTCATCCCAGCTCTGCAACAGCCCCGTGGTAACTGAAGAAATTTTTTACATAAACGTAATGCTAGAAAAGATGTATTTTCATGTATTTTCAGCTGTCCATAATGCAGTGTAGTAGTAGGGAATAAGGAAAACCATCATAATGTGACCTGTTTGCCATTCTTGCTGTGAACCTCAGACAACAGATAACTCCACAGAGGACTGTTCCCAGCTCTGGGGAAAAAACAAACCTGTTCTCTGATTTTGTCCAGTTTGGTTTTAAAATTCTCCCTCAAGGTGGCTTCTCCCAGTCTCCCTGGGAGACCTTGTTGGCAGCAACAGCTTCTGACTTTCACACTACATGCAGCCTGTGGTTCATACAGCATAGCTGTAAACGATCTCAGTTTAAATCCAGTCACAGAAGCTCTTGGGATGGGCATTTGCTTCACTCATTCACTACCCCTGTGGTAAATCCTGTAGAGCCAGCAAGAACTACTGTGTGACATGCATGAGAAGGGAGGGAGAGCCAAGTGATCATCCACTGCATAGCCGACCGAGTACAGGGGAAATGGGGGGACATGATCATGGGTTAGCTAGCTAGTCACGATCAGTGGTGCCACCCATACATTTTCTTGATTGTTCCTGCTTGGTTTTTGGGGTTGGGGTTTTTTTTTGGGGGGTGGGCATGCACGCTGTTGGTTTTTTTCATGCCATCAAAGGGAGTGACAGGTCTTACTCTCAGTATTACAGAAAAGCTGCCATTAGCAGAATTTACTATCAGAAAGTAAATTGTCTCTGGTTATTGATAAGTTACTTGCTGGTATCTTCCAGAAGGTGGGTGTCTTTCAAAAGGCATCTGTGTCTTTAGGAGCAAGTTCTCTTTGTGAAGAATGACCACGAGGTGTGGGGCTCCCCCATTAATTGAAGGATCACCCCACAACCATACAGTGATTCGTCACCACTGGCACATAATATATATAACTGGTATAGGTTCAGCTTGCCTACGTTGGCCCACCTCAGAGGTAGACATTGAATCCTAGGAGGAAGATGAGCACTCCCCACAGGGCAATTTGTTTTAAGATAGATGGGATGTATCCCTCTCCACTATAAAGATGACTGTCTTAGATGAGACACCTAACTTTTGAACGGTTCTAATTAAATAAAACCAGTCCCACCCAAGTATATTGGGGAAGGACAACCTTCTGTGAATGATAACTTTTTTTTTTTTTGTCCTGGACATTAAGTCACTGTCCCAGGCTGTGAGTATCCCCTTAAAATTTTCTGAGAGGAGATGATAAAAGAGCAGAGTCCATTGCTGATGAGCCCAAACAAGTTAAGGGAAACAAAAGACTAGCAATAATATGTAAATTATTAGTAAAGGCATTTATCTTGCCTTTATTAATTTTTTCTTACAAAATGCTTTGAACACTGAAGTCCCTATCTGTGAATGGAGAACCAGGCTATAGCATGCTTTAGATGAGGCTGGAAATCTCAGATGCATTTAAGTGAAGAAGTATAGGCACAAAAAAGTAGTGGGGAAAACATGATAAAATACCTGCACTGTGACTTTAAAGAGGTCCAAAACAGGCAGCCTGAGAAGCTAGGTCATGGCACTCAACCTTATTAAAAAATCAGTGGTGATGTGACCAAAATAACAGATAAAGTAGACGGATGGATTTGTTTCAAGCATTTTCCTTCTTCCCCACAAGACACTAAAAAGGATTCTTTGGACACCTGGATAACCCTATCACGGGCAATGTCCTGGTTTTGTCTGGGATAGAGTTAATTTTCTTCCTGGTAGCTGGTACAGTGCTGTGTTTTGGATTTAGGATGAGAATAATGTTGATAACACACCGATGTTTTAGTTGTTGCTAAGCAGTGCTTACACTAGTCAAGGACTTTTCAGCTCCCCGTGCTCCACCGACTGAGAAGGCTGGAGGTGCACAAGAAGCTGGGAGGGGGCACAGCCAGGACAGCTGACCCAAACTGGCCAAAGGGACATTCCATACCATGTGACGTCATACTCAGCATATAAACCGGGGGAAAGCCGGCCAGGGGGCCACTGCTGAGGGACTGGCTGGGGGTCAGGCGGGGGGTGTTGAGCAATTGCATCGTGCACCACTTGCTTTGTATATTATTATTATTGTTATTATTATTATTATTATCATTATTTTATTTCAATTATTAAACTGCTTTTATCTCAACCCACGAGTTTTCTCACTTTCACTCTTCCGATTCTCTCCTCCATCCCACCGTGGGGGGGAGCGGAGAGTGAGCGAGCGGCTGTGTGGTACTCAGTTGCCAACTGAGGTTAAACCACGACAGGCAAAAAGTTGTTTAATGGGAATGAAAAAAGCAAAAATAAACATCCATTGGACCATGAAGTTTGCAAGGAGAGTTTCTGGATAAAACCTAATGCATTTATTAATATGCAGACTAGGGGATACAAAAACATTGTCTGCTGGCACAAAATTATTTTCTTTTGTTGACTGTCAGGAGGGAACATAAGGGGCTTCTCAAAGCTGTGTCTAAGATCTTAATAAGTGGTTCCTAAAGTGGGGGTATCTATGTCTTTAACTAAATGAGCTGATCAGGTTTTCCAAAGCCCTAAGACCCAGTGACATCTGTTGAATGACCAGGAGGCACTGAGAGCTCCACATATTTTGGGAAAAAATAAGCTACTTATTTCACTAGCTAGAGGGGAAAAAAAAATACATCCTAAAAATTCAGTGCCACTTCCCTTTCAACTGTTTGTGCAGGTGGATGTGTCCCAAGTGCTTTCTCCACTCCCTACGACAGTGAATAGGCTGACTTTTCTCCTCTACCCCAAGGAGCTCTATTTCTATAACAGTCAGTGCAGAACAGGTCCTCTCTTCCACGGTTGCTGGGCTTTCCACTTTCTCCATTCTGGAGGGAAAGCTGGTGTCAGAACAGCTCACTCCAGGGGGGGAAAAGGGAGTACAGCCACCACGTGACATAGCATGAACTTCTACTATCATTGTAAATATTTATTAACAGGTCCTGTAAAAAATGAGGAAGATGGTGAAGATTTGCTGTTCTCTCCTCCTCATAAGTTTGCTCAGTAGGCAACTCAACGCCAACCCTGGACTCAAAGTGAGGATCACCCAGAAGGGGTTGGAGTATGGTATGTGTGATGTTTTCAGGAGCTGCTGGTGGTATTGCATTGAATCCTGGTATGACAGACATAGGGAAGCAAGGGCAGTGGGAGGAAATGACCTGATCACAGGCTATAAAGAAAAGGAAGGTTTAAGAGCACCATATAGCAGATACAGTAAGCTGCTTGACAGCATTGTACATCATATCGACGTTCATTTGATTTCAGATATTGAATCAGTAAGTTCAACTCTTGCCATGACTAGGAGTGAGATCTGAAATAGCACCGCTGGGTCTCAAATGAGATACCCTCTTCTTTCTGACTCTGTGTCCATCCCATCTCCTAAGCCAGAAGCACATAACTATAAACTCCCAGGCAGTATCAAAGGCAAGTGAACTGATCACTATTTTCCTGTAGCCAAGGAGGTTGGGCTGGAAATCCTGAAGCAGAATATGGCGAAGGAGCATTTCCCTGATTTGAGTGGCTATGAGAAATTTGGGCTTGGTAATGTCAAATACAACATTTCAAGGTAAGTATTCTCTCCGGAGGCAATTTGTGTTTGACTGAAATTTGCATCTTGTTTTGTGTTCACCCTGACTCATGAAATACAAACTTTTCCTTTTCTTTTCTCTCCCTTATCTCCCTCATGCTCTAGAATACGCGTCACTGCTGTTGAATTCCCCAGTGCTTCCATCTCCCTCATACCTGGGAGTGGGATAAAACTGGTGATTGGAAATGCTTCTTTAACCATCGATACGAACTGGAACATAAGGACCTGGATGTTGTACGTACAGCCTCATGCGTCCTGGGATTTTTGTTGATGGAGAACATAAAGATAAAAATGCAAAGTTTAGTTTTTCTTGTGACCTCTTCATGGCAAAGGTGCTCTTTAACAGCTAGCAGCAGTAACCCAGGAGTACAGCGTGGTCCTTCTCAACAGGTCTGCTGGTGGGAGACAGCCCCTGCCCCCTCAGACATGAGCACTGATAAACAGCCCATGGCTGAGAAGCACCTCTGCGAATAGTAAAGGATTGATGCTCTAGCTGAATGCTGTCGTTGTCCAGCCTGCCAGCTAATGACACATTTAGAAAAATTGTAGTACAGTGGATCACAGTCCAGTATAATAAACCCTCCCAGTGCAGCTACACTGTTAGAAACCCTGTGCTATGCCTCCAAGAGATACGGTTCAAAAGCTGATGGAAAATGGACAAAAAAATGGCAATATCCTTAGAGCAGTCTCCACATCTTCCTAGTCCCAGGCTGTTTCAGAGGAAGGAAACCCCTCCTCCTCTTCCCCACAACTCACATTAGCTATATTGCTAAACTGACTGAATTATAGCAGTCTCTGATCTGCACTTCTGGGCTTCTGCTGGCAGGGACAGCAGAGCTGGCTGCTTGCAAGGGGAGGGGACCCGGGAGCTGGGGGTGATGGCATGGCAGGAGGGGCAGTGCCCTCACTGGCAAGTACCCAAGACAGGCAAGCAGAGCAGGTTAGTGGCAGTGACCAGGAACAGCCACCAGTCCAGATTGCCAGGCAAGCATAGTGAAGAAGCGAAGAGGAGCAGTGTAGTGACGGGGCCAAGGACCAGCCACCAGTCCAGATTGCCAGGCAAGTCCATAGTGAAGAGGCAGGTCTGAGGCAAAGCCAGGAAGTCAAGCCAGCAAAGCACCATCAGGATTAACTAAGTACAAGGTCGCACATAGGTGTACCTACAACACAGCTCGAGCAAAGACCTGAGCTCCAATGCAGATCATAAACCAAGGTTAGAGACGCCCAAGAAGGCTTTTCACAGCTCTTTCTCACAACCAAGCTATGAACAACTTGATCCGAAATAACACAGCTTCACCATACTGGAGCTGGTCTTGAGCATGGGCTGCCAAACCCCTGGGAGGGGTGGGGAAGAGGGCACAGAGCCCATTGGGGCACTCCATGGGTTTGCATCGACCCTCCTCAGATGTCAATAGGTTAGATTCCAGTACAGGTCTCTTGCCCTATCTTCTATCAGGCATATCCCAGATCCCTCTGCTGTGGGCGCAGGTCTGGGAAGTGGAACAAAATACCTTACAGTAGTGAATTATCTACTTTCCCAAATCCATCATTTTCCAAAACTCCTAGCTGGAAATCTGTGTAGAATACTCGATTCTTTGCAGACATATTAGAATCTATTTTCATTATGAGCAATGCAATAAAAAGTATTCAGATAAACAACTTCATCTTCAGTGAACAGAAAAGAGTCTGTTTAAGAGTTAATGAGTCTTGAACATTCATGAAAAATAGGGTTTTTTCAGTTATTTATTTATTTTTACTTTATGCAGCAAAGACAGTGGAAGAAGCACAGTGTACATTTCAAAGGTGTTTGTTACTGCAATCTTTTCAACACCCCTGGATAATACAGGTCATACATCAATATCACTTACCAGCTGCCGGACAACTTCTGGTGATATAGACATCAAGTTGAATGGAAAAAGTGGGTAAGTGGAAGAGATCTGTATATACTCTGGGAGAAAATAACTGTCAATGAATGGCACAGAGACAACTTCATAAAATAGGGCACCCAGAATTGCTTTTAGGCATCTATAGGCACCACAGGTGAGAATCAGGGCCCCAATCCAGTGTTAAAATGGCCAAAATTAACATTTGTCCTTGTATTTGTGCACAATGTCACTTGAGTAGAGGATAAAGACAGCATCAAACAATCCCTTGTGCTTCTTCAGCACCCACTTCTTTCCAAATATTGCTCTAATCTTCAACTCTAGGTAGAAGTTACATGCTTGTACTATGCTTTAAATACTCCTAGTCACAGTGCTATCAAAACTGAAGAACCAGACTGCTGTCTGTTGTGCCTCTGGTTACAACCCCATGCAACATTATTTCATTGTTTTCCTGTACTTCTGTCACTGTCTGAACACCACTCTTGTCACCTGGTTTTGGGTTTGTTTTTTTTTGGGGGGGGGGTTGTCTGTTTTTACTTGTATTGGAAGTTCCTAGTGCAGAGACTACTTATTCTGTGTTTGTACGTACATGATGGTGGTAATATGAAGAATTCCATATTCATAAGGATTAATCTACCAGGCTAATTGCTGAGATGGCTAGTGGTGAAATTATCTCCTTTCAAATGGTGGCTCTCTGATAGTTGTTACATTTCAGAAAGCTCCCTTGTGTACTAGAACATCACACTCAGAGGCCATCAAATTCATGTTCTGCAGAGATATCTGATTTCCTGTTAATCACCCTAGTACTTGACCCATTAATGGCTTTCTTCCTTTCCTCTAGCTTCCTGCATAACTTCTTTATCAAGTATCTGAAGAAACCCATTCACAGGAGCTTGGTCACTAACGTAAGCCTTTCAAATTGTGTAGGGGAGGGTTTTAAGGAGTATGACTTTCACAGATCAGTGCTGTGAACTTGGCAAAGGAAGAACTAGAAAAATAATGTAGTCCTATTCTGGTCTGATCAGCACGGTCACCATTTTGCCAGACAGAAATGCTTCCAGATAAAGTGCCAAGTTCATGGCCAAGATATTGGCCAGTCCACAGCTAGGTTCAAACAAGGCAGCAGTAGGGCTGGAAAATGTAGTTATTTTCCCATTCCAATGCAGAATAAGTCTCTGTCTGTGTACCTGCAGGGGTTTGAGGTGATTTTTATACTCAGCAGACAAAATATATATTGGGTGATGCATAGAGAAGTTGTAGTGCATCACCTGATAGTATGACATATTTAAACTTCATCATATCAAAGAGGTGAGTAGTTCTGATGACAACCTGCCCAGGGCCTCTGAGAGGAGACAGAGCTTGAGATGGCTGTGATTCTGCCCCAGGACAGGGATCTTTCCTGTGAGACCAATGCGAGATCTCTGCCTCCTTCTTGCGCTATTTAAGGCTGTGGTTTTGTCACCCCCATCAGGCTGTCTTTGGCAACTTCCCACTTTCTTGCCTAAAGGCAACTCTGACATAGGACATGCTTACATTGCACCAAGTAGAAACCTTGGGGAACCAGTTAGCTGGAAAAAAGCTAGTTTAGGTGTTTTGACAAACAAATGCTGCAATGTGTGTCACATAAGCAGACAGATTTGCTAGCACACAAGTAAGAGGTGCTTACAGGTCCACGCTAATCAAGCCATAACTTGAGTGTGCTTTTATACAGTCATGTCCCAACATCAGATCTGGGATCCAGTTGATAGATGAAGACCTCCGATCACTGAATGGTGAGTCACTAGTGATATCTTTTCCTTTTGCTTTCTCTGTCCTGTTCAGTGAAATTCTAGAGTTTCCTTAACAGCAGTTAGTCAGCAAAGCCTCCGGGAGAGGTATCAGACCCCACATTCTGTCTGCTCCCTTGCTTACAGGACCACAGTTAAATAAAGGGAGTGGTACGTGGACAAGCAAAAGATATTTCTGAGAAGCCAAGGACTTGGGCATGATTCTCAACTTGTGAACGTGGCAGCATGTACCCCTGCTGTCAGAAATGCCACTTAGAGGCCACGTGGCACTGATGCAAAGGCAGTTTTCCCTTCCATCCCGTGCTCTGAGTCCTCCTGCACACATAGCGCTTTAGAAGCTGAAGCCTGCTCCCCTAGCCTGCCTGGAAATTTAAGTCTTACTTGCCGATTTTTCAGACTTGCCAAAGGCAAAATAAAAAAGCTCCTTTGTAAAAAACCTTCTCACTTTAACCATTTTGGGTTAAAGTGAGATTTGCAAGAGTTTAAGGCACCTAAAGTGTTGGGCAGATACCATGTGCAAAACACAAGTACCTAATCAGATCAGGCACCCACCTTTTCTGGGAAAGTATTTGCAAGTTAGAGGCACTTTGGATGCTCTCAGAACTGCTTGACAAGAAATTCCAACACTTCCTTATGCCCTGAAGCACTGGCATGGACATTTCCTTTTTTTGATTAGACCAAATTTACTTTTCCACAATGAGAAAACATCAGACAAACTAAAGAAGGTGCTTTAAAGAAGGTGCCAGTAGAAACATCGAGCCTTAAGTCAGAAAGCATGTTAGGAGGTCCCTGGTTGTGTTTTTCCCTACCCTTTGGAATAATGCATGTCATTCTCCTTCAGGAACTGACTTAGTTTTAAGTGTACATAAAATTCTTTCTGTGCTTTTTGTAATATTGGGTATTTTGCTTTATCTACCACCTTTACAGTCCTAATGCCGATTGATGATTTGGCCAAAGTAGACTACTCCTTAAATAGCTTGCCAGCAGTATTCCAACCATTCATTGACCTGGACTTAAAGGTAATTGCCTGTAGTGCTATTAGCCAAGATTGCTGTGGGTTTTATTATTGTATGATCCACTTTCTAAGGTGAACATGATTGCTGTTCTGAACATTAGGACTCAGTATCTGAGAAGACAGACATTTCAAAGCACTATCGCATCTGTTATTGTAATTTTTTAACAATCCTCTTGTAAAATGAGTTATTTAAAAGCCACATCTTTTTTTTAATTACTGTTGAGTTGGTTATAGCAAACAGAGAGCAGTAAAAGTTGACTAAGCAAGTTAGAAGAAAAAAGAGAAAGGGAAAGGAGAGAAAGGGAAAGGTATTCAACTTCATCCTTCTCTCACGGTTGATTTAATATCTGGGACTTCTTTGTTCAGTCAGTCAGGGGAAGATTTCTACACATTGCACTAACTAGATGCATCTGCTGTCAGATGAGAGAGGAAAAGAAAGAGCAAGACTATAGGAGCAAGAATTAAGTCTCTGGCACCTTGAATGGGAAGACAGATGAGCCTTGAAAAAGCATGGGAGCCCAAGGAGCGCTGCTGAGTTTGAAGGCCTGAAAGTTTCTTTCAAATAAAGGAAAAAATCTCCTTATGTATTGAAACTAAAATCAGACTAGTTCCTAATTCTAAAATGACTTGATTGTCATTCTGTGTAAGGTGATTTGGTTGAAGGTAGTAATCATCATCATAGTATCTAAGATCCTTCATTAAGTTTAAGATGCCTTGCGCTAGGTGCTCTTCAAAGGGAGACTGCAAAGACAGTCTTGTCACAAAGATCTTATAAACTAAGTAAAAACAAGACACAACAAGGAAATAAGAGAGGCGGGAACATAAAGGAACAATAAGCTAGTGTCAGCCGGTATGGTAAACACTGGTCTCGGCACACCAGCTCTACAGCTGCTGTCAAGCTCTTCTGGGTATTGTGGAAACTAGATTTTAAGCAGGGACTTGAGGTAGACTAAAGAGGTAATTTACGTCATGGCTGTTTACAAGAGCTACGCTCCCACATAAGATGCAACATGGGGGAAAAATACAAAGCGAGTGACTGTTAAATCCAGCAAGTGAGGATTGAATGGGGAGGTCATCAGCAAAGTGACTCAGCACTTTGTAAGTGTTTTGATAGTCCTTAAAGGGCAACACAAAATTTAGAGATAGACGGGGAGGAGTCGAGAAAATAAAGACACAGAGAATACATTTGAGATGAAACATAAAGGGGAAACTAATAAAAGGGATAAAAAAAATCTTAACCTCTGAGTACCTTCCTCACTTTAAATCAGTTTTATCTTTTTGTTTAATCTGGGTGCATTTGGAAGTATTAGATCTACAAGCCTTGGCTAATACCACGGGTAGTGCAAAAGACAACATAAGTGTTTTTAGGATTGTCTGACAAAACTTTCCTTTCTCTCATAGGCATTCTTTTGTCTGAACAAGTTACCAACTTGCTTCTGGGTAGAATAAGGTGCTGATTTTGACCTAGAAATACCTCTGATTTTGGAAATCCATTTTGTAATTGAGACCATTGAATAGCTCTAGGCAGCAGTTCTCAGATTTAAATTCCTGGAGATGGGGAAAGGAGAAAGTAAGGCTTTTCAATAAGGACCCTTAGTCATACTCTTCATGCAGTATGTAGACCCTTAATTTAGAGGCTTTGTTTTCTGAGGTGGTAGGCTGTCTTCAGTAGGTGATCAGCATCTCAAAAGATAGATCTCAGGTGTCATCTGTGAAGGTGTCCAATCTCTGGAACTTGTCTTCACGACCTGCTTGAAAGCACCAAGGCCTCAGAGTGTTTAACAAAGCCTATGTACTGATTTGTGAATAGCCTGAGCAAGGGAAAGGAAAGTAGCGTTAATTCTCTGCAGTCATGTTAATGTCATGCTTTGACTCTGATTTTTTTTACCTCTGCCAATACCTTTCAGGGGATAGTCTATCCAGCTGGAAACTGTTCTGACCCTCCCTATGTGGCAGCTCCCTTCACTATCCCAGACCAAAGTGACTCCATGCTCTACCTTGCCTTCTCTGAGTATTTCTTTCAGACCTCCTCATTTGCTTACTACACTGCAGGGGCCTTCAACATCACCATTGCGGAGGAGGTGAGTAGGACACAGAGGAATGGGATCAGAGTGGCTCAGGTCATCCAGGATGGGGTTTTGACCTGTCAGTTGTCAGTATGTGGCCATATAAAGCTGCTAATTGGCCTGCAAAGTCCTGAGACAGTAGATCATAAATACTAGGGTATTGTTATGCTTTTTTATTTATGTTCCATATAGATGCCTCAGGCCACAGCCAGGGGTGCCAAGTTCCACTGAGCAAGGTACCAAATACTGGCAACTTTGCTACAAAACAGAAGGTTTTTGTAGACCTGAGGCATAGACTTTTCTGACATGGACAAAGGATTTACTCTGGGGAATTTAGCAGCCTCAGTGGCTGTTTTCTGAGGGGTCTTCACGGACTGAAAGTACTACAGGGGCCATGGAAGCAAAGCATATGTCAAAGTACAGTAGCTGTGGCTTGGAGGCTAGCAGACGTGGCTAGCCTGTCTCCAGGAGGTTCAGTAAGTCCCAAAACCTACAGACTGCAGCCCAAACTATAATGATATTAACCATTTGCTTTCCCAGGAAGCATTTTGGCATATATTATTGGGAATTAGCTTTAAGTATACTTAGTCCCTTAAGAATATTTCTGAGAACAAAAGGTACAGAATCAAAAATTCATTGAAATGGCAGTAATAATGCATTTAAACAAAAGCCGACCATGAAAGTCAAATCTGGTAAACTCTTTTATCTTTTTTTTTCTTTTTTCTCCAGACTTGCAGCTATTTTAACATAAGCACGGAGATATTTGGCAGTATCATCCCTGAGGTGAGTATCATTACTTCCACAGACTCTTAGGAAACCAGCCAGTGTGGCTGTCGGGCACCTCACTACTGGTGTATCCCAAAGGCTTGTAGGGCCAGCAGGGCTCCTGCGCTAGAGAAGCAGGCACATGTATGCCTCGTAACAGCAGAGCAGATGGGTCTTGTCACCTCCCACCCCCACAATGAGTTGCATGACTTGCGCTGTTACCAAACTTGGCCCATAATCTTGCACATCAGTCTTTACTCTAGGCACTGTGCCAAAGCCACAGCTGTTCCCACCTAAAACCAACTCTAGGCAGGAAAAAGTTTCCAGTCATGAGTCCTGCTTTGAGAGACTTCTGGGAGTGCCTCAGATCAGAAATAACACCTTTCTCCTGCCCAAACCTGCATAATTGTCTTTGCTTCACTACTAGCCTGTGACTGACTAGCAGAAAGGAATCCAGTAAAGACCTGGGAAGGTACTACAGCAGCCATGTGTGGGAAACCAGGCTAACAGATAGGCAGAAAACATTACATCTATGGAACAGACATGGCAGATGCACAGGGTTTCCATTTATTTTAGGTGGAGGAGATGAATATAACAGGACAGAGAATATAAGCATGCATGGCTTCCAGCAGCCTTCTCAGACAGAATGAGAAACCAAAAATGAGCTTAAGAGACCCTAGGCCATGAATGCTGAGGTTGGGTGAAATTGGACTCGTGGTTCGAAGAACCTTGTTTGCTTCCCAGATGATATTAAGTTCCTCCCTCAGAAATCTAAGAATGCTCCAAGGGCAGTCATCATGGCCTTCTCTGTAAAATGCCATAAGCATTGATGCTAATATTCCACCCCCTCGGTTCTAAGTAATGAACTTGGTGAGCCTTCTCGCTCTTCAGGCGATGGACAGAGTGAGGCTCCTCCGAGGACAGTCCAGAGCAGAAACCTGTCTCACGAGAAGGGTGAATCTCAAAGTGAACGACTCCTGAGTTCTTTTATTGTGTGACTTAAACATCATGTTCATGTTCCATTCCTTTCACAAAAAAGTATTTAAGTATTTAGTTTCTCTCAGAGTGATATAGAAGAAATGGTATTCCTAGAGTGGAAGGAACTTTCCACTGCATTCCTGATGCGGCCAATACTGTTAATTTATCACCACAGAAAACTACTTCCTGCTTGCTTGAAAGAATCTTATGTTAGCAGCTGTCCTTAACCTCGTCTTAAGGAACTACTTCAAAATGATTGCTTCAGGAATGAGAGAATGCAGTATTCTGATCTGTTCTACAAGAAAAGCGTTATTCTGTCTTTTTTCTGTCTTGGAACTTTACAGGTAGCCAAATATTCAGTTACACCCTACCCAGTGATGTTGAAGCTAACGGCTACTGAAATACCTATCATCAGCTTAGAGCAGGATTCCTTCACGGTAGAGATCCAGGGCTCCATGGAGGTGTTTGCTGTTCTGCCAGACTCAACCCCCCAGTCGTTGTTCACAATGAACATAGTAAGTACAACGAACAAGGTGACATTTAACTCAGGGTTAAATAAGTTTGTTCATTCCTTCTGTTAAAACTCTGTCCAAGAAACAAAGTGCCAGATTTCTAGTACTTAAACATGCAAACTCCCCTTAGTCACAGGTGGTGCCTATGTGGCCTCACTTAAACTATAGGACATGTCTATGATGAAGAACATTTTCCTATAGATGGACAAAAATCCGAACATATAGCAACTCTGATTAACCAAAGTTTTGTTCTCTGGAATGACAGTTCTGCAGGCATGAGTCATGCCTCTTGGCAACTTGTTCATTTAACTGAAAATGTCTTTAATTAGTGGAATCTCATTACCCACATTTCAGCTCTTGTCAGTGCCATTCAGATAAGCAGACATTTATTGTGTGCAGCCTTGCATGGGCCATAGGCTAGGGAGAAAGTTGCATCTACATGAAACAGCTTCCGTACATAACTAGGAAGATGGTATTTCTGTATTTGTGACTAATTCACAGCAAGGGTCCTGGGTTTTTTTGTCTGATAACCCATGGTTTCTTTCTTCTGCAGGCAGCCAACACCAGCATTGCCCTGAATATATTTGACCAGAAACTGATGGGCTCACTATGTTTGAACAGGTAATTTGACCTGGGATGGAAAGGATTTCCAGCCATTTGGAAGTGTTAGCAATCCCAACATTAGCAGTTTAGGCACATGATCAGATAATCATAATGTAATGAATGTGTTTCCCTGGTGAGTTCAGCTGCATTAGATTCTCTGATTCTCTGTGTGGCTGTACTTGTACAGTCTAGAGGAGTCAGGAAGCTTCTCTGTGACAAGTGCCACGGTCCCCAAGGGACTGCCCACCAGCTGTGGATTGCTGCAGGGCGGTGGTCTCATTGGAATTCTCTGTTCCTGACATCTACTCTCCCCTCTGAGCTAGATAAATGAAGCGTGCAGGGCAGTTATGATGACCATGAATCACTTGGAGGGCTTCCCTCATCCCTTTCCAGCTGGCAAGATGCAACTGCTTTCTAGCCCACCTGTGCCACTAGAAAAGTGCAGAGGGGTCCAGGACACGGTAAAGAATCTGGACCACTGCAGTTCTCCTACGCTGATATTCTTATAGCAGAGATTGTCCAGCTGAGGCACTGCAACTCCCAAGGGTCAGAAAGCTGGAGACCAGAGGCTTGGGCATTTAGACATCTAACATGTCACATTTTATAGAGAGAAGCTCTGTATACCAGGACCTCACAGCTGGCAATTGGGACCCTGATTTCACAAAAATCCCTTGGGAAGACAGTTATAGGGTTGGGAATATGCAGAGTTTGTCAGGGCACAGAGACGTTAGGAATTTAAGGAGGAGAGTGCTGATAGCAATTTTTGCAGCAACATTCAGAGAAAAAAATCTAGAGTGTGCTGAGAGCTGGGATGCTGGTTCTGTGGAAACTCAGAAATCATGTTTTGAATACATGTTTGGGTACTTGAATATGTACTGAATAAGTGTTTGAATTTGGAAACAGAGACCTTAGCAACACAGCCCTCAGCAGCAGTACCATACAATGAACAGAATTTTTCTTCCTACTCCAGTAAGGCTCACATCAAAGCATTATGTAGATGTACCAAAATCCTTGCAAAATATCTGAGAGCCTGCAAGTCCTTGATGCTAGCCCTGGTAAAGTCAATTGTCAGTAGGATTTTCAAAATACAGCACAGAGGGAGAAGCGCACTCACATTGCTGGCTACAACCCTTCTAGCATACTCTTTTTCATGCGTGTTCAGCAATGCCCTAAGAAAACCACCTCTTTCTCTATGAGGCAGTATGCATTGTGTAAAATATATTGCTTCCAAAATCACTTTACAGATGTTTCTTAAGGCCTGGAGCTCTACAGCAGTGACTGCACATGACTAGAATAATGTGTGTTTATCCTTTCTAGTGACTCAGCTTGTTTCACTTCTTTCCCTCAGGCTCCAGTTCTCCCTAGCCCACTCCAATGTTGGCTTTTTCGAGGTAAGCAAATAGTTTAAGCACATAGGAAATGCAAACCAGGAATATCAGTGATATCACGGCTAAAGAGTAAGCAGCTAAATTTTATTTGTATTTCTAAATCATTTGGCTTCAGTCCTGGGTGGCTCTTTTCCTGTCTTCTGGCAGCCACCTATCTGCTGTGGACTTAAAAGTGTATTCTTTGGGGCAAGTTAATGTTCTGAAAATGAGATATTCTGTAGTTCCCCTGACCGGTGTATCATATTTCATCAGTAAGCAGGAGAGATCTCTCGAATCATAACGGTGAAATGCACAGTGGTAATCTGAACTGTAGCAGCAGATGGAGCAGTGTGCTGTCTAAGCGATCACACGCACGACTGAGGCAGAGGCACTCCATGTGGTGCACTGGCGCTCATCACAGATGCTCAGAATTACAGCAAGGAATGGGAGCCAAAATACTAGTCTCAGATGCCTGAAATAGTGCAGTTGTGGGCTTACAGGGGAAAACCCTGCCTCCGCAGAGAGTCGTTTAATTCTGAGTGCAATCAATCAGTTCCAAGTAGCTGAGGAGAAAGGATGAAAACTGCTCTGGTCCTGCTTTCCTATTGGTGATAAATTACCTCACAAATAAAGGAAATAGACTGTTTTAAATGAAAACGTTGTCCAAGCATGATGAAAGCCATTTGCATTTTGCATCTCACTTCCTTTGCATCATTCCAAAGACTTAAGATCCAAAGTTCACCTGAGCTTATGACTCTTTTGGGCCAAATGAGAGCTGAAAGTTGAACATGAGCCTACTGACTCCATCCAGGATTAGGGCATGACAGTTCTACCGCTATCAGGAAGAGATGTCTAACTCAATTTTCTTGTCTGTGGCAGATCTCGCTTCTCGAGAACATCCTGTCTTACATTTTACAGACTGAAGTAATTCCATCAGCTAACGGTAAGGCTGTATTTCACAGCATCAGCTAAAAGCTTCCAGCAGAGTGAGTGATTCTAGGAACTTCTACTGACTTTCTGCTTAAGTTTCCAGTTCCCACCAACTTGAGTGGAAAATGACCAGCAGCCAGTAAGCAGTGGAAGGGGGAGATTGATCTGTAGGGGTGTAAGTGTGCCCTCTCACTGGCACCATTCTGCAAAGAGGGCAAAAAGGGCTTGGAAACTCATAATTCATCTGCCTTCACCTCGCTCAAGGTGGCCCTGATGCATCAGTGAGAAGCATGTCTCTCTAGCCTGCATACCTGCCTGAGGCCACTCTGTGTGAAATGTATTCCTCTTTATCAGACCAGCACAGGGCTTTTGCCTCTCATAAATCCTATTTAAGGCCCTGGAGGGAGACATAGCTTTGTGCCAGCCCTCTGTACCAGGATGAACTTCACTTTCCTTAATTAATGGAGACAAATGGGAAGGGGTTCTAATGATGCTAGAGCTGTGTTAACAATCCCTCAGGTCACTAGGGACAAATCACTGACTATGTAATGTGTTGAACATGAAATGCCTTGGTTTGGCTGCAACACTCCGCCAACAGAAAAGCATCTGTAATTCTTTTTCCCCATTGGTGAATGAGCATCCTATCTACCTCCCAGGGTTGCTTGTGAAGACTAAGAGGTTAATTGTTGTAAACAACCTAGAAATCTCGGGATAAACAGGGTTGTTGAAGGGCAGGTATTTATTGTCTTTCCAATGCATGCCTAAATAATTGTGTTTTTCTCTTTTTTTAAGCTAAACTGTCAAAAGGATTCCCTCTTCCCAATCTGGCCAATGTCACCTTGACGAGACCTCACATTACAATTGTACAGGTGAGATTTTGACACTCCTATGAAAGGTTATCCCTTATGAAAGGTTATCCCTTATGAAAGGTTATCCCTCTTTTTTTCTTTTGTTTTCCTTTTTTTTTTTTTTTTGGCTAGGCATTTATTCACCTTCTGTTTGTACAAGCAACTTGCTGGATTTGAGCTAGTTAGGCAGTAAAAAGCCCTGGGTTTAAAATGAGATCTGCAATAATGGTAAAATCCTATTAGAAACAAATTTCTCTCTCTTTGAGAGGAGAAGTTAGAACTGAACACATAACCACGGAGTGATCAAATGCACAGCTTGCTCAGCCTTGCAAGTTGCAATTCAGTGTGAAAACAGGTTTACCTTTAACATTTTGTTCAAGTTTGGCCAATCAAATCAAATTAGAGTTACCGCTATCCACACAGTCCTGATGAATTTAACAGGAATAGTTGAAATACGAGAGGGAAGTGAATTCGATTTTGTGCACCTAGGATGACTGGATTTTGTTAATAATTGGTGATAATGACTGAGACTAGTAGTCAAAAGTAGTTAGTGAGCTCCCAGAAAATATTCTTTGCCCTCTGGTTATTCTTCTGCAAATCTAGCCCTTAGTTTGAACATACAGAATGTTGCTAGACAATCAATCAGCACAAGGGCATTGCTGACAAACGAACTCCCAGAAAATGGGTAAGCCTGTTACATTTCTCCACTTGTTTACCAACTTCTCAGTTATTTTCAGCTTTGCAGAGACAGTCTCAAATCCTTGTTTGTGGTTAAGCACAAAGCACAACTAAGGAAAGGAAAGGAAAGGAAAGGAAAGGAAAGGAAAGGAAAGGAAAAAAGGAAAAAGGAAAGGAAAGGAAAGGAAAGGAAAGGAAAGGAAAGGAAAGGAAAGGAAAGGAAAGGAAAGGAAAGGAAAGGAAAGGAAAGGAAAGGAAAGGAAAGGAAATGCAAAGGTTGTTTTTAATTTTTCTTTGCATCCCACATACCTGGCAGCAGGCAGCTATGCAGTCCCTACAAAATATAATTGCTTGGAGACTGCTTTTCAGTGGCACTAGTTGCCAACAGTCTTATAGGCTAATATGAACGAAGGATTTTAGTGGTTCTGTGGGGCCCGTTCCCCACCTCACTTTGTCTAACCAGTCTCCTCATCAGGAACTAGGAATGAGAGAGGACACAGGAGAATTGCTATGCCCTATCAACGTGAATGGGATTCCTATTTAAAAGCTAGTTCTATAGTCTCCACTTCCAGTCCCAGTCTATTGGCTGTGGTCAATAGGAAGAAAGACAATTCTTCCCACTTTTCATAGATAACCATATTAAGACTGTGATGGGCTGCTCTCTGCAGGTTCATTGCTCTGTATGGACTGACAATGGGGGAAGCTTTAAGGACAAGTTTAGATTAGACAGCTAATTCTTAAGTGGCTCAAACTAGGTAAAAAATAATCCCACCTTGTGATGATTGCCTAGTTGCCTCAAGGCTTAGATGAACTTTCCTGGGTAGGCTGTATGATCTTCAGACGTCCCTTCTGTTGCTAGCATGGTGCAAAGGGATAGCACCAGTGAAGGATGAGGCTCTTTTGCAAAGTTCAAAGGACAGGGTTTAATAAAACTTGTTACTTCCCAGGCTCAGCTGTTCTCAGTAGATTTTCTGACCTTAAACACCAGGATCGAGTTGAAATTTAAAAAAACCCAAAAACCAAACAACAAAACCAAACAAAATAACACCTTCATTTTGTAATTCATAGCACTTCAGTGACTGTTCTTCTCCCCACAGGGATACATGTTGATTTCTACTGATGTCCACTACAAACACTAAAGGAGAAGAGAGACCATTTGTTAAGCATGAACTTCAAATCAATAATGTGACTCTGAAGGCTAAACACTGTCCAGTTCTGCTGAAATGTGTAACTTGAGCTCTGACGAGGGCACTGTCGTCCTGGCTGAGGGCGAAGGGGGGATGCAGGGAGGCAAAGAAAGCTGATGGAATGGTTAGGCTGTACAACGGTGGTAACGAGCAGACCCAGAGGAGAACATGTGACACATGCTTGACATTATTTATTTTGGAGTTTAACTGATGCAAAAATGTTTTTAAGATTAATGCCTCTCTTGAAATACAGTCTTGTCTATACACTTCCAGAAAGGTGCTGCTGTCTCTCAAGAGAAGGAAAAGTACATTGTCAGAATGCTGCTAGGGCAGATGTGCCTGCTAATCTGTTTCTACTGTAACGATCTTAAATACCTTCCTTCTGAACATGATGCATTAAGTGAGCCTTCTCCAGAACCACGTCAGACTGGGAACTGTCCCAATTACAATGGGAACTAAAATCTTTGCAGTGCCTTAACTAAACTCTTAACATAAATCTAAACAAAGATGCAGAAGCAGTTCAGGAAGAGAGACAAAAGTAGCACTACTACTGCCTTTGATAGTCCCTCTCCCCCTGTGACTCTTCAAATCCTTGTGTCTGTCACGTCCCCTGTTTAGCATTGCTTAGCCAGGTTAGATACATTTAACTCCTTGAATGTTTCTGTGTAAGTCTTTTAAGTCTAATCCTCCAACATCTTTGTCAATGTTTCTCTAGATTGAAATAGTTACGGATACTTTACTTCTTACTTCATTTTGGTATGTTGTCTTACCCTCTTTCTTTCTCCTCCTTTTTCAATACTTCATTAGTGTGCAAATCCGAACACGGTTCTGCAGAGGGATATGCCTGCCCTGCAACGCTTAGATGTTTGTGCTTTGGCCAAACCTGGACGGGAAGCCGGCTCAGGCCTCCCAAACTAGTACCAACAGAGGAGAAACAAAGGCTGGGACACCACGGCCCGCTCTGTCCTGCTGCTTTTGTGAGCCCCAAACCACCCCTGCGCACAGCCCATCCACCTGGCGTGGTGCCCAGACCCTAGCCATCCCCACACCTCTCGCTCAACGGGAGCCCTTTTCAAGCCAAGACTGAATGGCAAAAAGCTGTTTCCCTCGTGCTGAGAAACGCAATTGATGATGATGGGGTGCGGGCAGCTTTTGCCTGGCTGTAGCTAAGCAAACTCTACCCATCCACCTGCAGCAGGGCGGTAGCTAAATACCCCGCAGGCCGACACTGCCCTGCCCTAGGGGGACAGCACGCACAGACACAGAGCTTTCGTTAGCCACAGGCACGTGAAAAAACACTTGTGTCTTCCGCAAAGCCAGCCCAAAAGTCATATGCGGCGTGAGGGAGGAGGCGGCCGGGTACAAACCCGACCTCATTCACGCCAGCATGGCCCAGGCCTGCACTCCCTTTCACGCCCTCGCCCCACGGGCACTGGGTGGCCGACCCGGCCCTGCCCTGCCCTAGGGGGACAGCACGCACAGACACAGAGCTTTCGTTAGCCACAGGCACGTGAAAAAACACTTGTGTCTTCCGCAAAGCCAGCCCAAAAGTCATATGCGGCGTGAGGGAGGAGGCGGCCGGGTACAAACCCGACCTCATTCACGCCAGCATGGCCCAGGCCTGCACTCCCTTTCACGCCCTCGCCCCACGGGCACTGGGTGCCTCGCCCGGGCTGCCCCACCCGCTCCAGTGCCGTGGGAGATGGCCCTGGCATGGGGCTTGACTGGGGCCGGCCGTGGGGGCTTGACCCCGCATCTCCGCCA
>NW_008795046.1:996423-998201 GCF_000699145.1 Aptenodytes forsteri | reverse complement strand
GTCCGGGGGGGGGGAGCGGGGTGGGCGCCCTCTGAGCCCCTCTGCGCGCTCCTTGCCGTGGCCTCGAAGCCCTCACTGAGCGCCCGGGTTCACAGCACGCTGTCCGTGGGCCCTGAAGGGACCAGGGTGTAGCGGGGGCAGGCGCGGTGTGTGTCCCGGCTGGCGGGTCTGGAGAGGCAGCAAACAGGAATGAGTTTTCTTGCCTTGCCAGCCACTGCGGCCTGGTGAGCAGCACAGGGGTGTCACCTGCAGCCGTAGTACGTCCTGTGCCCAGATCAGATGGGTGGGCCCAGCCTTGCCGGCTGCCCTCTGTGCTCCAGAGCATTCCCTGAATGCCTGCTCTGAGTTTACTTTGGGGGGGGGGCTATAGCTTAGGCTTGTCTGTTCTGTGTGGGGCTGGAGTGCAGGGCTGGATCCAGATCTGACAGCTGGGCTGGTGGTAACACACTCCTGTTGTTAGCACAGATTGGTCTGCATTGGCACTAACACAGCAGGAGGAGGACTTTAGCATAATACCTCATTTAATGAAACTGCAGATCGTGCATAATGCTAGGCGCTACGTACTGGATTAGAATGCTTGTTGGTGGCTGACTTCTGATTTGCCAGTGTTTTGAGCAACCTTTTTAGAAAGTGCTTCATTGTGATTACCATGGTAGATTATCAGATTACTTACCTTTTTTTTTTTTTCCTCCTCTCTTTTTCAGGTGCAGGTGGCTTTTTGCCTGCTATGAAACAGATTGGGAATGTGGCTGCATTACCCGGCATTGTTCACGTGAGTAACTGCTCTGAAAATTTGCTCTTTTTCTGTTACTATTTGCCAGGGATTATTGCCTTCCAAATGGGAACTCCGTTGTGAGAAGGGGTATGGACCAAAATTCTTTTCAAGACAGTCTTTGTGTTAGGAACCTGTCTCTGAGTAAGGAGTGCTTGCAAGGACAGGCTGTAAATCCAAGTTGTCAGAAAGGGAAGTATCCACTTACTTCAGTGACTGCCTTTTGACATGAAGCTTTTTTAGCATTGCCTTATGCTGTTTCGGTTTGCTTGAGCCACCTTTTCCTCACCATTCATATTGGCTGTTGCTTTTGAGTTGCCTTTGCTGACCTGGAATGCGTGGAGAAGTGAGGAGAGAGCAGGAGGTGATATTCTTGTCTGTATTATTGTTGCTGTCCTAATGTTGGTAGTGAGCCTTCCCATGCACTCAACACTCCTTTCCCTTGCCCCGTGCATTTTTGGAAGCGAAGCATCAGATATGATGATGCAGGAGGAAAATACTAGGCTGTGTCACTTTTCAAGAAGCGCTAAGTACGATGTGGAAATGATCTTTTTCACATTCAATATTGCATATATTAATAAGTAACAAATAACAGAATTTTCTTTTTTTAGTTGTTTCTCTTGGTGACTTGGCAAAAGCTTTGAACTTCTGGCTGCAGTAAAAGGCAGCCCATCACGCTGTTAAAATGCCTTAGTGGTCAACCAAAAAGGGAGTAAGGTAGAATAGTAACAACCTGCTAAAATGGGAATTTTGGCTGGTAGTTCGTAGGAGAGATGTTACAATCATCTGTCTATTCAAATCTTCACTTTTTATTTCCAAACCAAGAGATTTCTTGGTGATGGCAAGGGGAGGCAGAAGCAGCACATAATTCCACTGAAAAGTACTGTTCTTTTTAATGTGTGGTAACAGTTTAACACACATTTGAAAAGTTCCAATTTCTGACAGCTCTCTGGGTGTTTGGGGCTGGTTTTTTGGTTTTTTTTTTTTTTTCTGTTATTATTTTTGG
>NW_008795046.1:995697-996240 GCF_000699145.1 Aptenodytes forsteri | reverse complement strand
GTGTTTGGGGCTTGTTTGTTTTGGTTTTTTTTTTTTTGTCTGCTGTAATAGATTGTGGAGTGCTGTTTGTGGTTGTCCTAATCTAAACTTGCCAGGCTAGATATACTTTGGACTTGTGGAGCTGTGTAGAAGCACACTCACTCTTTCTTTAATTAGTAGTAATATGAAAAGGTTCAATAAAAAGAATTCTTTTATAAATTAAAATGACACAGCTCCTATTTTGTCCTATCCTATCAGGATATCATCCTAAAAGGCTGACTTTTTACTGCCTATAGGGTGCAGTCTTTGGTCAGTGTTTGATGACACAGCTAAGAAGAGAAAATGCTGACTGTTTTATGATTCCATTCCATAGCATTGAACTCTTCCCTTGTTACATTTACAGTATTTAAATATTGCAGATGTCTCTAGATGGAACTTGGTAAAGACGAACTCATCTTCACTCTTATGTCTCTGCTTTATGCTACTCATAAGCTATTGCGTACCTGTCGTGGTTTAACCTCAGCCGGCAACTAAGCCCCACACAGCCGCTCGCTCACTCCCCCC
>NW_008795046.1:985770-993390 GCF_000699145.1 Aptenodytes forsteri | reverse complement strand
CTCTATCCCTGCCGAAACCAGGACAGTACCTAAGTTTTGAATGCAAGGACTCTTGAGTCCAAGAAAAAGCTAGATTAGAATTCTGTTTGAGATCACAATTCCTACATTTAGGTGCTGAAGCTCATCTTAAGTTTTCCTGAGATCTGGTCAACAGAGCCAAGAGGGCTTCTCAGCTGACTAGCCACTGGGTGTTTGCTTCAGAGTGAGATCTGCTCTCTGCTTTCTTTGACTGTCCTGTAGCTGCAGGAGTTTAGATACTTACCTGAATTGATGCGTCTACTCCATCTACATCTGAACATCCATTCTCTTTTTGGTATATTTGTTTGCGAATGTGACAGCCACTGCCACAAGGCAAAGCATAACCAAGGTGACTCTGTGCAGCATAGAGTTTCATAAAACTTTAAAATTTCCTTCATTCTCTTTCAGAGATCAATAGGCCTTCCAGATGTCCATTCTGGCTATGGGTTTGCCATTGGCAACATGGCTGCCTTTGATATGAATGATCCTGAAGCAGTGGTTTCACCAGGTAAGGATGACTGACTTAACCTGCACTGAGAAATATCTGGATGGCATAAAAATACTTTTTGAAATGGCAGGTCTTTACAGTACTTTATATACAGAACCAAAGCAGAAAATATGTGAATTATAGGGAGTTAAAAGGTGCTTAATTCTTGCACTCAGACTCTTTATTCTTTATGGAGCAGGTGGTTACACTGAAAACATCTAAACAATACAGATAGAATTGCCCTTGTGTTTTTGGCTTGGGCTCTTGATATCCCTCAGTATTGAAGGGAGAGCACCAGACTTTGAACTTGGGTTTCGCCAGGTTGATAAAGAACTGACTATTTTCTTTGAGCAATATTTGAAAACATCTTTGGAGAATATTTCTACACTTTATTAAAAATGTGACCTTAAAATATGTCTGTCTTTTTAATAAACACCTGGATCTTTAATTACTGATGGTCTGGAGATGCTTTTGTGATTGTCATGAAACGTGATATTCGTGTTTCAGGTTTGCTTCAGGCAGTTCCAGTGTTCCTGATTGACTCAAACCCAAGATCTCTTAGTCTGGTATCCCCCCTCTGACACTAGTTAATACCAGAACCTTCATACTAAAGGTGGCGTGATTGTTCTTTCACATTAGGCCTTGCCCTGCAGTATTTATTTTTATTAAATAGTAAGAGTTAAGCAAAACACTAAGCACTGAAGTTTAATATTCCTTGTAAGTATTTATCACTTATTATAACTAGTTATTATTTATTCCAGTGAAGATTCAAAAAGGACTTGCTTTCAGGGACTTGCTTTTGAGAACATATTACATCAGGGAGCCATGCTAAGATCTGTCACTTGTCTTCTGACCTTAGGCAGAAGAACAGGAACATCCTCTCTGCTTTCTGTGGACAGTATATTTTATAGCTGTGTCTACTTCTCTTCATCTACTTGCTGGAGCAACTCTGCAAACAGAGAGCTCTGTACAGCTATGTCTGTAGAGCATATGCTCAAGACTGAAAAACTGTTTGTCTGGTTTTTTAAGAGTTTTCAAGTTTTTCTCTGCAAGGCTACATTTTTGGCTGTCTTGAAATCTGAGGCTTCATGTAAATCTATTAAAATGAAGCTTAATGCAGTTCTGCCTTTTTCCCAGTATTGTGTCAGAAAGAAGATCACAGCATTCAGTACATACTCCCTGTCAGCAGGGACACTGATTTAAGATGAATATTCAGCAAGTGCTCACCATCAGCACGCTTTCTTTAACAACTCCATGGCTTTTTCTGCACTTCTAGGTGGTGTCGGATTTGACATCAACTGTGGTGTCCGCTTACTGCGTACAAATTTGGATGAAAGTGATGTGCAGCCTGTGAAGGAGCAGCTCGCCCAGGCTATGTTTGACCACATTCCTGTTGGTGTTGGCTCCAAAGGTGTCATCCCCATGAATGCCAAGTAAGAGAATGACTTTGTGTGCACATCACTAGAGGGGACATCTCTGGTGTTTATTTTGGTGAAAGGTTCATCAGTGGGAGACTTTAAGAAAGAAAAAGTAATTCTAAAACTTTTTCCATTCTTTCTGCATATGTGCTTCACCAGGAGGACTGGCATGATCATCAATGCACAGTCAGCTGTTTCTTCCCCCTTTTAAAACCCTGAAATAACTAAAAGTTCTTGAAAGGTTCTCATTTCTTCTGACAGAAAACCTTCATGAACGTAAAGGTATATTTTTGAAAGGGATGAGAGAGAAAATAGGATATTCCCCACACAACAAAGAGGAAAAAGTAATGACCTATCTACAGTTAATATATTTGTAGAGCTTGATTTTAATGAAGTATTAAGAAATTGGACTTCTTGTTAGGGGAGTTGGGGGCTGATCATAAAATCATAGAATAATTTAGGTTGGACGGGATCTCTTGAGGTCATCTTGTCCAACTCCTTGCACGAAGGAGGGCTAACTCTGAAGGTAACTAACAACAAAGTTGTATCAGGTTGCTCAGGGCCGTATCCAGTGGAGTTCTGAGTATTTCCAAGGATAACCACCTTATGTAGGTGTTTGATAATTGCAGGGATTTGGAAGAGGCGCTAGAGATGGGTGTGGACTGGTCTCTCCGGGAAGGCTATGCCTGGGCAGAGGACAAGGAGCACTGTGAGGAGTATGGAAGAATGCTGCAGGCTGACCCCAACAAGGTCTCCTCAAGAGCAAAGAAGAGGGGCCTCCCTCAGGTAATGTTATGTTTCAGGAGGGCTGTGAGTGCTCCCAGGGTTTAAATGTAAAGGTTAGCGGGTAGTTCTCTAATTTTGTGTCTTTTCTTGAAACTCAGCCTAGCATTTCTGGGCAGGGGGAAAGGTGAGATGGTGGGGCCGTTTCTGAATAGTTTTTGACAGAACTGTAACAGAGGGAAACAATACTGGGCATACCCAAGGTCCCTGGGGCCATCAGTTTTTCATCAGTTAACACCTGGTGCTGAAATTCATGTTCAGTGGCATTTCCCCATCCAGATGTAGTTTTGTTTTTAAGAGACAGGCAAGTTATTCTGCAACTTTTCTCCTTGTTCGCTCAGCAAGTTAATAGCAGGGCAAGGAAGGATACATGATAAATGGAACTAGCTCATAACTTTGAATTGCAGTTCAAGGGTTGGATTTAATTTCTATAGATAGTATCTCATTGCTCTGGGTGGAACACTTTTGAGATGGCTATACTAATGCTACCATTTGTAAAGCTTCCTTTTATATGATGACTTGAGTTTTATGAATTGTGGTGCTGCAAGATTATAGCTCTTTAACCTCAAAATAATCTTATGTCCTCCATTTTCACATTTGCCTTGCAAATAAGTGATTATCTGTTATGGAGTTGAAAAAATTTGGGCTTGGAAATGGAATATCTTGCTTTAATCTACTGAAAGGTTGTAAGTACCTAATTAACAGGATGTTGTAACTTCCTTGTGGAGTTACAACCAAGTATAAGACTATATGTCTGCATTGCCTATAGAAATTGAAGATGAATTCTCAATACTCTGTACTCTTCCCATCTTTCAACTAGGTCTAAGTAAGTTGGAAAAAAGTGGCAGCACAGAGTGTAGATCCTGGTCCTTTTGTTTAATTGCAGTCTTGTTCCAACAGTAAAAATAGTTTTAAATCCGAACAAAGAGGACAGTGATGATGCTACTGTGTTCTACTTCCTTGCAGTTTATATGGGGATTTTTTTTTTCCCGGAAAAACTTTTCTAAAACTAAAACCCTGCTGTAGCAATTTGTCCTATTGCCCATATTCCCGTAGCTCTCCCCTGTGCTCCCAGAGGCTGCTTTACTAGCACTGTCTGATCAGCGTGTTGTGATTGGCAGCTGGGGACCCTGGGAGCCGGAAATCATTACGCTGAGATCCAGGTTGTGGATGACATTTACAACGAATATGCTGCCAGGAAGATGGGCATCGACCACAAAGGGCAGGTGTGCGTGATGATCCACAGTGGCAGCAGAGGCCTGGGCCACCAAGTTGCCACAGGTATGATCTGACTGACGTAGGCACCTCGAGTGAAGCAAACTCCTCAGTATGGTCTTGTCGTTGACAGGGAACTCCAGCACCAAAGAGCATTTCTTGCAGTGTAATTGCCGAGTCTATTTTGAGTTGCCTTGACAGGGGTTGTGTGTTTGCAGACAATTGATAATGTTCTGCCACAGATTTGGTTTTGCATTTGAGAAGAAGCTGTAGGTTTGACCATTGGACAGATGAGTTCAGAATATAAATTATAGACACCCATGTTAATCTCGCAGATCAAAACAAAATTAAGAAGTCACTTAGACTTACTGGTTTTATTTCCCAGACGCATTGGTGGCTATGGAAAAAGCTATGAAACGGGACAAAATCATAGTGAATGATCGCCAGCTGGCGTGTGCCAGGATTGCCTCTGCAGAGGGACAGGATTACTTGAAGGGAATGGCAGCTGCTGGAAACTATGCGTGGGTCAACCGCTCTTCTATGACTTTTCTAACAAGACAGGTAGGAGCAGAGTTGTCTTTGATGCAGATACTTTGGAACACATCTCCTGCTTTATCCCAGACATATGGAACACAGAGTAGCTGCAGTATTTAACGTAATTTTCATTCTTGTGCTTCTTAAACTGTGTTTTCTGGAGAGACTTACACAAAGCTGCAGTCATGGCAAGCCATCTAAAACCTCTCAACATCACTGGATTGTACTTGCAGAAGCCACTTAGGCAATATTTTTGAAAATGCCTTGAACTGGAAGAAGTGGATACAAGAAAATTGTTTTTACACTGCTGAAGCCATCTTTTCAGAGTTGCAAGAATGTGGCTAGCTGATATCCAACTGAATTCCAGCATTAAAGCTGCCAATGGGCAGATAAACAATCTAGACAGTCCAATGCTGTCGCACTCAGCACTGTTGTATTCAATTCCATTGTGGCTGAATTTGACTGAAGTTTCTTACCTGCCATGCCAAGTGTTTAGGTCACTGACTTATCAGTAAGAAACACTTCCAAGCAAATTTGTTCCTTTTAATTCCTAAAAAGATTATAAGTCTTCCACATGTACACAGCAGTTACCTTCTTGTATTTCACATCCTGATTTGCTCTCTTTTTAGGCCTTTGCCAAAGTCTTCAACACAACCCCAGATGACCTTGATATGCATGTTATCTATGACGTGTCTCACAACATCGCCAAAGTGGAGCAACATGTAGTGGATGGAAAGGAGCGGACTCTGCTGGTGCACAGAAAGGGATCAACCAGGGCCTTCCCTCCCCACCATCCTCTTATCGCTGTTGATTATCAAGTAAGTTTAGCTGTGGGAGAAGGAAATCAGAAGAGAATTCTGGATGAATCAGACAATTTTAGGGTCCCTAATAGAGATCTAAATGCTGTGAGTTCCTTTTTTTGAGCTAACAGCACTGGAACCTTAGTGGGATGGCAACATTCTGCTTGTTGTCTGTGTGTTAGATCTTTGGGACACTGAGCTCCCTCTTCTGCTCCACACCCACAATCGTTGGAAGATCGTGAAGGGAAAGAAGTGTTTCATACCCAGGGCAGGCTTCAGTGATTTGCCTTCTCTGTCTGTTGGGTGCAAGTCTTTTGATCTGCTGGTCTGTATCTTTCAGTGCAGTTAGTTCTCCAGAATCCTTGATATCAGGCACCCGAGGCAAGCAGGGATGCTCTGAGGGAATGTGAACCTGACCTCCTTTTCTAGAGGATATGATTCCTCTCAGACTTTTATTCAGAATGAGGTTTTTAGGCTTTTTCTTGTGAATTAATACTTTGCATCCACAGCTGACTGGACAGCCTGTTTTGATCGGCGGGACTATGGGCACCTGTAGCTATGTTCTTACTGGCACAGAGCAAGGCATGACTGAGACCTTCGGAACTACTTGCCACGGAGCTGTAAGTCAAAAAGTTATTTCAGGAAGGGGTTGGAATGGGACTGTCATCCAGAGAACAAGGTTGTTCAAGGGTCATCCAGTGTGTGATTCATCTGTTGGTCATACAAGTAGAGAGTAGCCTTGCCACAGTAATCCCAGCCCAGGAGGACTGCAGGCTAGAAGTCCTCTTTGTCCATTACTGAGTAGTTTTGACTACTCCTGCAGAAAATTTAGGGGGTGCTGCTTTGTGCAAGGCAAATGTTAGGATGAAGATGTGGAGAATGAGCTCCTTTTACCAAAGTCTGATATCTCTGAGCTAACAAGAAGGATTAACTGTGCTGAGGCTGTCCATATAAAACTCCTCAGTAGTTAGAAGAAGGTGTTTTCTCTCCTGTTATTTAGTGTGAGACAGGGTGATTGAGGAAGATAAATAGCTTCCAGTAAAACTCTGACTCCTGAACACTGTCTGACAAGTGGTTTGGGTAAAAAGACGCTTGCAGACTAGTGTGTTATACACATGGAACTTTCCTAGCCATCATACCAGGTGTGTGATTTTGCAGGAGCCCATCACCTAAAGTCTAAATTCATTTCCCATTTTGTGGCTTACTGTGGTCTGTGCTCTCAGCCATTCTGTGTTTACTTATAATGTAATAATGTTTTTCTTTAATAAGAAAGAGTTCTGTTTTTCCAAACCACTACAAAAAATAGAACTAACAAAACTGCTGTCTAGGGTCGTGCACTGTCTCGAGCCAAATCTCGACGTAACTTGGACTTCCAGGATGTATTGGACAAGCTGGCTGACATGGGCATTGCCATCCGTGTTGCTTCTCCCAAACTGGTCATGGAAGAGGTGAGTTTAATACTTCATTATCTGAGAGGGAAAAGGGAGTCTTGCTCCTTGGCTGAATGACCCTCCCTGACTTGATTTTTTGCAGTGTTAAGTGATCGCTAGTACTCTAAATATACAGCTTGTGCGATTTCCGATAGAGCTATCCAGTTTTTTGGAAAATAACGTGAAGTCTTCCCTGTCCCTAAAATCCTGCTGAAAGGGGAGATGCCTGTTTGACAGGTTTTAGGGGGTATGTTTTTTTCCTCTTCTGCCTGGCGATAATTACTATCAACCCTGAGAAGTCTTTGTGCGAGCATCACAAAATCAACCCTGAGAAGTCTTTGTGCGAGCATAACTACTTTGTGCGAGTAGTTATGTTTTATGGATTCTCTTCTTGAATTATGTACTCTCAGCTTTAAACTTACTTTACACTGCAGCTGCCATGTAGTTTATTAGCAGTGTATGAGAGATCCGCCTCTTCTAAGATGAATTCCTGTATTTGCTCAAGAAGAAGAGAACTCTGAATGGCTAGAAAAGTTTGAATATTATGACTTCCAGTTCCTCTACATTAACATGATAGAATGTCTTTTCTGTTCACAACCTCACTCATAGAAGTGTGTTAATCATTTGGAACTATGCTCTTGTGGGTGTTGGTACATATTGTACAAATATGTTGATCTCATTAAAATCTCTATTCAAGAGCAGCTTCCTTGTCAGAATGCTGGAGGGGGAAGCTCTAGAGTTCAACCCTGATTCATAGAATCATAGAATCATAGAATCATTGAGGTTGGAAAAGACCTCTAAGATCATCGAGTCCAACCGTCGACCCAACACCACCATGCCCACTAAGCCATGTCCCTAAGTGCCTCATCTACTTGTCTTGTAAATACCTCCAGGGATGGGGACTCCACCACTTCCCTGGGCAGCCTGTTCCAATG
>NW_008795046.1:973643-985043 GCF_000699145.1 Aptenodytes forsteri | reverse complement strand
ATACTGAGCATGATGTCACATGGTATGGAATATCCCTTTGGCCAGTTTGGGTCAGCTATCCTAGTCGTGCCCCCTCCCAGCTTCTTGTGCACCTCCTCGCTGGCAGAGTATGGGAAGCTGAAAAGTCCTTGATTTAGTATAAACGCTGCTTAGCAACAACTAAAACATCAGTGTGTTATCACATTATTCTCATGCTAAATCCAAAACACAGCACTGTACCAGCTACTAGGAAGAAAATTAACCCTATCCCAGCCGAAACCAGGACAGCGTCTCATAGATTTCTTAGATATGTAAGGTGGCCAGATTCTCAGTAAGTTCACCTACTTCTACACCCTCAATTCATACGATTCTGTTTTTGCGAAGAGAAGCGGGGATATCAAAAGCCTACATCTAACTTCCTGTGACTTTGGGTTGTTTATAGTTTTGTCTTTTTTTTTTTTTTTTTTCCCTCTCTTCCCCCTCCAGGCACCAGAGTCTTATAAGAACGTGACAGATGTGGTTAACACCTGCCATGCAGCTGGCATCAGCAAGAAAGCCATTAAACTGAGACCTATTGCTGTTATAAAAGGCTAGGAATTGACAAGGCAGCAGAAATGCACTGACATCTCCAGGCCTTACACAAAACTGACAAGAACCATCATCTTCCCACACCTCTTGGACTTTGTAGGATGCTCAGATATCACATCCCTGTTCTGGAAACACAACAGTTGAGAATACCCCTATTTTTAACCACTCCTAGGCAAAATTAATGCCCCCCGCTCCCCTCCTTGTTATACGGTGTTCTTTTCTCGTGTGGAAAGGGCAAAGAAAGAAGTAAGTCTTGGTTTTTATATGCAGTCCCTCCCCCATTTACCTGATGATTCCACAGGCAGGACTTCAGACTTGCCTGAGTTGTCACTAATTGCTGTGCTGCAAGACCACCTCCATCAGCGAAGATGGCATATGAACCAGACCTGCTGTCTCCACACCTGAGTGCCTGGAGCTCTTTCTGCATATAGAAGTACTCTGATAGGCAGGATATAGCGCTTCTGGGCAGCGAGAGGTTGCTGTCTTTGCAGATACCTTTATGCATAGTCTATATTGTTGCATGTTTTGTGGCAATTCGGTAAGAAATACGGAGTTGGGAGTGGTCTCCCGCTTGGGTTGAGAGGGATGAGCTAGGCTTGAGGCACAGTCCTCCCCTTTTCCCCCACCCTCTCCCATTTAACACAGCACCTGGTGCACTTGGCTCAGTACAAGCAGGTGTTCCACAGTGTTGTGGAAATGCTAGTAGGACTGAGTATGTTGCTTTGAAAGGTTTTGTTTGCCCAGTAAAAGTTGTGACTTAACAACTTACAGATGTGCTAATCCAACATTGTGCAAAGTCCTAAGCATGTAAAAGTTGGATCGGATAACATTGCTCACTGCGTCCTGCAGCTCTGATCAAGTGAGTCCAATTGCAGGGTCAGGGTCAGGCCCAGTATGATGTGACTTCTGATGTTTCTTTTACATTCATTTACCAAGACTGGAGGGGAAGCTGACCATCCCCACTGGATCGTTTTGGGGATTACAAATAAAATGGGAAGATGGACACTGCAGTGTGTCTGTGTCATGTTTATTCTGTGGCTAAAATGTCTGTTGTCCACTTTTAAGTACGTATATGAGCTTGAAACCCACCACACTGTGTGACTTCAGCTGATGATTCTTGCAAAGAAATGTGCAGATGACGGAATTCCTTGCAGGATACAAGAGAAGGGCAATGCAGTGCTGTTTTCTTAACTTGGTTATGACAAGAGTGTGATTGCTATGATTTGTCTTTCTCGGGGCCTGCTGGGTCCACCTCACTGGATAGGGGATAGCTTGCCTGTGTAAGCCTGTATGCAGGAACAAGAGAGGGGATGGAGCTTGCCTGTAAGCCTGTATGCAGGCACAAGAGAGGGGATGGAGCTTGCCTGTAAGCCTGTATGCAGGCACAAGAGGGCGGCTGGAGGAAAACAAAACCAAAGCAAGAGTGGAACCCTGCCAGGGACTCATGTAAAAGGAGCAGATAGTGATTGATGGACTCGAGTGCCTTTTGATGAAACACCCCTTTAAGTTTAGGATCTTAGCTGAAACCTGTTGATCTCGGAAGGCATAATGGCATTTTACTGTCGTAATCACTTTGTGCTTATTGGTTTTTTAAGTTTGAATACTGTATTTGCTGCAGGTTCAGAAGCAGCACATGCAGTAATAGTCACTGCTGTGAGTCCTTGTTAGCCTGACTTTAAAGATAGTTTCTTGTTTTCCCCTGCTTTCTCCAGTGGAATTGTTCCAGATTGCCATCTCTGAGGTGTGAGACAGACTTGCTGAATCTCAAACAAAAATCATTTCACTTAGAAATGTGAATTAGCCTCCAGTGACTGAAAGACAAATTGTTGGTCTCAAATCTTCTGCGGAAGTGCATGTTCCGTGCAGAAGTTTCTGTCTATAAATATTTCAGACTCTCTAATGTGGGATGCAAGGGAACCCTTAAAATATTCATATTTAAAAATAAATTTCTCAAACACAGTTCTCCTTTCAATTTTTACCTACCATTGCCATTAAGAGACAAATTTCAGTTTTTACAACAAGCAGAAATCCCATGTACTATGGAGGTGCTCTCGTATATGTATGCCTTAAACCTCTTCTGATCATCAGCGTTTATGCATTAGCATTCAAGAATTCAAGAAGTGCTGTCAATTTTGGTTTCCTGTTGCAAAGCTAGTACTAGTTTTGGTTATATGTTGTGCTGTGTGGAGGAGAGTGCTGGTTTCCTAACCATCTAAAAAAGTAAGAGTAAAAATGTAAGATGTCTCTCAGTTCTTTGTTTAAACCTGGATGTTTTTCTAATTCAAGTCTGGGTTTTTTTCTCCAAATAGGGCTGTCCACTAGCTTTTTTAATCTGCATTTTAGAAAATAAATTAAAAAAATGGGTAGGTAGGGAAGGCACACAGTTTTAACATTCATATGCTGAAATACAGGTGGGTCTGCAGAAGCATCGTGGCAACACTGAAGAGCCGATGTGGTTATTCAACCATCTCTGCTTCCATGGAAGGCTACTGAGAACTCAGAAATATCTGTTAATGTATGGTGTTCCTTCCCTCCCTTCCCCAAAAGACTGAAAAAGCTTTGGTGAATAATTGTTAGGGTCTTTTTTCCTTCTTTTTTTTTGCTGGGAAACCGCAGGTAGGAGATCTGTGTCTACACCACACCCTTGGAGCTGTTGCACACCTCTGTCCGACAGCAGGCACTCATCTATTCCCTCCCTAAGTGTAGTTGATTCAGTCATCTGTATGATGACCTGCAGCAGAAGGTTTGCTGGCCTTGGGGCTTGCGCAGGGTGTGTGCATTAAGTCTGCCTTCAGCCAGTGCAATAGACCCAGTCCTTCGATACAGGCTTCTTT
Source organism: Aptenodytes forsteri (assembly GCF_000699145.1). NCBI lineage: Eukaryota > Metazoa > Chordata > Aves > Sphenisciformes > Spheniscidae > Aptenodytes > Aptenodytes forsteri. Next base: position 981,642 of record NW_008795046.1, on the reverse strand, counting down.
TTAGTGAGAACAAATAGCTCATTGCATTTATCTTACTCTCTGCTTGAGAACAAGTTGTTTTAACTTACAGATTGGACCTGCCAAAACAGAGCTACTGCCTCTGGGAAGTAGAAGGTATCATCTCTGGTGGTGGCTTCAGTGGCACCTTCCTTCTCTCAGTGCTCACAGGGCTTGCTGCAGGGACTGGTGCTGTGCAGCGACAGTGAGCATGGGTGAGTGCTTCCTCTCTTGCCAGGAACTGACTGTTCGCGGTGTGCTCGCGGGCATGTGCAGGTGCTGTTCCCATCACCGTTAGCATAATATTAAATAACAAACAGAAAAGCAGTTTGGGTTTTTGGTGATCGTGGATGATGCTGAAAGAGAGCCCTCTAAATGCATCCCCCGTGCTGGGGGGTGCCGTTTGCCGGAGTGCAGTGTGAGGCAGAAGGGGCAGCGCTCAGTCCCTGGGCTGTGTGAGAGCCCCCTGGGAAGGCAGTTCCTCCCAGCAGAGTTGCAAATGGGGGCACCTGTGCTTCATTTGCCATAACAGATGGCAGAGCTGGGGTGCAGCTGACGGCCTCCTTCTCTTTGACTTGGTTAAACTTTGTGTACTCCAGGGCTCCCTAACTTCCCCAAGGGAAACCAGGACCCAGCAAGGTACGCGCTTGCAGTGTTATCTGCTGTGGTGTATTTGTGCTGTATCGCACACCCCACTGGTTGGGAGCCCGGTGTCTAACCTGTGTCACATTTATCACCATCCTAAGTCTCTTGGGAGTTTTTTTCCTCTGCCCTATCTTTCCTCTCCCTGCTTTAAACACGGCTCTGCACACGCTGCTTCCTCCTCCGCTGGTGGTCCCGGGCTGGTGTTCTGGCCCAGGAGGAACAAGTGATCTCTGACACATCTCTGGCGCAGGCACCCCCGGCCTCTCCTCCGCTCTCCTTTGTTCCTCTCAAACATAAACATACTTAACTGGCCTCTTCTCTTCTCCCTCCGCCCCCCAGTCTTCAAAGCGATCAGACAAAGCAATATCCCTCCTGCAGCATGTGCCAACACGCTCCCCTGCTTGCAGAAGGAAGGCTTCAATTAAGCAGCGGGCCCCTCCTGTACCTGGCATTTACTTTGCTCTCTTGAGCCCTATCCTAGCACGAGGGGTTTTGATTGCCAGCGCCTCTGGTTTTCTGCCTGGAGAGGTGGCAGTGGGAGGCATACGGCGGAAAAGCGGGAGCTCTGCAGCTCCCCAACCAGGGCGATACCGGGTGCAGGTGCTTTTCCCCTGCACTGTGGGAGGGAGAGGAAGGTGGTAACTTCCTGGCACCCACAGAACACCAATAATTATATGGTTTCTGGTGGGGTTTTTTGTTTTGTTTTTTAATTGCAATACGTAACAGGAGGGTGGGGGTCATTCCCTGCGGCAGGGGGAGTGCCGAGTGGTGTGTGAGCCGAGGGAGGTGGGGAGCTGAGGGCACGGAAAAAAGTCCCTGAACTCCCCAGGCAGATGTACAACTCGGCCTCTCAGGCACCGACCAAGCAATCCCCAGCCTGAGCTGCTGCTGCTGAGCACATCCCCATCTTGCTGCGCCCTCGTTCCCAAAACCCAGGAGACTGCTTCGGTTCACGTTGTGTATAAAGTTCAGAAACCAAAATAATCACTAATCTTAATTGCAGAGATTAGGACCAGGAAAGGGAAATGGAGTCATCTGCCAGCACTTAATCTAACATTTATTAGCTTAGCAGAAAACACGTAGGGGTTGGGCTGCCCTCCCTTCGACACTGAGGTGTTTGAGTCAGCCTTGTGATGGAGCCTGTTCCTAAAAAGAGGTGCCAGGGGCAGCCTGGATTGCTGTTCCCGCCATTCCCCCACCCCAGCTGAGCTACAGCCAGCACCCTGCTTTCTGCTTAGGCTCAGCTTTGCCCAGCAGGCGGTTGGAAGGGGGGAAGCATTTTCCTCCTTTCTCTTCTCCGTTGGTGCCTGAGGAAATGGAGGCATCGACCCTTTTTTTACCCTGTGCAAGTTGTGCCTCACATCGGGAGGCAAGGTGGGAGCCCAGGCTCTTCCCCTCTCTGTTCTCGGACCCAGCGTGGGGTGGGAAGTCAGATAGGTCTGGCTTTCTGCTCTTACCTGTGAAGTGCAAACCCGGGGAACCTGTTCCCCTTGCCATGTGTCAGGAGGGGAAGAAATAGATGGAGAGGGGGCCCTCACAGGCGCCCAAGGGGAGGGAGGGGTGCAGCTCCCGCAGGGGAAGATGAGGTGGTGGGTGTGTGCGTGATAAGGTCCAGGCCCTGATGCGTTACAGTAGCAGCAGAGTCAATTAAGCGGTAAGAGATTACCAAACCTGAGCACGCTCGTAGGGAAGAGCTGCCCAGGGAGAAAAGCAGGCTGCCGGCCGTTGTGAATATACACACTCAAGGACAAGACATTAGGGTTTTATGACAGAATTTAAAGGGGAAGGGAGGCAGATGAAAAGCAATCACATACAGTACTTGGAATAATGGAGGAGGATCTGGATCTCTGAACCCTGCCTAGCCTGCAGCATATGAGGGATTGTGTAAAGCTTGGCCTTAGCTCTTCTATGTCAGCACAAGCACCCAAGTGCACTTCTGCCCCGAATTGTTGCTCTTCGCCCCTCAGGGAAGACGGAAGACATAGAAAAGCCACCAAAACCTCCCAAGGCCCTGCGGGCAGCAGCATCCCCCTGTGGCAAGCAAACATGAGCCCCTGAGGTTGCAGCAGTCAGGTCTTGGGGTACCAGCAGTGTGCTTCGTTTCTGTTTCAGTCCTCAGGTAGCAGGCTCCAGACTGTACTGCCAAAAAAAAAATAAAATCCCCTAACTTTTTATTACACTTTTTGCAGTTCCAGGCAGAAGGAAATGGTGGGTTTCCCAGCTGGAGGAGGTCCTTGCCGATAAATCACCTGGTTACCCAGCTCTTGGCTTTTAAGAGTTGTAACATGTTTGCGCTTTTAATCTTAAAAAAAAAAAAAAAAAAGCAAGCTGGTTGTTTTATTTTTGGCTAACACTTATTATTGTTGGGCTATAAATTTGTGGCATTCGCAGACAAGTTATTCAGCTTTAAAATCATAGGTAGGCTGATCAGTTCCTCCACTGTTTCCCTGCCAAATCCTTAACCACTTCTTGGATGAGGAAGAAAAAAGTATCACTGTAAATTATTTTTCCCCTGGAGAGTATTTATACTGTAGCTGTTGCCTAAAGGGATTTTCTCCATTCACCTCTCATAGGAGTTTATTAGGCTGATACAGAAAGGACCATGACAAGCACTTTCTACTCCATTTTGAGTTTTTTGAGTATTTTGAGTATTTTCTTCTCCATTTTGAGTATTTTTAGTATCTGTGTATTTTGAGTCTAGCCCAGAAAGGACTTTGCCTCCTTCCCAACAGAAGCCTGTGCGTGTCCGCAGGGCCCGAGCTTCTTTGTGGTGGGAGGACTGAGCCCTGGGGTGGAAGGGAAACCTCTCCACCCATGGAAACCTCTTTGCCCAGCCTGGGACATGGGTGCCTTTGGGTGCAGGCAGCACTGTGCAGGCAGTGCTGGGTGCCCTCCTCCCCCAGGAGCCTGCAAAGCCGGTGGGCACCTCCACAGCGCAGAAACCCCCCCGCCCCGGGAAGGGGTCTCGGGGAGGGCTGCAGCACCCTTAGGGTAGCCAGCCAGGCCACGGAGGGGCGAGCAGGGAGGGAGACCCTTGCTCACAGGCGTGTGGCGTGCCGGGGGCTGCACGCTGCTCTGGAGAGGGGTTGTCCCTCCCGTTCACCCCATCCTTCCCCGCCTCAGTCCCAGGGCTGCAGGCGACCTGGGCAAGGCCTCCACAAATCCCGTGAGTTCAGGAGACACGCAGGCTTCTGGCTGCTCTTCCTGCCAGACCCCGCGAGCTCTTCCATTAATGGTCAGTGGATGAGACAGGAGTTTTATCTTGATTGAGAAACATGAAGCCTTGTTTGTGAGACAAATACTCGTTTCCTTGTCTCTCGGGCAGGAATTCAAACTATTTGATGATTATCAATAGCAGCCAAGAGCACCATTACTGTCTCCTTTCCTCCCTGTTCCTCTGGCAGAAAGTGAATCCTCTGTCACAGACCAGTTCCTGGAGAGAAAAGTTCGGCGTAAGGCTGAGGCATTCGGTTACATCTCTGGAGAGCAGCTTTCAGCGCTCTGATCCACCACAGACTTGTCCAGCCTGTACCACGTCATTTCATCTTCCTATGTCTTGGTGCCCTATCTGCAAACAGGGATAAAAATCACTTTCTTTACTCCCACTTTTTATCGGTCTTTCCTATTTAAACACCAAGCTCTGATTCAGGGACCATCTCCTTCTGCACCTACAAGTGCTGCTGAGCATGGCAGTACCTCTCTGCAGAGCCCGGCCCCGGCTGTCCTGTGCTCAGCACCAGCCCTGCAGGCGTGCAGCAGCCCTGCATGCCTGTCTTCTCCTGTGGCTTCTGGCACTGCTGGAGGGATGGGTTCATTCCTGTCATGATCTAAACTGAAAGCAGAAGAGCTTATAGCTGTTCAGAGTTTCAAGTAGTCACTGCAAAATGTAGAAAAGTTTTTCATAGTCCTCTGGCTACAAAGCAGAGCCTATGAGCTAGATTCCCACCTTGAGTTCAGTGCCAGTGAGGTGCCTAAATTCCTCTGTGCTTTGAGGATATAGGACCTAGACTTGCGTGAAGTGCTAAATGTGCCACCTCGCTTTTGCCACCTGCATGCGTTCGTGTGCTAAGGGACAGAAGCTGAGAGAGCGTCAGATTGCTCATGAGGATGTTTGAGTCCCACTGTCTCCATCACGAGGCGGATGAAGACACAACCTCTCATTCCCAGCATACAAAACCCCACTGAGTGGCTCTGTCTAGATGCAGCCTTGACTTCTCTTTGCAAGAGGAGATGATGGCATGAGAGCAGGCTGAAGCTAGCAGAGGGGTGAGACATGGACAAGAAGTGCTGGGAGGGCAGCCTGGGAGACCAGAATTGTCCTTTGCAACCTGCAGCGTGCCCCATGCAATGCCCAGGAGCTGACTGAGCTGCTGGGGAAAGTCACTGTGACTCAAGGAAGTGCTCTGCTGAGCATCCAGGCTGTGCTGCTGCCCAAAAAAACAGCCATGAGGCAAGTAGATCAGTGAGGGAGAAATGGGAGCTCATAGCTGAGTTAGTCCTAATATTAATGCCAACTGCAGAGGCAGGGAAGTCTTCTAGGGATCTTCCCATCATACTTCTCCAAGCCTGTCTCGGCAGACACCAGTGTTGCTTGGAGAAGGAGATTCAGGAAAAGGGGCTGGGGCAGTCCTGGAGGATTTGAGTCCTCCTTTATCTAGACTCTGGACATGTTCTGGGTGTGAAGCAAGTTAATGAAGTTTTTGAACATCTTCAGTTCTGCAGACAGCCAGCAAAGGCTCTTGGAACACTTCTCCTGAATGTCCCAGTGTGAGGCCAGAACTACCCCCATCTCCCTGACCTGCAAGGGTAATGTCTAGTGTGGAGGAGTGGTGGCTGGGTTGGATGCTGAGGTTTAAAACCATAATCTGATGCAATAAAAAAGCATACACTGTAAAAGAAAATAATCCTGAGGCAGCTCCCGGCCAGCTCCCGCTCACTCTGCACAAAGGGATTAAAGCTGTGCACAAGGCAGCCTTAAGCAGAGAGGTTTCCACCAATGGCCTAAACTAGCTCCCTCTGGCTACCCTCCCAGTGAAGGCAGTTTTCCAGGGCAAGCTGGGGTGCCACGAGGTGGTTTTCCTCCAGTAGATTTTTTTCTTTGCTGATAAAGCATATTTGGCCCATCTAGACTTCACGTTAAACTCATCAGGGGGTTTAGTCGGCAAGGTGGGAAAGGAGGGTGGACTGGGGAAAGGGACAGTGTTTGACTGATGTTTTCAGCGGCATTCTTTTCAGCAATGCGTGTCAGCACGCGGGGTTTCGTTTCGCTTTACTTTGTGAAGGACTTAAAAAAATCGGGAGATCAAACCAAAATGCTGCACTTCAGGGAAGAAAACATTTAAGGGAGGCCTTTGGTTCCAGCGGGAAAACAAAACAAAAACAAAACCCTTGTGGATCAACTGGAAATGATTTTTCTTCTTCAGCTACTTGTGTTTGCCAGGGAAATGAGAAGTTAATATTGTGCCGTAAGGAGTGAGAAGAGCCCCGAGGCCTCCCCAGCCCTGAGTCAGCCGCTGTGCGAGGGCAAGAAGCCACCTCTGTCATCTCTGCAGCATGCACGGTCCCTCATGATGGTGTCCCCTTAGCTCTGCCCTCGTCGCCTGCCGCCTGCATCCGCCTTCCTCCCAGCGCGGGGGAAGGCCTGGCCTCCATGGCACCGCCTGGGATGAAAGGCTGGATTCAGTTTGTTTTGTGTTCAACCTGCCTTTCACAATGCCCGGCGGACCTCCCCCCTCCCCATCTTTGGTGACTCATCCAAAGAATTTTAATCTCCGTGGTCTGTCTGTAGTTGTAAAATATAATACCAATGGAGTTGGGCTTGTTTATCCTGAAGCCATGAAACTGTTGTCAGAAGAAATTGATACACACTACTGAGGGGAAAAAAGTGCTGCTGCTGGGGAGGATTTGACTCGAAGACGGCACTTCAAATGGAAATTTCCCTGTTTGAAGTAGATACATTTTTCATTTCTACGCCTTTCTTTTCTTTGACGCTGCAGGAGCGAGGACTCGCAGGGTCTGTTTGCAGGAGGATTAGCTCCTTTCGTCTGCAGAAGGTTTCCACCACCAGGCCACAGGTGCCCTCACCGCTCATGGGAGCCCTGGAGAAAAGGTGGCTTGGGGTGAAGGGGCTCATGAGGCCCTGCTTGGGAAGCACCTCAGCCTCTGCCCTCCCACCCCATGTCTGCAAGCCAGGAGCCCTCCACATCTGACCAGCACTGGGCACAGGGGATCTGCCCTCGTAAACACCAAGGGTATCCTAGGCACTCCAGATCAAATCACAAGGTCTTCCCCTTCCTTCAAAGACATCTGAAGCCTGAAAGAAGCAGATCAAACATGTAAATCTGAACTGAGATTAATTATACATTTGCAACTGGAGGGGGGGGGGGAGAAGACATTAAGGTTTGTCTGCATTAACTATGCCTGTGGGGGTGTTTCTTTGTCTTTGCATGTGATGATACTTCATGAGATACCAGGTCTGGTTCCACCAGATCTCTGGAAAAGCCTTAGAGGCTTCAGGAAACTCTGGAAATGCGTTTCAGCAGGAGGCAGACAAGGAGAAGGGAAGTGTCGGCACCGCTTCCTCGGAGCACTGGAGCAGCCTTTGTTGAGTGGCTGGAGGCTACTTCTCGGCTCCCAGATTTCAAACAGGTATAATTATCACTTGGATAAGGTTCAGGACTCAGAGGGAGCTGCCAGATCTTTCATGAGGGGGGGAGTTTGTCCCACTGAATCTAGGGTAAAAAAAAAACAAGAAAGAAAGGAGGGATATGATTTAACCATGTAGGTGTTGTCTCACATCCATAATGTGCCAGGTAGAATATATTCCTAGTACTGTCCGATAGCCTGTCTTATACATGCTTTCCCTTTGGAGCATCTGTGTTGTAATATTTTTATATATATAACCTGGCTGAAATGAAGAGGTACTGGAAATTTCTCTATAAAACCTATTCTCCAAAGAGCTCCATCCCAAGGAGTCTCAGAAAAAAATAGCATCTCATCTTCCAGGCATCTCACTGACTCTCCAAAGCTTTTGAGCTTTTTTACTCTGCCTTACAAATGGCCTTTCCTTAAACCTCTCCGAGTAAATTCTAAGTCCGGTGGATTTCCAGTCACACTTTTCATGATGTGAATGCCTTAAACCTTCAGATCTGCCAAGTCACTTTCCTAATTGTTGCGATCAAGTCACTGTCAATATTTGAGCATAAGCTTGTGGACTTTGTTCTCAGTATTAAAAGTTAGGGCTAGCTGAAAAGAGGGGAATGCTTTCAGGAAAAAAATAAAATCAAAGCTGCCTCCGTTTTGCAGGCATGGTTCAATGCAAATACATAGACTCATAGAATAGTTTGGGTTGGAAGGG
>NW_008795046.1:953366-972879 GCF_000699145.1 Aptenodytes forsteri | reverse complement strand
ATCTACCCCCCTTTAGTTTAAAGCCATTCCCCCTTGTCCTGTCACAACAGGCCCTGCTAAAAAGTTTGCTGGCATCTTTTTTATAAGCCCCCTTTAAGTACTGATAGGCTGCAAGAAGGTCTCCCCAAAGCCGCCTTCACTCCAGGCTGCATAACCCCAACTCTCAGCCTTTCTTCACAGGAGAGGTGTTCCATCCCCCTGATCATTTTCGTGGCCCTCCTCTGGACCCGCTCCAACAGGCCCGTGTCTTTCTTATGCTGAGGGCTCCAGAGCTGGATGCAGTCCTCCAGGTGGGGTCTCATGAGAGCAGAGTAGAGGGGCAGAATCCCCTCCCTCGACCTGCTGGCCACGCTTCTTTTGATGCAGCCCAGGATACGATTGGCCTTCTGGGCTGCAAGCGCACATTGCTGGCTCATGTCCAGCTTTTCGTCCACCAGTACCCCCAAGTCCTTCTCGGCAGGGCTGCTCTCAATCCCTTCATCCCCCAGCCTGTATTGATACCGGGGGTTGCCCTGACCCAGGTGCAGGACCTTGCACTTGGCCTTGTTAAACCTCATGAGGTTCACACGGGCCCACTTCTCGAGCTTGTCCAGGTCCCTCTGGATGGCGTCCCGTCCCTCTGGTGTGTCCACCGCACCACTCAGCTTGGTGTCATCTGCAAACTTGCTGAGGGTGCACTCGATCCCACTGTCTGTGTCATTGATGAAGATGTTAAACAGTACTGGTCCCAATACGGACCCCTGCGGGACACCACTTATCACCGATCTCCATCTGGACATTGAGCCGTTGACCACTACCCTCTGGATGCGACCATCTAACCACTTCCTCACCCACCGGACAGTCCACCCATCAAATCCATACCTCTCCAATTTAGAGAGAAGGATATTGTGGGGGACCATGTCAAAGATCTTTTTACAGTATTTTACATTTTTACAGTATTTTCAACTGCATTCTTTCAAACTGAAAATGGCCTTCAGAATTATTTACAGAATAAACATTGTCTTATCTGTAAAACTTATTTCAGGTATAAAATAAAATACATCATCCTGATGATTCCTGGACTCGGGTTGCTGCTGCCATTGTCACTCTGGAGTGACACGTTATACCAGACACTTATACCAGATGCCACTCTGCCCTGCTCCATGCTCCAAGCCCCCGGTCCCCAAACCTTGGCACCTGCTGTAGTAGGTGCTCTGTGGCATTTGCTCCACGCATGTCTGTGCCCACACTTGCATGCTGGACTTGGTTACTAAACTCTTACTTTATCTCTTGCAATTAAGAACGGTGAAGAAAACTCACCAGTGACTTTCCTAGAGGTGGTCTTCTTACCCCGTGCTTCAGCCACAGATAGTCTGGCCAGAGACCCCACTTTAGACTTCCTTCTTGGGAAAAAAAACCCTAAGACTGTGAATGTGCTCTTAGTGCCACCTTCGCAGTAGGCCCACGTGGATGAATCCTTGGGATACTTTCCCAGCACGTCAACAGGCATCTCCTTTAACTCAGTCGAAACTCTTTTTTTTTCCAACCGTTCCTGTCCAGCTGCTCTCTGCAAATGCCTGCTCCGCACAATGCCACACTGGCCGTGTTGCTCTCACCTAATGCTCACTCTGCATGACCATCTCCTGCCCAGCCACAGCTTCTGATACCCATCATTCCACATACGCAAGAACTTTATTAGGTTTTGTGGTGATGACTAGGTGATGAAATGACCTAAACTGTGACTTTTTCACCAAAGATGCAAGTGTGAAATGTGCTCTTTAAGACGATGACCTCAGTAAAATTCCAGTAGTTTGCAGAAAATAATCAATGCTAAAAAAGTTTTACCAAAAATAAATCTTAAAATGTTTAAATGCAACATTTTTTTCGATCACAAAGCCAGCATATTCCATTCATCTCTGAAAACACTGGCCATCCCTACTAGAGTAATTCAGCCATTGCATGATGATGGCATCACCGCTGTTTTTCTTGCCCTTTCAACACAAGCTCCCATAGCACATGCAGATACAACTTGGCGCCCTTATGAAACTTGCTTTTAGCAAAAATTGAACCAGCTTGTAACTGAATGAGCTTCTCAGACAGGCTACTATAAACAACATTTAATAACCTTACGCTTTATTGGCTTGTTAACATAAATGGAACTTTTGAAGCTTTCATAGCGCTGCAAAATGCAAAGCTATGGAGCACACCGCACATAAACAGAGACAAATGCCTCGCATTTGTACAGCATGTCATGCAGATGTGCTGTAGGTGCCCAGGTTTGATCTGGCCTAACAGGCCCCTCGGGATGTGCCACCACCGCTCGCATGGGGCATCGCCCCTGCGAACTGGGGGTGCAGCATTACCCAGCCATGTTGGGAGCATATCGTTGGAGCCCAGAAGCGATAGTAGAACTGGGCAGGGCCTGAGGTCTCATTTGGGTCTTTTTCGTGGCTTTTTGCCTGGCTTCAGTGATGGTTTGCATTAGTCAGCAGAAGGGAGCTGATGGCAAGGAGGATGCCGGTGGCATCATTGGCATGACAGACTGACAGAGAGATTTCTTTGTCCCCACCACGCTCACTATACCTGTAATATATGGAATAGAATAGAATAGAATAGAATAGAATAGAATAGATGCAGATACCAGCTCTGCAATACCAGAGCTGCGTAATGTGCAAGGGCAGATTTATCTATGAGCGCAGGGGACTCAGGCACTTCCACTCACACAGGGGACAAGCAGCCCAGTGAGCTCACAGCAGTGCCACGGCTGCAACCAGCTCCCGGTAAAGTTGTATAGGGGCAGCCCGGTGATATTTTCCAGTGAGATGGGGCAGGATCTACTGGCGTTCCCAGCACAGAGGCAAGAGGAGGGCCACGCTATTGTTGAAACAGAGGGAAAACCCAGGGCTGAAGTAATCTGGGTTTATCACTCAGCTCCTGACAGCAGGTGGGCTGAGCTCTGCAATCATTCCCTCCACTCCCCAGCTACAGCACAGCCTGCTCACAACTGCTCAGCACTTTGATAAGAAATAGGCTTGGAGGTATTTTGCAATGATGAACAAGAAAAGACGAATGAGAAGCGATGGTGGGTAGATAAATGTGGTGTGTCTGAGGTGCAGGCAGACAGACTCACCGTCATGCAAATGCTGTGGTCTCAGCCATTTTTGCACAATAGCTGGTGGTAAAATCATATTGCTGCTTCTTTGCTGATAGGGGTTGGGCTTTTTTTTTTTAATTTAAATTTTGCTTATTAAGCAGCTCCCTGCCCACCTCCCGCCCAGCTGCTGCAAGGCACATCCATCTTCATCAAGGGCTGCATGTAGTGTGATCAGCAGAGAGGTGTTAGCAAGAAGGGATGCTAAAATCAGGCTGCTGTATGAGAAGGACACAAAATACACAGCCAAGACATGCCCCTATACCCTTGCCCCTATACCAATAGCCAGGGCTACAGGGACAGACAGGAGGGAGGAGACGAAAACAACGGGCATCAATGGTGAATGGCAAAATGTCAAGAAAGTGGGCATTATCACTATGATGTAAACCTATATCCACCCTCCGAAAAACACTAGCAGCAGGGAACAGCCCTTCCTATAGTCCTGAGCTTGATAAAGCTTTCCATCACGACCAGAAGAGCATGCCTAGCCTACAGCTCTCTGATTCCTCTTTCCAACAGATGTGTTACTGTGTTGGGTTGGATGTTCATGCTACAGACTTTGCCCCTGTCCCTTCGTCCCCATTCAGAGAGCCAGTGCTCTCAGTTTCCCCTGTGATGCCCAACGCATTGTCCCTATGTTTTCCAGCAGCACTCCTGACTCCCAGCGTGGGGGACAGAGGAGGAGGAGGGAGGAAGAGCAGTGCTAGTGGTGCAGCTACTCATTTAAGAGAGACACCTCCTGCACTTGGCCTCCATCCATGCTCCAGGCTCCTCGTCACAGCTCTCATCATGGTGCTGGGCTCCTCCCTCCCCACTATTCTGTTTTCCTCCTTCAGGATTAAGGACCACCCTGCAGTTCAGCCCCAGCCTGCCCCACCTCTCATTTATGCCTCATGACAGAGACAGCAGATGCAGCCGATCGTGGCCGAGCTTGTGAGGGATGCCTGAAGTGACCAAAGCCTCAAGAGGCAAAGCTGAGTCCTCCCTAAACTCATGGCACCCCTGGGCTAAAACTGCAAAGCCAGCCCTCCAGGGGCAGGAGCACTCCTCCCTCCAGTGGAGGAGGATAAATATGCCAGGGGAAGGAAGAAAGCACTTTAAATGGTGGAAAACACCCATATAGGCTGGTGGTGGGGCCAGGGAGGGAGTCATGCCTCTCTCCAGCCCTGCCTGTGGCTCCCTCTAAGTCCTGGTCCACAAGAGTTGCTGCTTTGCTTGTTCTCATTAGCATTTCTGCTGTGCAAAATCTCACAGCCTTTTTATATCTCCACAGGGTTTGCCTGCAAATATATTAAGTCTTTTTTTTTTCCTTCCAGGAATTAATCTTCCCCAAAGGTGTCATATCTAATTTGCTCCTATTTCCCTTGTTTCAGCCATGCAGCTGATTTGGTATCAAGCAGTGTGCCACACTGCAAACCCACTTTCTTTTCCCCCTCCCCCCTGCCATCCTTCCTCCTTCTCCCATGCACAAACACCACAACACACACACCTGTGTTTGTCCATCCGGCTTATTTCATTTATACATTACACAGTTTATTATCGGTTTCATTCATTAAGCGCCAGTGAGCTTTAACACCTCGGGGTGTGGGGACACACACATCACCTCTGCATGAGTGTTTCTCTGGGATAAACCTTCTGCAGCTGAGCCTGGGACTTCTTCGGTGCTTCTTAAATTTAAACAAGCTACATCTAGAGAGCAGCCTAATACAGCATAATGTTGGCAGTAAAGCAAATACATAAAAAGACGTGAAAATTCCATTTATTTGTAACTACTTGTTCTCTTTGTGATCTCGGTGCAGGTGGAAGAGATCGGTTAGGATTCAGTGCCGACGGCTGACAACCCTGGAACACAAAAATCTGCTATATATGCCCAGAACCACACCGCATCAAAATAAAACCATGGGGACAAGCAAGATGCTTTGTGAGCAGCACAGCAAATGCAGCTTGGCTTGGATTTGTGTTATACGCTCCCAGGCTTCACTGCCCACTACCTTCCTCACATCTTCAACCCTTCAGTCTCTCACAGTCCATTCATTCAGCTTCCCGCTCCCAAATCCAGAACTCCCTCAAAATACTCATATTTTGATCCCTCAGCTCCAGCAGAACAGACAAGAGACAGCATGTTATATTAGCGCAAAGCACGTGTGCCTGCTGATGGCTGGCTGGTGCCCGTGGGCTGGCTGACCATCGGGCGGGTCAAACTGAAAAGACAATTCAGTGTTAGCTTTCCCCTCTGTAAGGACTCTAATTTGTCCTGTCTTTCTACTCTGATGCCACCAGTGTTCATGGACTGTGTAGGAATTTCATGTCTCTGAGACTCTATCTCCAGTCATATCTGAAGTGAGCCGAGGGGTCTCCAAAATTTTCAAGGGGGAAACTGGCAGAGAGATGTATGAACTCCTAAGCTTCTTTTAGCCTGGCTAAAAAACACGATCCACACCAAAATATCTTTTAATTTCCTGCACCTGCAAAAACATAATCGATAAAACCTGATGTCTCTGAGACTCTATCTCCAGTCATATCTGAAGTGAGCCGAGGGGTCTCCAAAATTTTCAAGGGGGAAACTGGCAGAGAGATGTATGAACTCCTAAGCTTCTTTTAGCCTGGCTAAAAAACACGATCCACACCAAAATATCTTTTAATTTCCTGCACCTGCAAAAACATAATCAATAAAACCTGAGGTCCACGGTAACATAGACTTAACTTGGTGCTTCAGCAAATGCAGGCTCATTGCCAAATGACAGCGAGTCCTACAAGCTTGGCTTCAAAGCCTTTGAAAAAGGGTGAGGGAACTCAGAGTGAAATATGGACTTGCCAGCTGCTCCCCACCCCTGTAACCCAGAGTTTTGGGGGTATTGGCTCCTTCAGCCATATCTAAAGACAGCTGTGGTAATGAATCAGTCTTCAGCCACCCAGCTTCACAGATAGGTGTATTTACCTTAACAAATCCCCTCACTTTACGTGAATACACCAAGTTATGAGTGGAGGTGGCTAAAAAGCAGACATACCGCCTGTTTTCTGTGTCTGCCCCAGGGGTTGTGGCCTCCAGCAGCTGGGTGGCACAGAAATCTGACCCAGCATGAAGCACCACAGCTCATCACCCAGAGCCATAAACCCTAAGCTGGGCTCCCCGCCCCTGCCCAACCCCTATTTTGACAAAAAAAAAATGGAGACATTTGATTTGCATTTTGAGACTCTCTTCCCACGGGGTTTGGCTGAAAACCAGGCAGAGGTTCAGAAGCTTTTGGAGACAGGAGTCACACACAGAGCATGGTCTAAGCTTTGTTTCCACTGGAAAGCAGACAAAAAAAATGCTAACGGGTTTTGTCTTGGATTGGCAAGGTGTGGGATCGCATGATGCTCCTGGTCTCCTCAGGAAAAGCACATCGGCAGAGCTCAGCTCCAGGGCTGGGTCGTGGGTACCCCAGCCTTTCCAGCTTGTATGCATGCACCAACCATGTTTCTTAGGGAAGAATGGTTCTTGTGTAAGCCATGACAAATAAAGGGAAACCAATTAAACCAATCTTTTCTGTGTTTTCCCTCTGAAGTGAACTCAGCCTCCGCACATACCCATACTATCCATTCCTGAGTTGGGTTTTAGTTGTTGTTCACTTCATTTTTCAACTCAGTTTGCAACTGGGCAAAGGTTTTTTCTTCCAAGGCTGTACCTCACTGCCAGGATAGAGCCCCGAGTCTTTATTCTCACCCTCAGCCCAGATCTGGTAGAGGCAACTACCCACACCCTTCATATATTCAAGTAGCTCCCGTGGTGCTGGTTGTACCCTGCGTGCATGCTGCATGCTCAGGCCATGGAGGGACAAGTTCCGGCAACAAGGGTGATAACCAAGCATAGGTGTGCCACCAGGTGACTTTCACACAAGGCTTTATCCAGCCAGAAAAGCTCATTTCATTTCAGTGAGAGACTTGCTCCTGTGAAGCCCTTGTGGTAAGCCCCCAGTAGAGCTGAGTGCTACAGCACTGCAAACAGCACCTTCTGTCTTCTCCCAGGCCCACTTTTTGACTTGGCTTTTTAAATGAGAATTTTTTGAGTGATACAAGAGGGCAAGGCTACTGAAGTGTGGATGCTAAAACAGGACCTGCTGAAATCCCACTCTTAGAGAGTGGTAGCTTCCATCTGAACACCCACCTAGGCAAGTCTCCTTCCCAGAGTGAAGCAACAGCCCGTCTCCCACCCTGCCATCATCTACCTCTCCAGAACCCCACTGCCACCCAAGCACAGCTGGGTGCTGCGTCCCTGACCCACCGGCTAGCTATGCCTGCTATGCTGATCAGACCTCAGGGTCAGAGGAATAATCTTGCAATGTGGATATGAGTGGATAGGGGAAAGGACACTCTGATGAAAAAAAAAGGTGGCCCTTTCACTCCTGAAAAGCACTACCAGTCTCTTGCACAGCATACTAAATGATCATGCTGGTTCCTATTGAGTTCCCTTGGCTCAGGGTAGCTGAGTCATAACATTTTCAGCCAGCTCTGGGGCATCTTCTGAGCAGTGCCACCTTGCCAGACTGCCGTAAATTCCAAACAAATGTTCTTGGCAGTCTGTGCTCCTTTCACCAGCATCCTAGCCTGACCCCTCTCTGTATTTGACCCACCATTGAATGTATGGAGATCCACTGATATATGGAGAGGGACATCTACCTTCAGAAACACCTTCACTCCTCTAGTTTGTTCTCCCAGCAAGGGTAACTTGGAGAACTTTTCCATCGCTCTGTCAGTGAACATATTCACAGCAAAGTAGAAAAAATGTGTAAAAAACATGTGGGAAATACATGAGTGAGCATTTATAGCAGATTTTTACCTAGAAGAACACCTTCAGGTTGATGGGTAATGTTGCTCATCTTGTGTTTACAGGGCTTCCAGATCTACAGCTGGACAGCCTTGTGTAAGAGCTAGGTATAGCTGCAGTCTTACCATTTTGCTGCTCCCCATTTGTCTAGAACGAATTTACCTCTTAACTCTGTAGCCACTTATCCATACGCTGAGGGTTACTAGTGATGAGCACCCGCTGAAGTTATATTTGCTTAGACTCTATTTTGGAGAGATTTACCGAGACCTTGCTCAGCTATAGTGATTGACCTCAGCTAACTTCAGCAGGGCTTTTCTGTTGGTATCACTTGAGAGTCTCTCTTCAAAATGTTTTGGATCTTATTTTGCCTCCTTCCCAAGTATGCTGGTGGCAAATGTTTTCAAAGATTCTTTATTTTTGTGTGGATGTTCCCTGTTCATTTATTCCAGTGAGATAAATTGGCCCCGATTGCTTTACTCTCTGAACATGACTTTTCTATAGTGCCTTCTGGTTTTCTTTGGCCATGTTATTGACACTGGGTAATATAACATGAAAGAGTGTGGATGGGCTTTTACAAAGAAATCAGCTAAATAGCTATTAGAGGATTAAAAGCAATCCCATGGCCAGGATTACACATCTTTAAAATGCTGATAATATCAAGGAGCAAATGGATTTGTAATTTAATGGCAGAAGAAGGAAGACTTCAGATGTGTGTTTTTTTCACATTTGATAGAAAGATTAAAGTGTCTGCATTTGGTGTGCAGGAGTTTGATAAAGCTGTAGCATGGTTGCCTAGGGATATCAGTGTTCGCCTTTCTTGTAAATAGTAATTGCACCACATGGAGAGAATTCTTCTGGTCAACATTTTTATTAAAACTTTAATTCTCAGGGTGACAAGTCTGCTTTCGAAGTCTCATAATGATACACTTTAGAAGCTTTGAAGAAAACCTTTGTCTAGACAGAAACAGCTTAAGAAAGCTTTTGAAATGTAGCATTCACTTGAAACCTCTGTTGATGCCTGTAGGAAGCACTGATCCATATTTGGGAGATCTTGAGCTGTTTTCTACTTCCTTGTGCTAAAGGTGTGCAAGAGGTTTGCATGACAACAGGAACTCTGAGAAATAAAAATGTACAACTTTCCTAAGGAGCGTGGTTCAACCTGTGACAGACTTTTTCCACAGAAAGAATTTCCTTTTCATCCAGAAATTCATTTTCCTTTAAAACTAAATTAAGCCACATGTGACATTCTGGCTTTTGCATCTTCAGCACTGAGGTTGGATTGGGAGGTATTTTAAGGACATCTCCAGAGCTGTTAAAGATGTATAATCTAAAAGAAAGTAGTTACGGTTTTATTGAAATGTAGACTTTTAACCAGTCTCCTTGACTTGAGGTCCAGAGGCCTTTTCCAGAATATTATTTCACAAAATCCAGGTTTGGATCTGACTGCAGAGTATTAAGGATATGCAACAAATAAACCAGTCCCATCTAGACGTGCAGCAGATCAGCCTGCGCCTCACACGGGAAGAGACACCCTACAGCAGCGACGGCCAAGCACGTGCCCAGGGCGTGATGTTCTCCACTTGGTTAGACTCCCGTTGAACATCCCACGTGGGATGAAGCTGAAAGGGGGCAGAGCCACGACCTAGTCCACTTCTCCGACCAGCCTAACTAGCTGATCATGGAGAAGGTGGCATGCTGTACCAGCTCTCTGGGATTTGGAAATCAGAGGATTATGGCTCCTGGATATATCTCTGTGACAACCATCTGACCCAAAAATTTTTTTGGGGCATTATCTGATGCCTCCTGCCCAGGAAGTATTAGTCATTCTGGTAATTTTTATTTTTAGTGGTTCAGTTTGATTTGGCTATTTATTGTGATTATATGTATATGAACTACTTTTCATCTTCAGAGTGCTTTACAAACAACTATGTTTCACAGAATTTGTCTCAGGTACTCTGAGGAAGTGCATGTTTTTCGTAGATAACAAAGATTAAATCTCTGCTTTGAGGGAGAAATGCAATTCAGGCTTACTGACAGAGTTACCAGCAGCACTACTGTATTTCCAGAAATCTCAAAACTGGGCCAGAGAGAGAGGTTGAATCTCGTCAGAGACCGCAAAGGGAAGGAAGAAAGCCAGAAAAGGATGGATCCCAATCAGACATTCAGACCACTACCTTGCCCTTCTCCCCTTTCTTGGGTAACAAATACAAACACTTATGCACCCAAAAATGAGTGCTTCAGCTCTGGCTCCTTAGAGAGAACTGTCCAGGTAACTAAACTTCCGCGTTTTGGGTCTGGGAAACAGACCCTGCAAAAGTAACAGCCCTTAGAAAAACAAAATAATCATTAGAAAAGAAAGCTGGCTACCACGTAAAGAATAAAGAACGAAGCCTGTGACTGCCATGGACATTTTCAGCAGTGCTGCTTCAGTACAGTCAAGCTGAGTGAACAGTTTGCAGCAAGTCGTTTGGACAACGCATTTAGATTTTTTCCATTTCTGAACTATGTGTGATTTGCCGAAATGTGTTTGTTTTTCAAGGTTATCGGCTGTAAATTAAGAAAAAATAATTGGATTCAGAGCTCCAGCAATAGCTAGACCCAGACTTGGACTGCAAGTACTTGAAGGCAGGCACCCAATAGCTAAAAATATATATATGTTCAGAGTAGTTTCCTAGAAACCAGCAGAGTAATTTTATACCCAATAATTTTTATTAGATGCCCACAGCACAAACCTGCTCCTTATCTAGATTTAAGAATCTAGGTTAAAAATTTATTTTCATAGGTAGCAGTTTGTATTTACTTCCTATCCATTTTCTTTATTCTTTCCTGAAAATGTATTACGCCTGCAAACAGTGCTGTCCCATTCGTTATCAACTGAAAGTAAAAAAAACCACAGCCAGGATTAATTCAATTTTTTATTTAAATGAAATTTATGGACACGTTTTGAGGTATTTGATCAGTATTTGTTCTTATTTATATACAAGTATTTTTTCAGGTGTTCAGTCAGCATATCATGAAGGAAAGACAAAAAGATACAAAACCATTTCACCAACGTGAGGCCAAAAAAGCAAAAGTTTGAAAGGTCTGTGGAAAGAGTATGGGTAAGAAGGAGTTTACCCTATATTCAGAATGGGATTTAAGCACACAGCTAAATGTTATTTAAATCTGGCCTTTGAGAAAGGAAGATTTTTGAGCAATTTGGAGGAAAATTCTCATTTCAAGTAGACATGGTCCAAATTAAACGTATTTCATAGATTTTGAGATATTAATTTTAAAAGGTGCATTCTTTGAGAAAGTAACACAATATTCTAAACAAAAGGAGAAATATCTACATTTTCATGCAGATGTAAACTGACATATTTAATGTTACCCTTTTTGTACACACCAGTACCTAACCACTACTGGAACATATTTCTAAGCATATAATGTCTGACCTGTCAAAAAGACACAATCAAGACTATTTTGTCCACAAACTCAATTTTCAGAAAAGAAAGGAAAAGGCTGGCAACATTTTTTCAGTATCATGAGTGGAGCTTTGCTTTTGAAGGTGCAGTTTTACAGAACTCTTGTATCCCTCTTCCTAGCATTGATTAGAATGAAACTGTTAGATTTTCTTTTCCTGAAAATTATCCTTCGAATAATCACCAAGTAGCCAGTGCCCAATGCATGAGTTGCTTCTTTCACTTTAGAAGATACCGTAAAAGAAATTCATTCCCAAATATAGCCTTATTTATATTTTTAAAAAGTCTTCTCAGAAATAGAAGTATTTCTGAGAGTTTTCTAAAAATTTTAGGGAAAGATATTTTATCTAAATCTTACCTTTCCCAGTCCAAGTGTTTGCAACCCAGTGCACCTCAGGTTAGCAGTCAGGAAAAACAGACAATAAAACTTACAGGAGGAAGCAGGAGAAAGGGGAGGGGGGCTTCCTGAAGTGGATTTATCTGGTTTTGCTGTCTCATCGAGTGAAAGGCAAAAGAAAATAGATGAACAGAATAAAAGCTGAATGAAAACTAGAATGCAAAAGTTGCTTCATTTTTAACAATCCAAATGAAGTTTAGTAACATAGCTGAAGCAACCTGAGAGATATCTGTTTACTTAGGAATCATCTTTAGGTTTTGTACAGATAACATTTAAACTCCTTTGACAGATTGAAAATACCTTTTTTTTTCCCTAGCTGTTTTCCCTTTTCCTGGTATTCATTTTCAACTGTAGAAAAATCCCCAGGGTTTTAGATTTGTTTTTCAGCCAAACTCGAAGGTTTCTGTCTCCAGAGAGGCTGTTTCTTAGCTGCCCGTCTCCTCAAATTCACTGTAGGGGGATGAAGCTGAAGAGGTTTTAGACTCTCCATCACTGTTGCACTCCCGCGGGGGACCAGGACTGGGAGCGTCCGGGAGTTCCTTGGCAGAGAGCGTTTCCTTACTGTTAGACCCTAAGGGATGGCAGTCCAGCAAGCTCTGCAGGTGTTTGATGTAGCTTATTGCAGCTCTCAGGGTCTCCACTTTGCTGAGGCGCTTGTCAGCAAATTCCTTGGGCAGGTGCTCTCTCAGGCGTGTGTAGCCCTCATTCACGCAGCGCACCCGCTGCCTTTCCCTCTCGTTCCTCTTTCGAATGAAGGCAGGCTCAAAGGAATAGTCATAGACACCCACGTAGCCAGGGAATGGGATGTAGGAGATGCGACCTGTGTGCCCGCTGTAGGCTTGCTCCCAGTAAGATGGGTCCAGGTGGAAGGGAACCCCAAAGGGCTGTCGCAGGGGGACCCCATGGGGATGCACATGGCTGTTAGCCAGGGACATAGCTCCTGGAAATGCAATCCTGTTCAATAGTCCGTCATCATCTTTATTGCTGTCCATGCTTCTTTTTTTCCTCACCAGTGGAATGTCAGTTCCTGAATTTGGCTTCCAAATCTTGTATCAGTCCAAGCAAGGAGGAAACATTTGTACAAGTACTCTGCCCTGCAGGCCACAATTTCCTCCTATGGTATATAAAAACTCAGATCTCGAAGTATTGCTAACGACTCATGAGGTCCACTCTGTGCCTGGAAATCAGCTCTAAGCCTTGTTGTTTTTATAGATGTAGGATGCCAGCTAATTTACAGACAGGTTTTGAGGACCATCACTCCACACTTTAAACCCTTCTTTTCCTCTGATCTTCATATTTCAAAAGATAATAAGAGGGTTCCTGTGTATTCCTTTTCTCTCCGCTTGAAATTACGACCGTAAGAGTTAATGCCAAACATAAATAATCTTCCAGGCTCTAAACACTTCTCATGTATTGTAATCCACGATATCGTTTGATATAATTGTCTCCAAAAGATGGGTAATTTGCAAAGTTTACAGGGATCTTCAAAGTTTTGGCAGAACTCCTCCCTTTCAGGAACCAAGGATCTTCTGTCATCTGAAAACTACCCAAAGGCTTTTCACAATGAAATCCAAAAGACAACTGCAAGCTTTGTTGTTTCGGCTGCTCTGGTCTAACTGAAACAGCTCACAAGCAATTTGCAAAACTTAAATGGCATGTCTCTAGCTTTCTGGGGAAGCTGAGAAATCTTCAAAGGAAAGAGTGCTCTCTTGTGGTTGCAAGTCATGTCAGATCAAGAATGCATACGTGCAGGCATAAGAAGAAAACCTCTTTCTTTGCCCAAAGAGAGGCTTTTTCAAGAAGCGCGAGTTTCGCAAACTGAACATGAGCATTTTCAAAAAATCTTCAACATTTTGCATGTTTTTGCTCATTGCAGGAATGTTCTGGTCATCACTATGAGCACCTGCCTCAGATAAACAAATAGAAAGGTGATGCCCTGATTGCCCCCTGTGTAGCTATTACTAGATGTTTACATAGATATTGGCTTACCTGATGGACCTTACACACTGCTTTAGTTGGGAGCTGAAAATCCCTCTTGACTGTGCCAGATCTGTACTGCATCCTCCAGTTTGCCTGCAGCTTGCCAAGGAGAAGAGGTCGGCAAAAGACAAGGACTTTTGGCAGTATAAGGGCATAATGTTCTCATCCGTGCCTTTCCTCTAAAATATCCTGTTGCGTTAGGATCTTCTGCAGCAACTGGAGGGTCTTTGACTTTTCCCACGTTGTTGTTCAAGAGCTCCATAGTTACAATTTTTGCTGAAAACACACCTTCACAGTTAACTGAATTTCTTTTTTTTTGCCACCAACAGTCTGGGGAGTTGAACGTTTGGCCTGGGAGAGCCGTGGGAAGGGACGGACGTGAAAAGGTACAGGCATGTAGGCTCTATTAAAACTGTTCTTTTGCTCAAAGTGAAAGTTTCCGCCCTGTTCAGTCTTTCATGCCAAACTGCCTCAGAAGCATGAGTAACTGAAACAACATCCTCCACTCCGAGAAACACATCTATGTCTCTGCTGAGTCAGAAACCAGCAGCAAGTATGTCAGCGTGCATTTTCAAGTCAGCCTTTGTATCTTTGCTGGGCTATTCTGCAGCTTCAAAAAACAATGGTAATCTTCAAAGTGTGATGAACATACAGGCAGAGCGTTCCAGACAGACATGAGCGAGAACAATCCTGGACTCTGGTTTATGGTTGACAGCCGGCTGAACATGAGCCGGCAGTGTGCCCAGGTGGTGTTGGGTTGACGGTTGGACTCGATGATCTTAGAAGTCTTTTCCAACCTCAATGATTCTATGATTCTATGATTCTATGATTATGCCAGGGGAAGGATCAACACCAAAATGGCTCAAAAGCCAGGGCAACTATCCATCTACTTTTGCCTCTGTCACTAACATTGCGTAGCAAGAGCTGGTGTTTGAAGCCGAAGGTTTTGTAGCATTACCTAAGAGTTAGCTAATGCATTTCATGAAGGCTTGAGATCTTTTCCAGTCACAACTAAACATCTTTCTAAAATATGTGCAATAGCTCAGATGGAAGGTATGGGTGTGAGGCAAGAAGTTACATACCCCATGGTATGTACAACTCATTTCAGGTCAAATAATCAAGAGAGCCTTTCTGCCTCTTGAAAAATCTTTGGAAACAGTTGGACGGCATGGGCTTTTCAATATCACTTGCACTATAAGCTTTGCTGTCAGAAAGGTCTCCAAGTAGAAGTGTTGTCAGAAATGAATGCTTAAATGAAAATAGGTCATTCACTGTAGCACTGAGGTGGGCCAGGACTAAAAGTTTTCTTAAAACAAAGAGGATGTTGGCCTCTCAGCAAATACCTGAAGTAGGAAAAGGACATTTGATTTGTGTCATCATTAGATTTAAAAATCTGTTCTCTGGCGGTATTCCTGTAAGGAAATTGAAGCATGCCTCTTGGGGGGTCTCAGGTGCCAGAATGTTTCACAGCTCTCCATGACCTTGCCAGAAGTCTAGCCATGTTCAAAAGGCAGGGTTACATTTCAGTTCTGTCATGCAAATGCACTATTCCCTGCCGCCAGACCTCTTTTCTATGTTTACTGTAAATGCAGGTCACCGGCACTTCCCAGAGTGTCAGAATTGCACCTGTGCTAAACAGACATCTGCTCTTCCTACAGAAAAATCCACGTTGTTAATCCTTTAGAGACATACATGAAGAAAAATTACAGGTAAATGTTATTTGTTAATGTGAATGATTGAAGCTGATCTCATAGCAAATGGACTCTGCATTCTGATTTTGTTTCTGTGCAAGAGAAATAAGAAAATATGCCACAGGCTTTTGCTGAACGTCGTATCTTGTTGACAGTCTAACGTCACTTGCTCGGAAAGGGATTTGCCCCTGGGCAGGGAGCCAGCGCAAGGTCAACACGCCATATGTCTCGCTGAAGGTCCCTGTTGAGAGCGCGAGCAGGATTAAAGCAATGTATCGTTCTCCTACCAACCTCTGCACAAAGCAGGCCCTTCTCAACCTGTCTGCACATGCAGACTCGGTGAAAGTAGCAGGACTAGCCCACCGAAGGGTAAGGCTGATATGCATTCTTTTTAAGAGTAGGTTAAGACTACATGGATAATGTCCCTCTTCTAAGAAAAACCTTTGATCTTCCTTCTTACACTGTTTCTCCAATTAACTCCTCTTCACACCTTTGCCTGGATGATGCTTTGACTCCAGAATGCAATATCCTTCACACTGATAAGAAGCAGATGGCCTGGTTTGCTTTCCAGGGGGTACAAATCAGGTGTTATTCACTGCTGTACAACGGCAGAAAAGTCTTGCTTCAAAACTGTTCTGAGGGGATATTCAGGCTCTGAGATTCTGGAAGTTGTGCTGTTTCTATTTACATTGTATGTTTTGCTTTGTTGTTTTGGTTTTTTTTAAATACGAAGTTTAAATGGGGACTCTGGGACATTCCTTACATACTCCATTGCCTGTGGCATTCAAACAGGTTCCCTTCCTTCTCTCCTTCCTTTTACCTCACTATACGCAGTTAATTACCCAGCCAAAACTAAGAGAAAATATTTCTGACATACCTGAAAATAAACCATTGAGGCATCTTCCTTCCAGATGTAACTTAGTTGTGGTTTTAATTGCATATATCCTAACACAATATCTACAAGAATGTAATCTTTGTACAAAAGAACCCTCAACTTGTTCATACTCCCACAAGAATCATGAATAACACTACTGACATCACACAGTCATTGCTTTGAGTTACTTTGAATTACTCAAAGCAACAGATTCTCCATGACGCCGTGTCCCTCTGCATCTGAAATGAAAGTCGTCGGTGGAAATATTGCAGTAGAAACACAAGAGTCAGCTGAACACATGCAAGCCCACCTATTTCCCAACAGATGATGTCTCAACTATTTTATCTGTGAACACATTACTGAGAAGGAGGAAGAAAAAAATACATCAGGAGTTTAAAAAGAAACTCTCACAACATTGTGCATTTATTATATTTTACTGTGCTGTAATTATACTAAATTCTAGTATTTATTATACATATCATAGTTTGTCTGGGCTGCTTCAATTTATTAACAGATATAAAATTGTGAAATTAACAGTTTCTCATGTTAACTGCATACCACAGAATTACAGTAATAACTGCAATTTAGATTGAGGTTCAGGAATACAAGACTGAATAGTTTTGTGCCTCTCTCATCCTGTTTTATCCCTTAGCTCTATAGCTAGAAGTGAGAGCTGCACTTAACCTACCCAGGTTTCATACTGTGACTATCACCAAAATACAGGCCTGCAAAGTGCTGACAAGTCAATAAAAGGTGGTGAGAAATTTGGATTTTTCATGTTACAATGGTTGGCTTCAAGCATCGCTTTTTGCATAATCTTCATTTAGTGTAATTCTGCTCGTTCTGAGAAAGAACCCAAGGGCAGGTTTGCAATAGCAGAAGAGAACTGATTGTATCGAAATGTGGGAACAGTCCAGCAGGGACTTCCGCTCACGCTACAGAGAAGGACTGAAGCGTGCTCACTGCATCTCTTTCCCCCGTGGTTTCACGAGTGTCCCTTATCTTTCAGTACGTCTCCAGGATCTGAAGACAACTTGAAAAATAGCTCTGTAATTTGTTCCTTGCGCCGCAAGTACCGCTATAAATGTCAATAAACTAAGCTTTCAGGGGTCATAGTGCAGTTGTCTTATCAAAACACTTCACATATAATAAGTGTTTGGTATATAAAAAATATCTCCCTTGCAGAAGAAACAGTTCCCGAATGCGTTTTATCACAATACCTTGGGCGTGCGGAGTACATCTCTGCAGACGCAGATTAATTTCTCATTCGGTGACACTTCATATTATCACTGGCTTCCTTTGATACTTGTGCTTTAAACTGGTAGTTAAGATATCACTCGTTCAAGGGAGTAAAGTGACTACAAAAAAACCTGGAATCTCAGAGGACTTGTTTGACAGTAGGAGAAAACATTCTTATCTGCGTATGACTACCTCCAATCTGGCTCATAGGCTCAAAGTATTACTCTCAGCTCAGATAGTTGAAATAGCGCAAGGATTTCAGCGCCAGGGCAGTTCTGCGGTAAAATTACACTATCATAATTGGCATTAAGACAAGCCGAGGGCTTGGGATAACCTAGTGTTTCAGGACAGAACTGAAATGTACCGAGTATAACTGCAAAGTTGTAATGATGACAACTGAAAATGTAAGGTCTCCAGTCATCTCCTGTGTATTAGGGAACGCAATGTGAAGAGAGAGACTTTCGGGCTTGTAGTCATTCGCTGGAGTTTCTAGGAAAGATGCAAAGTATTAGCAACAACCATGTCAATATGTGGTACTACACACATACAAATTAAGCACAAGCTTAGCAGTCTCAAAAAAACTGAGGACTTGATGAGTTTTTTCTTGACTTGATGAAATAATGTTTGTGGGCCGATTCAGATACACTCGGTCATGGTTAGAGTAAGGATTATCTGGCTTAGTGGAGAACAGGAGAGGTTGTGGGGTATGTGGTAAACTAAATGAGGTCGTTCTTTTGGTCACAAATGAGAGAGACCTGGATTTACTTTGCCTAAATGTAATCCTCTAGAAGTTATATATTTAAACTAATTACACAAGTCCCAGTTACAGGCCATAGACACAGAGAGGTAGCTCCAAAGGGGATTCTTCTCAGACACCTACCTCAGGGTGGGATGAAGCTCTCTCACCTGCAGCCTATTTCTCTCCTTCAGCTACAGTGAGCTTGAAGAACCAGCATATACAGGGTGTCTAACTTTCTGACAGCTAAAGCCAAATGAGGAGATCCTGTTTTCACCCCTAGAAGAACCGATGGGTTTGTACTGAACTGAAATGATCCTTCCAGATCCCACATTTAGGTTCTTTAGATCAAAAGGTAGCGGGCAGAAAAATACCGTAAGTTACCTCCTGTGCAGACATCCTATCAAGGGATGTCTCATTAAATGAGGCATTGTTCGTGTCAGGCACGATCAAACTACAGAAGCACATTACGGTGTTTGAGGAAACAGCTGTTCACCCCGGCACTTAAGGAACTTGTAGATTGATTTGAGCAGCGTATGTGATGAATAGCCACGTGTCACAGGCAAAAGCGAGCTACAAAACTACTTGCGCACATGAAGAGATTCCTTTGCAACGTAGCCTTAGCCGGAATTGTATATATAAGCCATAAATCATAGACAGTTGAACAGCAGCTGATGTCCAGAAGGTAGCTGGGGAGTATGAGCTGACGGTACCAGAGGCCATGAAATGCAACCCTCTAATGACAGCAGATACGAGGGCGTGATGAGAGAGCAGTGAGATAGCAGGGACTACTGTGTGGAAAAACAGCAACGACCATTGTGCCCTTCTGAGAGAAGTGGCACGTGAAACCACGGGCGGAACGGCAAGGGCTTTCGGTCAGCCGACCCAGCCGGGATGCCGCCTTACGACCGAAGAGCGCCAACTGAGATGCTTCTCCGAAAGGGGAGAACCGCCGTGTACCTGGGCAGCTCCCAGGCCCGCTCTCCCGCCCCAGCGGCGCCCACAGCGCTAGAAATAATCTGGAAATAAGGCGGGGAGGTGGCGGTGAAAGGGGCTGAAACGCCGCCGAGGTTCACCGAAAGCAGGCCTGCCCCGGCCTCCAGCACGGTGGCAGCACTCCCTCCAGCCGAACCCCGTGGCGGCTGCCAGGGAGCTGGCAAGGGCAGCGGGGCCAGGGAGCCGCCGCGGCGGGCAGGCG
>NW_008795046.1:915210-952694 GCF_000699145.1 Aptenodytes forsteri | reverse complement strand
TCCCGCAGGCCGCGAGGCTTGGCCCCGGTGCTTCGCCACCCCTCGGTCCCGGGGCGAGGGTGGTGGATCCCTCCCTCGAGCATCGCCACCCTAATCAGCCGTTTGGGCCGGCGAGGGGGGGGATATGCCCTGCCCTGCCGGATAGCCGGACCCCTCGGCACCATCTCTGCAAAGCCGTCCCTGGAGGCAAGCGGGGCGGTTGACAAGGGTAGGAGAGCACGCGATGTGAAAACTGGGCAGAAGCGAGATGAAAGTCGGCGACTCTGTGCGTCTCAGACCTTCGGGTTAACTTGCGTGAGTTTGGTGTATTTGGCCGTTTTTCCAGGGTGAGCGGTACCTTTCCTTACTGGAGTGTCAGTCCAAGCTCCAGCTCTCCATTGGTACTGCAAAGCTCAGGCCTGTTGCTTGCAAAGGGCATGTGGGGGGCTCGGATCAGCGTGGAGGCTGTTCGGTCTTGTTGCCGGGGTTGTGACCGCTGTGGGGGCAGCCGGTCTTTCTGGCCCTACGAACCACTGATTAGAGCTGGTGTGTGGGCAGGAGTGCCAGGGTGGGCAGAGCTAAGGCCAGGCAGAGCTTGTGAAGTTGTTGACAAGTGGGAGGTAGCCGTGTCTCCTTGGTGTCCCCTTCCCCGTGGACTGGTTCAGGCTGCATGTGCAGCTTGAGACCCCAGCGGACGGATGTGCCCCAAGCTGGCATGGTTTCTACCAAGGCTGGGGTTTTGGGTTGTTTGGCAGCCTGACGGTTTCCACAGCTCTACAGCCACTTGTGTGGTGTGCGCCCACTTGAGTAGCTTGAGAGGTGCAGGCAACTCCAGAGCCACTGGTTGATCGCTCTGAAACAACATGTCATCCAAGGTGCCAGTTTTTAATGTGATAGGAGCATGTGCCATGTCTGCAGAATCAGACTGAGGCAGCCTGTTAAAACTATACAATGGCTATTCTGCAGAGGTGACTCTTGTCACTATTGGCCTGGTTCGAACTGGTGATGAATTAGGCGTTTTGTGTCCATTAACAGTTTTAAGTGATCTTTCCCGCTCCTCTCCCCTGACTTTGGTTTTTGAATATGAATGTGGTGTCCAGAAGTCATGAAATATAAAAAGATGCCGTTGTCCGAGTAATTGTGACATTCAGCTTGCAAATCGATCTGTATTCACAATACTTTAATCACAGTGGCTTTGACTACAAGGAGTGAGGCTTTATTTTCTGGATGGCAAGGAAAAAGCTATGGTCCGATTTGTCTTTTTGAACTAGCTTTTTAATCCTGGTTATTGCTATGTAATATGATCAATATGTATTGATCATGATGTGATCACAGTGCGAGTGGTTGATGTGCTTTATGCTGAGCTTTCTAAGGCAGAGTTTTTACATGTCAATATCTGATTTTGAGTTTGTTTGCTCAGCCCTTCCTCACCACAGTACAGTCAGTAATCAGGAATGCTCTTGCTTCTGTTTCTCTTTCTTTTTCCCCTCCCTTCTCTGTTCCCTGCTCCCCAGAATGAATGAAATGAACTTGAGTCCTGTAGGGATGGACCAGCTGACCTCATCCTCTGTGAGCAATGCCCTGCCGGTCTCTGGGAGTCACTTGGGGTTGGCAACGTCACCCACTCACAACGCCATACCAGCACCAGGTAATGGGGAAAGCTCCCACAAAGGGTATTGCAGCTCATGCTGTGTGTTTTACTGTCATGGGAATGTTTGTAACTGGATAGCAGTGCTTGCTCTGACAGCGAGTCATGTCTTTAGCAGGTAATGAGGTGATGTAGAATTGAGGAAGGTTAGACCATAAACCATTGCTTATGTGGGCAAAGCAAAAGGGATGTGTGCTTACCAGGCTTATGTCTTAATGGGAGTCTCATTTTGTTCTAATGGGGTGGTTTGCACTGTGGTTGGGTGGTAGCAGAATCCTTTGAAATACGAACTGTAGCTGCAAATCTGTCTCCATCTATGTGCATCTTCACTCAGGTGAAAATAATGATTTTTCACCTGTAAAGCAAAACTGTGTTCCTAGCTCTTTTTTTCAGGGGGCTACACAGATGAAAGTCCATTACAGTTGTAAAGTAGAAGCGGGCCCTATGTAATGTATCCAAAAAAAATCTAGCCACGTTCAGGCATGCCTCTCAGTGCTGTGATAACTGATTCTTTGAAGCTTGCCACCTTACTTTGACGGTACCATACTGTACTTCCATAGGGAGCTCCTGAAGAATTAGTAACCTCTTTGTTGGCTTGTATGTTCATAAGCTCAAGTAGTTCCATTGAATTTAAATGGACATTTTCTTTTGCAGGCTTGCCTGTTGCAATTCCAAACTTGGGCCCCTCCTTGAGTTCCTTGCCCTCTGCTCTGTCTCTGATGCTCCCAATGGGTATTGGGGATCGAGGAGTGATGTGTGGTATACCAGAAAGAAACTACACCCTACCTCCACCACCATACCCTCACCTGGAGAGCAGCTATTTCAGACACATTCTACCTGGTAAGTGGTCTGGTGCTGATGGATGGGAACAGAGAGAGAAATTGTTTTAAGAACCACCTCTTCCTGTCCTGAAGCAGGCAAGACCGACTATTTTGCAGAGCTGTAAATTCCTGGAGTTTGTCTGGGGTCTGTTGTGTCATTTACACACCTTTATTTTCAGGTCTCTGTTTCTACATATGTATATGAAGAGAATTGCAGGGTATTTTCTACTTGAACTGAATCTCTAGTCACTCCTCCTGCTGCTTTGTTTTTAAGATTAACAGAAAACAAAGCATGCCTGGTTTCTATCTCAAATCGTTTTAGTTCGAAAACTGCTTTTTCTTCTCCTGTAGTTTGAAGCAGTACTTGATATGTGTGTGATGGTAGGGTACAGCAGCTCAAAGCTCAGAAAGAGCAAGCCATCAGCTGAGTTTGGGCTCTTTCCCACCCCTTTAGCCCATGGCATAGGTTTTCTTCATTTTTGTTCAAGGTTGGTTTCCAAAGGCCTAACATACTGATTTCTATCTTCATTCCTCTCTTGCAAGTGTTTTAGAGTATAAATGTAGAATTTTACATGTTATTATATGAAGACACAGAAATTCAAGCTTTAAATGTAGTCCTTGTTTTGTTTTGTAGCTAAGATTGACAGGGTGGAAGGGGGTAGATAAACTTCTTCAGGGTCACCCAGTGAGTGTTATTGGTTCAGCCTAGGTTAGGAAAAGAAATACAGCAGCCCAGATCTTGTCAGCTACCTGATGACTAGTGGCTGAACTTGCCAGCTGCTTAGGAGTAACCTTTCCTGCTGCATTACATGCCTGTCCATTTTGTGGGCAAAGAGTAGAGGAGTAGACAGTGCATTTGAGGACTGAAGGTATTTGCTATTCTTCTGAGCTGGAATAATTTATGCAGAAATGTATTTTTTCTTTCTAGCCTGCTTGATGTTTAGCCTGATGTTTCATAGGACTCTTCCGTCAGTCATCTTACTGCCTTCAAGGATCCTCCTTGTTCAAGCCACGGGGCAGCATAGCATGCAGAAATATTTGATGCAGCTGATTAAATTAAACTGTCCATTTCTTGGCTTAGCCATTTTTAATGGGGTTATGCTGCAGAAAGAGTATCCATGCTTGCATGCTTGTAATAACAGACATGTTTGAATGGAGAACTTTTACAGAACAAATAGCTTATAGGGTTCAAGGCCAAAAAGAAACATGCTGACTCAGATCTTGCAAAATCTGTCTCTGTCTCTGCTGGAAGTACTGTTTACTTGAATGTGCTGATGTATTGCCTCCAAAGATTTTTTTTTTTTAGCTTTGTCCAGTAAGAGAAGCCGGTAGTATGTAAATACAGGTTAGTGGGTGTTTGTATGTTAAGTTCCAAGGTTGTTTGACATTGAGGATCTTTCCAGAACTACCAGAAAAGATGTTAGGGTTTCTGATTTAAATTTAACTGGGCTATTGTTTTAGGAGAAACAACATACATTTCATCTAAGGAAAGAGAGCAGATGATTCACGATACCTTTGAGAGACCTTATCTTGGTACTTCAGAATTGCAGTTGATGATCTCCGAGATGGACAGTTGTGTCACTTAGTCTTAGAGGAAGGAAGTAGTCATTGTTAAAACTAAAATACCAAAGCAAGAATGGTATATCCTGGAGAACTGTTTCTACTTCTCCTAGCAAACATGAATGAGGGATTATCAAACATTGGATTCCATTAGCAGTCCTTCATCCTTTGTGAGCTATTTCTTGAGAATGAAAAATTATGCCTAAAATGTGAAGAACCTCTTTCTGATTCAGTCTCTGTACTGAGGAGCCTAGGTTAGATGCTGCCAGAAACTTGGCTGTTCATAGTTTGCCAAATAACTAGAGACTTGCTCTGTTGGATGGAAGCTCTGTATTTGTTGTCAAATGATACTTTGACAAGAGTGTTGGGCTGGCATGTGTTTGTGAGCCATGTTTTAGAATTAGTGTTTTTTAATTGGACATAATGTAAAGAGCATGTCTTGAAGGATCTAGGTTTTAATGTACCATGCTGCGATGATGGAGTATTTTTGTTCAAGATTTGAAATCTGATGTCATCTCATTCTCTTCTCTTTCCCCCTCTCATTCTATCAGGTATCTTATCTTACTTGGCTGACAGACCTCCACCTCAGTACATCCATCCCAACGCTATAAATGTTGATAGCAATCCGGCATTGTCAGTCTCCAGCAATCCCTCAGCCCTAGATCCCTACCAGCCCAGTGGAACCGTGGGGCTGGAACCAGGGATTGTCTCCATGGACTCCCGCACAGTGAACACGCATGGTGCTCAAAATCTACATCCTAGTGACAGCCATGAGGTCGCGCTGGATACTACAATCACTATGGAGAGCGTTTCGAGAGTAACCAGCCCCATCTCTACAGATGGGATGACAGAGGAGCTTACGATGGATGACGTAGCCGGGGATCATTCACAGATCCCGAATGGCTCCCGGAGCCACGAACCTTTAGCCGTAGACACGGTGGGGAGTAACTTGACGTCAGACGCTGTGGGACACGGCGGTGTCATTCCCATTCACGGTAGCACTTTGGAACTCCCTGTCGTCATGGAGCCCGACCACATCGCCGGGCGGGTGACAGGAATATCGGACAGCACACTAAATGACTCCATTCATACTGTGGCCATGAGCACCAACTCCGTGAGTGTGGCGCTCTCTACCTCACACAACCTAGCTTCCCTGGACTCGGTAGCCTTGCACGAAGTGGGCCTCAGCCTCGAGCCGGTGGCGGTGTCTTCCATAAATC
The DNA here is from genome assembly GCF_000699145.1 of Aptenodytes forsteri. Taxonomy (NCBI): domain Eukaryota; kingdom Metazoa; phylum Chordata; class Aves; order Sphenisciformes; family Spheniscidae; genus Aptenodytes; species Aptenodytes forsteri. Next base: position 947,466 of record NW_008795046.1, on the reverse strand, counting down.
AGGAAGTAGCCATGGGGCCAAGTCACGTGGATGTGTCTGCAGACAATCTTGCCTTTGTACCATCCTCTCTGCAAATGGAAGACTCCAATTCGAACAAGGAGAACATGGCAACCTTGTTTACCATATGTGAGTGGGCATTTCCTGCCTTCTTGGGGTAGGGTTTGTTATGTAGCTGTTGTCTGGTGGGATGACAGGACTCTTGTTGCTAGTCTTACAGATTTCTAGGGAAAGAAACTTAGTTGTTTAACAAGTCCACGAAAGTTGGAACATCTGCAGTGGCAGATTAACCTTGCTGAAACAATGCTAGTTGGAAGTAGACATAATAGGATGTTTTAGCGTTGTTCTCTTTGTATCCATCTCCCATGTTGCCTTGAGGTTGGCAGCTGAGTTCTTTATCAACCTCTTGCCTTTTGTGGATATGCTGATATTATCCTTTGCAATGAGACTTTTGTTTTTTAAAGTCACATCACAAATTACTCTTCTTGCTCCGTTAAAAAAGAAAAACAACAAACACCACCACAAGCCATACATTTCATTGAGTGGGTATAGTTGTTGAGTATGACGTTATGTGATTTTGCAAAATTTTTATTAAACCATGAACAATCATCCTGAAAATGTTGTTCTCAACAGGACCTGCTGGGAAAAAGAGCAGAGAGGGAGGGAAGTTTTTAATATTTCTAATTATTCTCATCAAAGGACTTCAGTCCAGAGGTTAGTTGATCTCCTAGGAAGAGAGAAGCACTGGACATTACACTCTCTCAATCCTGTCATCGTTCAAGGAGTGGTGTTTGAGAACTGTGAAGTTCTCGTTTGCTAGGACAGAGGTTTGAACTTCCACCCGCAGCATGTCTGGCTTCCTGCCACTGAAGCGTAAGGCCAGCTTTTATATTCAGTTTTATTAGTTGTGGTAGCATTGCTGAGTGCTGCTCTTGCACACAATCTGGTCCTACAACTGCCAGAGCCTTGTGACAAGCTTTGCCTGCAGAACATTTTTTTAAGAAACGGAAAGAAATACTGCCTTGGTTAGCAGTGGCAGAGGTGCAGTTTAGTGCAAAGTGTCTAGTCAGACATTTGAATTGAAACTTTTATTCTGTGGGATAAAATATAACTTAAAATCAGGTGGGTGTAGAACTAGGATGAATTTACAACTCCTAGAGGAAGAGTTTTACAGTTGATGCACTCAGAAGTTCTTACAAGCATCTGTTGCATGTTGAACAAATAATGATCAAAATACTGTGATATCTAACATGCTCGTGGTGAAATCGCTTCTCTTATTCACCTAAGTGAGATTTGATGTGCCAGCTTATTGTCACTATACTTAAAATAGTCCTAAGCTGTTTCCCAGGTGATGTTTCCCATTGGTAGGATGTTATAATGGTTATTGCATGCCTAGCGCTTTCATGTGATTTGCAAAATAGATCTTTGACTTGGGAAGGTTTAAATTTTAACTTTTTGTTGTTGTTTTTAAACTTCTCCTGAATAAAACATGAATTTGTGTCCAGACAGGTGACAGCAAGGAGGAGAAGTTGTTTTAGAGCCTCTTGGTGGTTTTTCCTCACTGAGAAGGCACGAATCAGGGCCTTTTTCAGAAAACTTCTTACACTGTTCCTAAGTGGGAAGAAAAAAGTGTGCCTTTGCTACAGTCCTAAATGTTTGTGAAACTTTTAAGTAGCCCTTTTTTTGATCATCTTTGCTTACAGTCCTGGGTACCCAAATCAGAGAAGTAATCACTGTGATTTGGTTTTGGTTTTTAGGGATTTTTTTTATTATTTGGCAAGAACAGAAATGGAAAGGAAATGGTGTATTTTGCTTTCTGTAGAATGTAGGATTTTTTTTCTCAACTTCTTAAAAATGTATGAATCCTTAAACCTTTCCAAGTGGTAGTGTCACGTGCCTAGAACTTGTTTTTCTTCACCTCTCCTTGGGGCTAGTCTGCAGACCCGTGGTGGTGTGCTAGGCAATGCTTAAAAACAACTGTTCTAAATAGTGTTTCTCATTACTCAGGTCTGGTTGTTGTCGTTGCTGTACTCCTACATGTCATCTGTGCACATGAAGCAATTCTTCTGTAGGCTCTACCTAGTAATTTTCGGAGTACCTTCCTATCTGTAATTGTGTAGTTGCTTAAACTGTATTTTGTACGGGGTCAGATTCTGGTACCCTGACGTATGAAAGGAGTGTCCCAAAAATCTCTTCTGTTTATGCCTGCTGAAGACTACTTCTGTGATAGGTCTTTTATACTGGAGTTGGGCCATCAAGAGGCCAAAGAAGGTCTTTGTGGAGATTCTGCTTAATTAGCTGAGCATCTTTCTTCAGAAGAATGATTTATCAGGAGGGTGGTTGCTGAGTAGGTGTTGGTTGCTCCATTCATAGAAAATTAAAATGATGTCATTTTTCTAGATGAGAACATTTTATGCTGTACTTTTTCCTGAATTTATTAGACTGAAGACTTTCAGTGGTTTATTTTTCAGCAGTACTTATGCTGAATGACAGATTGGGAAAGCGATGCTACTGATTCTTCTTGGACTTTTGTTTTTGTTCCATTCAGTGGCATCCCATAGAGGTGTACTGTATGAGTTTATTGCAGTAGGTCCTTCAAAAGCAGCAGTGAGGTCAGGTTTTTGCTGCCATGAAGATTTGCACATTGTCTGAATTTAAATGGAGGTAGGGGGATTTGTGGGTTCAAATTAGAAAAATTTTAGAAAGAAGACCTTACTGTTCCTTTGCATGAATATCCTTGAGGTTCTACATGCAAGAAGACTCTTGTGTTCCTGGTAAATTCCAAAAAAATAACCAGTTAGAAAGTGTTTGGTTTGGTATGGCTTGGATTTTTCTGCCAAGAAAGGTCATTTCACTTGTGATCAGAGAGAAAATGGCTCTTCCATCATCAGCATTACTGCCAGCTCTGGGGAGACTACCATCAGTTTTGCAGTAGTTTTGATGAAGAGTGGACTCTGTCCCATTGATAGATTGCCCCCGTAGGGGTAGTCTAGAGTCTAAACGATTAAGTTACCATCAGGAAGGCAGGTGGAGATCCTCATATTTGGTCTGAATTGGATAGGAACAGTGACGTGTATGTTGGTGCCAATCTGACTGTATGGTTCGTATTCTTCTGAGTAAAAGCTAGTAAAGCGGAGGGGTTAAACCAGATAGAAGCAGCCTTTGCCAGGAGCTGAGCTGAAACATATTGGTAGGGAGCTGATTGCACCGTGGGGGCTGTTGCCTCTTTTTAATCCCTGTTGTCCCTTCCCCTCTTTGCAGGGTGCACACTGTGTGACAAGGCATATCCATCGGACTGCCCAGATCACGGGCCCGTCACCTTTGTCCCTGACACCCCGATAGAGAGCCGAGCCAGGCTTTCTCTCCCTAAACAGCTTGCCCTCCGGCAGTCTATCATGGGAGCTGAAGCGGGTAAGAATCAGATTACTATATATTTCTATGCAGCAGTTTAAAATACACTCATTGCCTGAAATCAAAAACCGTAGGGAATATAACGTGGGAAAGAAACACTGCAATAGAGAGGTGGTTCCCTCTTCTGTAATCACCCTGACTTACGTTGTGCAAGAGCTTCTTGTTCTCTGGTTACTGCTTAGGCTTCAGCTAGACTCTAGGGGTGCTGCCACAGAGCGTTACTGAAACACTTGATAAGGTCAAGCACAAGCAAGGTATGGTGTTTATTTTCATTGTGTGCTAAACAGCCCAGGCACAGCTTTGATAAGGAAATGTTACAGCAATTGCAGTTTGGGGGAAGATAACAATTAGAAATAATGGAGGAGATTTCTGTCTGCTTGTTCATCAGCTTGGTTTGCTACCTGTGGATATGTATCTTCTGGATACTCTTATTGGAGAATTGATCACGAGTGCCTCTTTTTTCCCCGCCCCCCCCTCCCATTTACATTTGGCATGTAGACTGTGACCTTGTCATTGGATGTGGACCTTGTTACTGTATGTCACGCCATTGTCACCTGGAAATCGAAGAGTTCAGTGCAATACCCTAAGGACCTGAAGGCTAGAGAAGAATGTGATTATTGGCTTGTTAGCGATGCTGCTTGTTGAGAGTAGATTACATCTGTTCTTTTCAAGCTGCACTAGTTTCCAGTTTATTCCTAAAAGCTATTCAGTGTATTCATGTAGACCTATATATATATAAATGTTTAATAATAAATGAGATACAGGCAGAAATCCCTCTGCCCATGACAGAAATACAGCTGCCTCTGGGGAGAAATGCAGAAGCTGCTTAACAATGCCCAGCAACAATTCTGGAAATTCCTGGGGATTAGGTAGGCGAAATGTAGTTACTGAAACTAGTATTTTCTGCTTCTGCAGAAAGTGCCACGAAAACTTTAATTGGTACAAGTGGCTAGGATCTTAGTTTTATAGCTTACTAAAAAGTAAATTACTTGCTTTTGACAAACAAAATAAATATCTGTAATTAAAACAAAGCGGCTCCCAATAGTGTCATGTGGTGGTGGTGGTTCTTGTCTCTGCCTTAGGTGTGTTTTACATGTGAAGTAGAAGCTTTGATGATCTTTTGCCTAGATATTACCCCTGGAGCATTATCTCATAAACCTCCCACCTCTTTGTTATGCATGATTAGTTGTTTAAATAATTGAATTCTGCAGATGTTGGTCTTCTACTGATAGGTGTGTGGACACGAGAAACCATTCCTGTAAGGACTTGTTTTGGACCTTTGATTGGGCAGCAGAGCCATTCTCTGGAGGTGGCTGACTGGACAGACAAAGCAGCTAGTCACATCTGGAAGGTCAGTGGATGTTATGGCTCACAGAGTCTGCAGGCATGCCTTTCTCTGGTGAAAGCCATTGCATGACACAGCAGCTTTAATGTTATCATCCTTCCCAAAAATCAAAATTAATGCAGTTTGATTGTTTGATACTTAATATCAGCATAGCAGAGCTCTATACCATGTAATATGCTGGATATCAATCCTGACGTACAACGAACTTCTTTAATGCCTTTTCTTTTGAAGGGCTGTATGTGGTTTCCCGTATTTGTGTGGAGTTGCAGCAGAGATTGTATATGAATTACTAGGCAGCACTTGTTTGTTTTGTATTACTGTTTATTGAAAGTTCCCCCAGGTGATGATTTGGTTTAGGAAAGCTGCTTTAAAGCTTTCTTTTTCACATCATTTCATGTTCAGAAAGTAAAATTGATCCATATAAATAAAACATGTACTGTTTGCCCAGATATTATTATTTACAAGACTTGGCTTGTAAGAAAAGCAGCCAAATGCATTTCTGCTGGGAGCTAAAGGTGGTGTGTGGGAAAGATGCTGATAAACAGTTTTTCTAGCCTCCTGGGTAGCAGAGAGGTCGAGATTCCTGTGTGAAGGGGAAAGTAAGGAGTAAGAACAGGGCTGTGGTCTTGGCAATGGAGACCTCCTGGCTTGTTTGAGGTAAACACATCCTCTCTTAAAGAAAGAAGTTGGCTTTCACTGCGTTTGTTGCTGTGTTTTGTCCTAAGATTGCATTTGTTTTTCCTGGTAGATCTATCACAATGGTGTCCTGGAGTTCTGCATCATTACAACTGATGAAAATGAATGTAACTGGATGATGTTTGTACGCAAAGCCAGGTGAGAACCACCTGTAGTGTGCTAAGTAGCTTGGAGTCTGAGCTGCAGGCTTATAGGAGGCTGTGCTGGAGAATGTGCACTGCTGCACTGACTGCCCAGATGGGTAATGAGCTCGGGACAAAGGGACCTTCAGGAGTTATTTAGGCATCTTGGACTGGTGGGGAGAATGAAACAGAGCACCCAGTGGAGAATGTTACAGGGGAACCAGTACGCATGCTGTAGTAAAACAGCCCCAAACCTGCCCACATACTTTGTTTCCCTTGTTCTAAAGCTTTAAACCAGGTTCTTTTTGTATTAGCTTACTGTGTATTAGCTTGTTACTGCCTTGCCTCTGTCCCATTCCTTTTGGATACATCTGTGAAGATGATGTTGATTGTCGTTTTGATTTTATACTTTATTAGCAAAGTGTCCCTGGGTTCTTTTGCCAAGTTCCAAGCTCTTACAGCTTGCAAGAGCTGTCCTTTTCAGTCTTTCTGGAGCCTGCAGTGAAAACTGTCCAGACTGGCTTCAGTATTGCTCCATACGTGGTCCACTGAGAAGGCCGAACCTTTCCTATTGCTCTGTGACACAAAGTAGGTTTCCCCTGCAATTCATTTCATTGCTCCCATATGCAGGAGTCAAGAAGTTGACCTCCCACTGCAGTGGGGCAGAGCTTTTGCTGGTTTCGGATACTGGGAACAAACATATGCAAGATACAGCTTCAGAAGATGAATTATCACATCTTGGAAATGCTTTTCAAGAGTTATTTTCGAAGATAATTGTGCTTTAAGACTTTACTGATATTTATTTCTCCCTCATGTGTTCTCTATTTCTTAAGGGGCTTAATGTGAAAAATATATATGTTTTTGTAGTTTCTTAAGAGATCATAAACTCTCTTCTTTCAGCCCACTCCAATGTCTATTAATAACTTTCTCAGCAAGATATCGCAGTGGTGTGAAAAATGTATCATTTGGTGGAGCAGATTGGCTCTCAAGGTCCAGTTTTCCTTTACTTTCCTTTAATAAAGAAGGACAGAAGTGACAGACATGGAAGTTTTTGTAATGTGCTGACAAGCACTGAGGTTCTCTCATTACCTATTTATAGGAATTTCCTTCTTTTTTTTCCTCTCTCAGAAAGTCATTATTTCTGGAGGGCTTTTTTTCATAACTCTCGTTATTGCTATAGGAACCGGGAAGAGCAGAATCTGGTAGCTTACCCTCACGATGGAAAAATTTACTTTTGCACCTCTCGGGACATCCCACCTGAACACGAGCTTCTCTTTTATTACAGTCGGGACTATGCACGACAGCTTGGTAAGTAAGCGCTCATCTTTGTTGGCTTTGCAGGCAGTACTGAGCTTAAATTCCCTTTTAGTGCCATCTCTGGGCACTGTGACTTTGGAGTGCATTATGTTCCTTCTCAGTTCCTAGTGGTGCACGTCATAGTTTCTTTTTACATTTCATGATTACAGGATTACCATCATTTAAAAGAAACATTTCACTATCTAAGTCCACTGATCAGGAGTAAAAGATCACAGTTTCAAAGAAAAAGGGTTGTTTTTCTTCTGTTCATCCATCTGGTGCTAAGGGAGTTTTGCTAGCTGAAGATGGTCCTATCCTCCCCCACCTTTGGTTGTGATAATTTAGGTTTGGTGGAGCTGTGCTCAAAACCATTCCAAAGTTTGGCCCCCCAAAACATTTGAAATGGCCTGCCTAAAAGAGCTGAAAAGCAAGCACCGGAGCTGAAAGGAACGGGGGTGAAAATCTCTGCAGCTGGCTTTGCTACCACAGACAGTGTTAACGTGGATCACGCTCACGCTCTGTTAGGCCTTGCTGTGCCTCATCAAGTGATGCTTTTGTGCCCAAAGGTGTCCCCGAACATCCGGACGTGCACATCTGCCACTGCGGAAAGGAATGCGCTTCCTATGCGGACTTCAAGGCCCATTTGAGCAGCCATATTCACAGCCACCTCCCCAGCCAGGGGCACAGCAGCAGCCATGGGCCAGGCCACGGCAAGGAAAGGAAGTGGAAGTGCTCCATGTGCCCCCAGGCTTTCATCTCCCCTTCCAAACTCCACGTCCACTTCATGGGGCACATGGGCATGAAGCCGCACAAGTGCGATTTCTGTAGCAAAGCTTTCAGTGATCCTAGCAACTTACGGACACACCTCAAGATACACACAGGTAAGGGTTGGGGACTTTATAGAGATGCACATTGGGGCGGGACCTGTTCTTTCTCATCCCTTGGCCAGCTGGCAGGGCATAGCTTGTGTCCATAAATCTAAGCTCTTAAGAGACAGAATCATAGAGTGTTTTGGGTTGGAAGGGACCTCTAAAAATCACCTAGTTCAACCCCCCTGCCGTGGGCAGGGACATCTTTCACTAGATCAGGTCACTCAAAGCTCCATCCAACCTGACCTTGAACACTTCCAATGGTGGGGCATCCACAACTTCTCTGGGCAACCTGTTCCAGTGTCTCACCACCCTCATTGTAAAAAAAATTCTTCTTTATGTCCGATCTAAATCTATCCTCTCTCAGTTTAAAACTGTTGTTTCTTGTCCTGTCACTACAGGCCTTGGCAAAAAGTCTCTCTCCGTCTTTCTTACAAGTGCCCTGTAAGTACTGATAGGCCGCAATAAGGTCTCCCCGAAGCCTTCTCTTCTCTAGGCTGAACAACCCCAACTCTCTCAGCCTTTCTTCACAGGAGAGGTGTTCCAGCCCCCTGATCATTTTCGTGGCCCTCTTCTGGACCCGCTCCAACAGGTCCATGTCTTTCTTGTGCTGAGGGCTCCAGAGCTGAACGCAGTACTCCAGGTGGGGTCTCAGCAGAGCAGAGTAGAGGGGCAGAATCACCTCCCTCGACCTACCTTTCTAAGAATGGCAGCATCCTGACTGTCTAGGAATGATCTCTAGTCCATGCTGACCCCAACTAATGCCTGGGCACTGCCTGAGAGAGCACTGGTTGGCGTGGAATAGGACCATGCTGGATTCAGTGGCATGCGTGCTTATAGAACAGTATGTAGACCTGTGTTCTGGCTGATTGTGCCATGTCTAAAAGCATTTGATAATTTGAAGTTGATTACAGTTGGGAAGAAGTGTCAGCCTTCGTCTGGGAGACAGAAACCCTTTGTTCCCACATAGCAGATCCAGTGCTGGCAGCTATGATAAAACAAGGGTTCCTTTCTGCTCATGAGAAAAAGCCAACTGGGTTTGAGAGCTTGTAATGTGGACAGTTGTCCACTTAAATATGGGGCTGACATCTTTCCCCTCTTTCCTACTCGAATTGTTTTTCATCTTAAGGAAATGGCACAGGACTGAAATTGGTGACTGTGGGGTCAGACTGATGTGGATAAGACTCAGCTCGGTCACTCATCAAAACTTAAATCAACGTGCTGTTGACTTCTGTGGGCATTTGGGTATCACTAGAGGCTTTGGGGATAAAGGGAGAATTGCCAGCAGATCAGTGAATGAGTGCTAAAAGGGGGAAGACAAAATAGTGAAACATTTTTCAGCTTTGTAAGAAGAGAGGAAATACGAAAAGGCATGGATTTAACACAGAGTGAAGATAGGGGAGAGGGTGAAGGTCAAATACAGGCCAGCAATAGACAGTGTGGATATTTTTGCCTCGGTTTTTTTCAGTAAGGTTGAAATAGCTATTGGGAATCACTGAATGTAAATCACAAAGCTGGAAAGGGAATAAAACTGTGAGTTCAGTGCACTTGAGTCAAGCATAGGAAGCTGTGGGCTCAGTAGTGAGGAGTTCTAATAAACTGATCAAGTACAAATGTGGTATACATGACCACAGAATACTCAGTGGGATAGGGATTCGAGTGGTATTCAGACTTAGTCTGAATTCAGTGGCGTGCAGGGGTTTTGAACTATTTCTGGCAAAGAATAATGGAAGAACTACAGATAAGTGGGAAAATGGGATAAAACATAGAAGTTACAAAGAGCCAGTGAGCTTTGTACCTGTGTGTTTGTTAGATAAGAGAACTTGTTTTTCTAGACAAAGGCAATGCAGCGCATCAAATGTGGTTGGGTTCCAGTAAGGCATCAGATACAGTTCCTGTGGGAAATCAGTGGAGATGGGGATGCACTAATGTAGAGTAACTAGATGGCTACCATTAAAAAGGAGGCTACCATTATTTTTTACTCAAGAATTCACCTTGGATAAGCCTAGTCTTGTTAAGTGTTTGCCTGAATCTCTTTGCTGGAAAATTTACAAGTCTACTGGTGATGTTTTGATATGCAGAACACGGAGGTACAGTTGGTGTAGACAAGAAGCAGAAAGTCTTATCTTACAGGAAAGGCTGACTGACCACAAGCACTGGAGGAAGAGGAATCAGTGGTCTTTAGAAGGACAAAGTGCAGAACCGTGCATCGCACCAAGGGCTCAGTGGTTCAAAACAGAAGCATGAAGTGGGTTTTTTGGCTTGGGGGCATGGGGTGGGGGATGAAAAGCTTTGGGAATGATGAAATGAAGTCAGATGATGCCTGTTTTTTGCATAGCTAAATCTAGACTGTAACTTGGTAGGCCTTTATGCTGAGTCTGAAGGAACTGCAGGAGGAACAGGTCCTGTTCACAAATAATCTGCCTTTCTTCAGGGTAAAAATCTTGTTTTTCGTAAGTGGTCAGGCTTGTTTGCTTACTGTATTTCTTGGGACACTGACTGTCAATTTGTGGGTGTACGTATTTAATCCTAGGTCAGAAGAATTATCGCTGTACCCTCTGTGACAAATCGTTCACTCAGAAGGCTCACCTGGAATCGCACATGGTCATCCACACGGGGGAGAAGAATCTGAAGTGCGATTACTGTGAAAAGCTATTCATGCGGAGGCAGGACCTCAAGCAGCATGTACTCACTCACACGCAGTAAGTGATCTCACAGGATGTGTTGGCCTGGCCAGTGCAGTAAATAATGAAGCTGAACAGCCCAAGAGAGAATCTCCGGTTTGCAAATAGTTTGGCCTAGGGAGTATAGGTTCAACCTCTAAAATGACAGAGAAGTCAATCCGGGCAAATTCCTTGTTATTAGCGGAAGTTGTCCTATTCTTTTTTGCAGTATTTTAATGACACAGTAAATTCCAGGCGTCCAAATTCACCTTGTCTTGTGAAATGGCATTCTGGAGTGTTTATCATTTTAAAGAGAGAGAGGGTTAGCTGATTTACATTTAGTTCTCTGCTGAGAACTGTTTTCATGTCCCAACATGACCACGAAAAATCATAAACTCCTCAATGCTATTCTCACAGAGTAGCTTGTTAGCGAAGTCTCCCTCTCTGTTTGCACCAGGGGGTGGGGTGCAGCCGTTCCCAGCTCTTATCTCCCCCCAGTCTCATTCATGCACTTGGTCTCTTGCTCCTCCTGCAGGGAGATGCCCACAGTCAGGGCAGATCCCCACCCCCAGGTCCTCCTCCAGTTATCTACAGGTCTCTCCCAGCCCCTCGGCTCTCTGCCACGCCAGATCTTTCCTTTTGCTGTGGGAATCTCTCCATCCTGTTTAGTTACTCCTAATCCAAGGTCCTCCCTTAAAGGCTGCTTGCCCAAAGCTAGTCCTTCTGCTTACTTCATTTTCAGCATCTGGTTCTTGTACTCACTTGGAATTGACTGCCACTTCTGTCATGCTGCCTAGGAGACAGCATAGTGCAGCTAGCATGGGCAAGAGAGAGGCAGACAGACAGACTTGCTTTGTTGCTTGTTCTTACGGCCAGAGCCAGGAACACTATTGCTGGGAGGTGTTTTGCAGAGTCATCTACAGAATTTGACTGTTGCAGTCTGGTAAGCCTCTGCTGAGCATTTACAGACTGAGGGTTGTTAACACTTAGCAGCTTTGTTTTCTTTTTTGTTCTCCCCCCCCCCCCCCCCCCCCCCCCCCCCCCCCCCTTTATGCAAGGTGGGGAGGAAGGAGACCAACCTTTCCACCGTGGCAACATCTCTGCCCTTGCCAAAACATGGAGTTAGTTTAAACAGAGTTTGGTCTTACTCAAAAAATAAACAAACAAAACCCTTGTAGGATTCTTTCTTCTTCAATTTATCATCAGGAAAGAAAAACGGTTGGTTGCAAGCTAGCAGCTAATCCAAAAAGCGTGACTTTTGCCAGTGATGTTGGAGGAGGGGAGCAGAGAAGAGGGGCTTCGTATTTGTACTGTGTGAGAGAAAACTGAGCAGTACTTACACTTTAGTGCTGCAGTAGTGCTGTTATTTCTGGTCTGCTTCTCCTTCAAGTATATTAAAAGTAAGATTTAGGAGTAAGACTGACCCTGTCACCCTTCTTGTCACCACCACCCCACTATTTAAGACAGTATCGGCTGCCTTGCAGCAGCAGCAAACTGTAACTTTATCATGTCTTGCAGAGAACGGCAGATCAAGTGCCCCAAGTGTGACAAGCTGTTTCTGAGGACAAATCACCTGAAGAAGCATCTCAATTCACATGAAGGAAAGAGGGACTACGTCTGTGAAAAATGCTCCAAGGCTTATCTAACCAAATATCACCTCACTCGCCACTTAAAAATATGTAAAGGCCCCACATCCAGCCTGTCAGCCCCAGAGGAGGAAGAGGAGGAGGATTCAGAGGAGGAATTAATAGACTCTATGAGGACTGAAGACTGTAGGATTAACAATGGAGTCTATTCAACAGGTGATGCCCTCTCTGGACACAAATGAAGAGAAGAGAGAGGGAAATTTTCTTGGATGTTAAAACTGGGGAAGGAGAAAAAAAAAACCTCTTCCTTGTTTCCCCAGTCAACAGCGTATGTCAAATGAGGAGTTTTCCTTCTGTTTTGGTCTCCACACTACCACCGCTTAATAAACTCTGTAGCCAAAACACTGAATGAGAATGGATCATGCACGTACAAGTGAACAGTTGCCAAGAAGGAAATATGAGGCAAGGAGATTTTTTCACACACACTGTGCATCCTTCTTTTCCAAATCACTCAGATTAATCCATCCAGTGCTGGGATACATGACACACCTTGCATAGCCCTTTGAGTAAAGAGCCACAAACCAGAAATGTAGTCAAGTGATTGCAGTGACCTGTAGGCCAACTGTCTTTAACTGCCAAAGCCATGACAATAAGAAAAACAAAAAAAAATAGTGGTGGCAGTTAATGCATTTTTCTTTTTATACTTTTTAAGTGAAGGATGTAGTTTGGCACAGAGCAAAGACTGTCAATGCTCAGGTTTCCCTCTAAAATAAATAAAAAAGCCAGTGAAATCAGCATTTGCAGACAAAGCAATTACCCCACTACAGAAAATCAAAAATTGGCTTTTGGAGAAGTTATTGCCTCTTCCCACTCTCGTTCACTAGAATATGTAAGCAGGTGAAGAGGTAAAGACTGTATAGACTCAGTAAGGAAGAGGCTTACAGATGATCAGACGGTGTTTACAGTATATATTACTTCTTGTGCTGTAAACCTTTTACCACCTAGAGTGATGGAAGGGTTTGCTGCTAATTTATGGAATGAAGATGTATTTCATTCTGTTGTTTTCTTCTAAAAAAATTAAAAATGTGGCTCTTTTCTAATGTTCTTTTTTAATATTTACACATAGTGAAAAAAGGTTTCCTATTTCTGATAATGATGCTAAGAGAAATAACACCACTTTTTCATCATCTGCCTCTCCCAAGCTTTCCTGGGACAAGGTAGGGGTAGGAAGCACCTCCATGAACAGGTGCAGCTAAGAACTTGTCTTTAGACGTTGTAGATTTGCTGTGTGGCTCCTCTGGCTGTGCTGTAAAAGAACAGTAAGCCGAGCTCTGTTCTCTGACGAGGTAGTTGGAGGTTCACACATGAAAGAGGCTCCAGTTCTTGCCCTAAATGGCCTAAGTTCCGCTGTACCTCTCCCTGTATGCTCTCTTTCCTAGAGAGCTCCCTGGGTTCTTCAAACCTGAAAATGCACAATGCTTGCCCTCCGAGATCAGTGTGAATAAAAAGCTTCAGAAAGACAGGCTGCGGGATTTTGTGTAGTCAAGGGAAAGATGTGTTGCTTGCAGTAACGCAATTTCTTCCTAAAACAAAAAGCAACTTCTAGAGCTACAGTGCCAATTAATACCAGAGATAACAGAAATTACTACCCTCAAAGAGCTTAACATGAAGCATTTATTTAAAATGAAAGCTTTGAAAAACTTGCAGCTTTTCAGTGGAGAGCACTTAAACAGAGGTGGTTCTGGTGCTTTCACCTTCTCAAGCTTCACAAAAGCAGTTGTTCATTTGTTGTCCACACATTGTTCACTCTTGCTCGGCACAGAAAGGATTGAGGCAGGAATCCCAACACATCCAAAATATTCTTGGTTCCTGCAGAGCCACACTAAACACCTGCCACCAGACTAGAAACAGCTGAATCGGATTGAGAAGCAGCCACTTAACTTCAAGGGATGGGAAGGAAACCTACAGCCCTGCCTTTCCCCCATTTCCTCACCAGAATGAGTTACAGCGAGCTAGGGTGAAAAGCAGTGGTAAGGTCTTGTCAACCACATGCACCGTCACTATGGCTGCTTCGATACCAGTTGCTTTGTAAATCTAGCCTTAAATTAAGGATAAATTATCTATTTACACTTGTCATTTCATTCAGCTTTTGTTTATTTATTACACAACTGTTGTCTGAAATATTTTTCCTTATGCCTTTAGAAGATATTTACCTTCTTTGCAGTATTCAACGAATGGTAGCAGCAGGACGCTTTTCTAGTGACTGTTTCATCTTATATATCAACTTTACACATAGTAGCCCAGTACCTGGAGAGGGAAGCACTTCACAGGAGGGTAAGAGTATCATTTAACTTCTGGCCAGGGATAAGGCACTTGGGTGTTCATTTTAAATGTGAGGAAATTGATTGAGTCACATTCCTTGACTAGGTTCCTGATGCTGTAAACGAAGTGGTTAAGTCAGTGGTTAGGCTGATACTCAAAACGTTCCTCTGTGCCTTCAGGTTTCAGGCAGAAATGCCTGGGAGGAGTTAAGAACGTGAGTACGTAACATGGACAGCTTTCACCACTGACAGTGACCAGCTAAGATCCCTACCCTCGCTTTGTGTCCTGACAGCCTCTCATCCTCTTCTGAGTAGTAACTCCTTATTTCTGTTCAGATGCTCTTTATATATATTACTTTTGGAGCTTGAAGAAAAACCCAATACACAGGCATCATCAATAAGCTTCAGGTGCTGTGGAACCAGGGAAAAGAAACCCTTGATCTTGATGGGATACAGCTGAGATATTTCTGGTTTGATACTGGTGATCTGAGATGTTACAAATACATCTCAAGATGTCATACTCAGGGACTCCAACTTACCGCCCAGGAAATACTCTTAAGACTTAAAAAAGTTACATAGAACTTCTAGAATCTGTATTAGAAATCTATTACACAACTGTTGTCTGAAGTATTTTCCTTATGCCTTTAGAAGATATTTACCTTCTTTGCAGTATTCAACGAACTTCTGGTAGCAGCAGGATGCTTTTCTAGTGACTGTTTCATTTTATGTATCAACTTTACACATAGTAGCCCCTGTTTCAGGGATCATAATCTCAGGCAAAAGCAAGTGATTAAATCTTTCAAAGCCAGTAAGAGAGGCAGGAACTTAGAACTCCTGACTTAGAGCTTAACCACATCACCGTGTTTCTTTGTCTGAGATGAAGCAGCCTGCAGATTGCAAGACACTAGAGCCATTTCTATGGACTCTCACCAAACGGGGATTTGTAGAATGCACATTAGTTGTAGTCCCATTAATTACTTTGATTTTGTGAGGTTTGGTCCATCATGATTCCATTGCTGTCTCCGAATCGTTACTGCTACTGCCGGCCATGGAGCTGCAAGCCACAGAGTTGGCACTAGCCAGAACAAGTCTCTCTCTGTTTCCAAAAACTTCATTCACTGCAACACAGATAGGGGATTGCTTACATGTTACTGTTCCAGAGACAAGAGTAGTACAGCAGGTACAGCATGGTGAACATCACGGAATGGAAATCCTAACCTGGTGCAGTTTTAAAGCTCTCCCCCTTACCCTGAGTAGGGAGTTGAAGCTTACATGTCAGAACAATCTCCTGCATGTGATACTTAAATTACAAGTCCTGTTATTTCTCCCCCAGAGCATCTCTAGAGGTTTCCCTGTGCATAATTCCTGTACCTAAGTACTGTGAGATGGATGAGTTCTGTAGAGCAAATCATTAAGTTTAAATAATTTATTTCTGGTTTTAGTCTCTCTGGTTTCCACCAAGCTCTTAAAAGCCTTCTGCAAAAATTCATGCCATTTAGTTACACGTAGCTACGACAACCCATCAAAACCAGTCCTCACTTTTATTCCTACAGGTATTCAAGAATGTGATACTTGATTACACCAGGAACATTAAGAAAAAAGTAAAACATAGATATTACAAGAAAAAAGGTATTGTACTTCAGCTACAAGAAAATAAATCATGTGGCAAACACAGTTCTCCAAGTTAGAAAAAACCCACATTTTTTGAAGCTGAAAACATGAACACATATGCAGTCTTGGGGTATTTAAAAATATTAACCTCCAGTCTCTTTCAGAGCCACAATACATTACTGAATATACAAATACACCCTGGGAGCAAGGGGAGGACCACAAGATTCAAAGAAACGAGAACGCTACCTGCAGAAATCTTGCTTATATCCCAAACACGCAGCCCTTCTCGCTCTCCTCCAAAGGCAAAAACAAACGGGAAGTCAGGGCAGCAAGCTGCACAGAAGAGAACACCCTGGGAGGGAGGCAGAAAGAGGAGGATTTTTTTTAAAAATACCATCCTAAAGTGAATTTGTCATCCGAAAATACCTTCACCAAGCAAGTTTTAACAAACGTAAGCTCTATAAGTTTCCTGAAACTTACTTTGCAAAGACACAAAATTAAAGTCAAGAGCTGCTAATTACAAACAGTAAATCACATCTTCGTCTTGAACCTGGCAGGTACACGTTGGAGTACCTATAGTTCTACTCCGAACATTGTGTCTGGTATTCAGTCTGAGGCTTTGAAGCAGTCTGCCAGTTACATGTTGAATTGAACATTGCACTGTAATGAGCATGATTTACCCAGAATACACAGATGTGATTTTTTTTTTTCCTAAAAGATGTTACATTATGTAAAACAAGATTCAAATTAGACAAAAAAGAACAAGCAGACATAGTTTATATATAAACCTTCTTGGAATCAAGAAATGAATATTACTCTACCATTTTCATATTCCTGGAATGGATTAAACTTGGTCTGTCTCCCAGGATATCCCAGATTTTCACGTATTTGTCAGCAGATGATGTCACAAGGCACCCTTTGATCTGACTGCTCAGTTGTAACCCTGGAAGATTAAGAGTGCAGCAGTGTGAGAGCACCAGGTAACCACTATTTCACAGAGATGAGGATACATTTTGAAGTGAAATCATGAGAACAAACCTAATACTCTCCTCACACCGAACTCTGTTCCAGCACAAAGGAGCAAAAAGTTAATGGAAGTTGCATGCTGCCACTGCTCCCTGTAGTGAGAGCAAACTGACTTCAGGTAGGCCTACTGTCTCTTAATCCAACAACAGTAACAGTGCAAAGATGCTATCGTTCTGCTTCTTACTTCACATAATCTGGCTTCCCCAGGTAGTTTTCATCATTCGTTTGCCAAAGACCATCTTTTTTGCTATCCAAGACGATGGGGCATATTCATACGATCTCATTTTAGACACCTAATCAGGTGCTTCAAGTTGCCATTTAGAAGTTCCTACACTGATCAAATAACTAAAGTAGCCTAAAGGAGGCAGTGTGAAAACCTTCCCATGTGCCATACCTAAATCATCTCCAGAGTGAACGTCAGTATAAAACAATTACGGGTAGAGGAGGTAAACATTATAGTTCATAATCCTGGACCAGACTGCATAGTTTTTGTTCTTTCTCGCCCAAAAAACACAGGGAGTGTGTCCCAAGTGAACAGATCTGCTTTGACATGCTTATTCATGATACTCACTGAGAAAAGTTCACTGTTGTTAAAATACGTTGCTTACAATGGCTTCTCAGCGGAGATTCGTTTCATGCGCCAGCTACCCACAATTAGTATGCACAACTCTTATTTGTTAAGCAAGGAATCACTACCACCTCAGTCGTATCAGTTAAAGACATCTTCCAGATGTGCCTCGCCACTGGGGACAAATCCAACACACACACACAATTTACCTGACACCTCTTCATCGTGAGCTTTCAGAGTGAACAGTGGCTTATCAGAACGAGCATCCAGACAGTACACAAAGCCATCCTCTGTGCTTGCCTAAGGAAACCACAACATTTTAAAAACAAACAGCCGTAGTCACTCATTTGGAAAAAAGTTCCTGTGAAATAATACCCACCCTCTGTTAAATCCCTGTGATTTGAGGCAGACGCACGCTGCTTCTCGGTAGGGCATATTACACAGTGTACACTGTTCTGCATCCCCAAAGTCAGACTCCATCCAGCTGGTGCCCGAGCTATTCTACGTACCTAAACTATGCTGCAGGGACTTAAATGGAAGTCTCAATCCTATTCAAATTTCTTAAATGGTATTTTGAAGATGGTTGCACTACTAAGCTTGGCTTTCTCGTTAGGCAATGAAATACAGAGCCTTTAGTCTCTTAACGGTCAGTTCAAACTTTTTGGAGCCATCCTGTGGCTGCATAATAGCCCTGTGCAAAGCTAAGTGTGATTATACTGAAAGGGATCTACATCATAAACCCAACAGAACTGAGCAGCTGCTTTTGTTGGCTGTATACACAAAGCAAGGGAGAACTAGACAGCCATTGAGATAATAAAAAAGATTTGTTTTTAAACTCTGTTTAAAAGTTTTATTATAAAAATCTTGACAAAACCAAGGCATTTTTATGCTATACCAGATAGGAGGACAGTGCCCTCTAGCGCTGATTTGAAACACTGAATTAATATCAGGATCTTAGTTCTAATTAGCTACCTCTCAGCTGCAATTGCCTCATTACATGAAACACAACAGCAACTATGCAAAGGAAAATATATCCCAGCCACTGAACACTATAACAACATGGCAAAGAAGCCACCTCTGGAGTGAAAATGCATCAGCATCAATTGCTTTTCTACTGTCATAATGAAGATACCAAATAAGTAGCTGGTCTCGATATACTTGTTGAAAAAAAACTACATAAAACCACTCTCCCACACACTGCGTTTTTAAAATAAGCAACACCAACAGTCCAACTGTCCATCAGGTCCATTATATGATTCAGAAACATCATGAACCCAAAAATACAGGTTAAATGAAATGGCAACAGTCAACAGACTAAAATAGAAGAGCATGTACTCACTAAGAAATTACAAGGTGAAAAATGATTCCAGGTTACTCTCTCAACCTGACCGCTAAACCGCCACATTCGATGGTTATCTTGTGGGTTTCTGCAATCGTACAGCACAGCTGATCTATGGGAAAAAGGGATAGGAAATTAAGGAAAAAAAAAAAAATCATGGCAGAATACTTCATGAAGTTTGTTTTACCACTGGCATCTACAGAAGGTCCACGTAAAACTACAATTCAAAAATTAAAATGAAAACAACTTCACTATTTAGTCTTCCAACTCAATAACAGATGAAAATTTCTCAGATAAGCACAAGCTTTTTCCGTATGCTTCAAAGTTTCCTCTTGGTTACAAACAGCCATTCTATTTAAGCAAACAGCTCAAATTTGCTCAATACATAAGATACTTATCATACGGGAGACCATAATTATGCAAATACATCACTTAATTATGAACAGACTTCAGTAAAGTCAAGTAATGACTGTTCAAAATAATGCACTGATTAGGAAATCAATTTGTGATACATTTTCAAATATGCTTTAATAAAAAAAATTAATCTTTACAAGTGGTTAGGGAAATGCTACTCCAAAAAGGAGAAAGAGCAGATGGGAGTTAGTGGGTCCTTTGGGATTCTTTACAGGCTTGTGCTCAGCCCAGTGGCGGCAGAATCTGTCCCAACTCAAAAAGCTCCTGGATGCAAATGCAAGAAAGGAGTGATGATGTCTCTCTCGCAACATCTCACCACAATTTACATCCACAGAGTAACCCACTCCCACTCTATCCTATAGTTAAAGCCAAAGAAATGTGATCTAGGTTTCTCAGCTCTTTTACCAGGCATTTTACAACAACAGTTTTAGTACATATGCAGTTTTTAACAGTCTGACTTTCAGGTTATGAAGGCATCTGCCAATATTCATTGAATAGCCTGTGGTCCTGGGAAGCTTTACAGGAAAAATCCACAAAGGCAGTCAGTAGCCTTTACAGACAGTTTATAGACAGTACACTGGTTTACAGGTGTCTGTGGGATCAAAGGGCTAGCTAAAAAGGGATCGAGAAGCCGGTCTCAGTATTTGGACTTTTTTCTTATTTTTGCAGAAGGAAGTCGAGGAGGAGGAAAGTGGACAGAAGCAGCTTCCTATCAACAATTAAAGGTTTTTCTCCGACCCCTTTACTTAAGCGGGTGTAGCAAGAGCATAATACAAGCCAGAGAACATAAAGGCTTGGCTAAAGATTGACAAGTCTTCAAATACTTTAACACAAGCACGAAGTCTTAAAAGCAGAATAAAGAAATTGATATAAAAAATCATGGTTATAGAACAAAATTTAAAAGTTACTCCTAGGAGATGGGAGAGCAGAGGGGAAGTTTTTTGGCTGGCCGGGCTTATAAAAACTAGCAGTTACAGAGCTAGTCCAGGTGTGCAGACACAAACCATGTCACAGCATCTCCAGGCCGCAATCACAGGAGATAGCCTGTTAAACTTTGGCTATGGCATGCCTATCAATAGAGGCTGTAGGGAGCGGACTGGGATTTTTAAAGTCCCTCATGCCCCCACCCTGGTCTTACAGTTTGGCAAAACCTTGACAAGTTTTCACAGGAAGGACCAGTGACACATTCCCAATGCAGAAAATGCCATAAGGCCAAACTAAGAAATAAATTCCGTTTGGAGCAGACACCTGGCACAGAAAATGTCAGTCCAGACGGTTAAAGTATTTGGCTAGTCCTGAGAAAGAGGTAAGGAAAACTACATTTTGGCCACATACAAACCTGGCTACCTTACTGGAAAAAAAATAATAGCATTACTCAAATTCGGTACAGTCATAAGCAAATGAAAACATGAGGGAAATTAACGGGTTTAATTCAATACTAATACCCTCCCTATGTGTAACATTTGAAAATATTACCCTGACATACTTATCATAAGATCCAGAAATAAGGGTCTGAGTTTCAAATGGATGAAATTGCACTGTCTGGACCTAAATAACAGAAGATTTTATTTTAAAAAATAAGCATTGAGATAACACACCTATTAAACTTGTTGATACTCAGATTTCTCATAAAACAGTGCAAGAGATGCATATTATTTTTATTTCAAACACCCCCACCCAGTGGAAACACGATATTTTCCAATATAATTTAACTGAACAGAACCACATGCCCCCTTTCTGCCCTAGATATTAAAAAAAATAAGCCGGAGGCAGTAAAAGAATGGCTGCTTCCAGTTTGGGGAAAAATGCAGTTGTTAGAAAAAAAAGAAAATCAAGGGTTTGCCAAGGGCAGTGACTTTGTTAACAGCAAAATAAAGTTATAGCTATTAATAACTAATTTTCACATTTTAATTACTATGAGATTAATTTATTTCTGAAGTACCCATCACTATGGTATTTTAGTATCATTTATCTTAAACTTTTCTTACCCAGAACAAACTAACCGACACTTGTTGTTTCCTTAAGAGAGAGTTACAGTTTGACCTGTGCTCAGAGATCTATTTTTTTTAGCTTATACCAGCACTATTAGATTCCCAACCATCAGGGCTTTCACACAAAAGGCATTTTAAAAACTGCTGTAAATCTTTGCAAACTTTCTAAAGGATAAGCTAAATAACATTTTTAAAAGCAAATACAGTGTCGTTCGCCAAAGCAACTAATTGAGAAATTTAAAGAATTCTGCACAGTTGTTAGAAAATTACAGAATTGTTGTTCTAAGCATTCGCTACCAAGCAGCTCATGAAAAACTGCAGTTATTTTTTCTCTGTATTTTACAGTGGAAGAAACACAGCAATTATTACATACCTTGTCTGTATGTAGCATCAGGCTGGCTGCTGGCTTACCCACAGACATATCCCACAGAATCACAGTACTGTCAGCAGACGCACTTGCTAAAACATTCCTGATAATGGATCAAAAAGTAAGTTTTAAAAATCTTTATACAGATACAAACAAATAATGGTCAAAAATCCAAAATACATACAGAGCCTGATTCGGAGATCAAGTACACTCTGGCCTATAGACCATAACCTCAAGCCTGAGGGATAACTCCCTGAAGATAATTCTAAGTTGCAAGTAAAGACTACAAACAGGCTATATTACATTATATTAGTACAACACTTAAAATAATAATTGACAGTCTTGCTTCCACTTCCCCACACACACCACTTAAAATGTCATTTACTGGAAGATTTCTAGAACAAGACACAGCAAGAAAGGCTTTTAAGCACTTCCTTTCCTTTGACATTAAGACAGTATTTTTAAACATTACTTTTGCAACTTAGTTTTATTTGCATATGCATACAGCCAAGAGCCAGACAAACCTGTTTTTAAAATATTTTGCTCTCCAATATCTGAGTGTTTATATAACTACTGAAGACCCAACACTGTACATCCTTCACAGAATGCTGAAAGGAACCGCTAACATTATAGTCAGTTTACAGACCCTACATTTCAACTTAAATTTGACCAATTGTGTTAAAGCAATAAACACACAGTTTAGAAGTTTAATCAGAAAAAACTCAAAACATTCCCAAAGGCCTGTCAAATACACAGTACAATTGCTACCATTGCTCTTAAAAACAGATCTATTACGTCAACATGCTGTTTCTTATTGAAACTGCTCCCCCCACAGTTTGGTGGTTTTTTTTTTTTTTTTTTAATACTAACCAAGTGTTTCTGACTGAAAGAGCTAACATTCTCCTGGAAACACTGTTGTCCCAAACATTGTTACATGGGGAAGTTAAGAAAATGCATAGTGAAGGCTATGAGAACATTTTACAGTAACATCATTATGACCTACAGGCAGAAAGTTATTTATAGAGAGCTGTCACAGTATGTCTTGCTTAAAAAAAACCAACAACAAAACATTTAAACAAAGCTGCTCCAAGGAGTTCCTTGTTTTGCCCTTAAGCTTCCCACTTCAAGGCTGTTTTTATTTCCTGGAAGATCGACCAGTATCAGAGTTCGTAACTCAGCACATTACAGAATTATGCATTCCAGACACTTAACTCTTGTAGCCGTAATTTTTGTGACTTGTCTCTATATTATCACCAGACAACTGTTTCTAGGTACATGAAAGCTACTCTCTTGTAATACTGATGGAATGATCGCTACCACACTCTGTGCATATGTATAATTTAAGAACAATAGACAACGCACTATAAATTAAGAGTGCAATTTATGTACATTTACTGCATGTCTATGTGGGTGTTTCCTTCTTCAGGATCTAGATAACAAAGCATTGTAAGTGAAGGCTTAGACCTGCTCATCAGGAGTATGCGGAGTTGACTATGTGTATCTTCAGAGACATTTATGACAGCAGGGAAAAAAAAAAGAAAAAAAATCAGCCTGTGTCTGACTGGAACAGTTTCAAGGCCCATGCTGAGGATCCTCTGACAGCTGAACTGTTAAAAACCACCTAAGCGATAAAAAACGGCAGCATCTTTATTTCAGTCAGCACATTGTCCTTGACCTCTCCCCCGAGATGGGCCAGCTTCGTGTTGCTTCAATAGCAGCACTTCATTGCTAGTTCATTCAGGCAACAGGGAATTCTCTCTGCCTAGGATAACCCAAAGGTCAGAGTCATTTCTATAACTGTGCTACTAGGGCTTTTACACTCTTTTTTCTGTTCACAGCTCTGGGGCAAAAGCCAGAGGGAAAAAAACCAGCATAGCAAGGACTTCCTTCTATAAATGTACTTCTATCTGTTCAAATGGTGGTTTAGGTCATTGGCAGATTGGCACAGACCAGGGCAGCCCTTCTGCTTCTCCAATTTGTGCGTATGACTTACATGTAGCTGACATAACAAATGGCTTAGACCCACCTTACCCCTGCCCTCATTTGGACAACTTGTGAGTAAAAAGTGATCTGCAGAAATACATAGGTTTAAAAAAAAAAAAAAAAATCAAAACTTCTAGTTAAAAAAAAAAGGCAGGGGGGATGTATTTTTGAGAATTGATTCATTTCAGCACGGCTTTCAAGTTCAGTGTTATACTACATAAGATTTTGGATTTGCGTGAAAAATGTATGCCTAATAAAGTATACAAATTTGCAACCATCCATTGTTATTCAAGTATTCTTTTACCTGCTTTGTTTATTCCATGAAAGATCAAGCACAGCATCAGTATGTCCTTTCACTGTCCCTTCTGAAGATAAACTCTGTGTATGCAGATACAACACACTTTTGAAAATCACAGCTTCAATGGAAATCAAGCATTACAACACATTAGTATGAACTCCTTAATCCCTTCACAAACAACTTCATGTTTTAAACTATTCTCACTTGCTGCAACAAGGCTTTTGATAGAACTGTCTTTGCAGTACCTGCACCTCACCTCCTACCCCAGATCTCAGATTGCTCCATTCACAGCTGGTGGGCTTACAGAACTGGTTACTCCCTTCAGGCTAGTAAAAGAAATTTCATTGTCTCCAGCTAATGTGCAGCTTCTTCAGCTTCTTTCTAAACACGCCTGGCAGTTCCCTCTCCCTCCTCCCAATTAGGTCCTTGTAACTGCCAGCTCCTACAAATTCTAATTTAAAATGGTTAAGCTTCAAAGTTTACTGGGACAGCAACTGGAAACCACCCATAAGCCACCCCATTCCTCTTCTGTTCTTAATTCCAGGCTTTAATTATCCATACAGAGAACAATTAGCATTTCAAATTGAGGTAACATTTATGAATGGTATCTTCAACAGCAATTCTGATAACTCAGTGATTTTCAGAAGCAAGTTTCACAGAGCAAATTCCCCTTCCAAGGATATTTTTTCTATTGTTTTTAAAACCAGAAAGTCTGAGAGCTCAAGAAGTAAACCCCCTTCACAATTACACAGAACAGTTCTTTAGCTGACTAACACTGCAGTGCTCCTTTGTTTGGGAAACCAAGTTTAGTTATATACCCAGTGTTCACCCTCCCTATTTACTCCAGGGAGTCTTTTAAGCACTTCCTGAAGCATCTACTATAAGCAAAATCTAGGAGATTTAAGTTATGTTACCTTCCATACTTGTTTTACATACCAAAGAATTTGGACAAATCATAACAACGCATTCAGGCATACAATGAGGGTCAGATTCATCTCACATAACTTAGCATCCAGCCTAAACCTCAGTCTTCCTCTTTGGCAGTTAAGGTTTTCTCTGCAGTCCACTAAAAGAAACTCAGCCATTCTCTGGGGGTGTCTCTATGCATTCACCTTAGACAATCTCGATGACTAGCTTAGAATATGCTTAAATTTTAGGTAGATAAAGCTAACACAGGCGAATCCTGAGTAAATATATTTTATTAGTGTCAACCTTGTCCTTTATTGCTCAATGCCTTTTCAACTCTTTGAGTCACAGGAAAATACTAATCTTAACCTATCGCAGACGGCCATGACATTATCTTCTGCAACCTGTCTAAGCACCATCCTTCAACATGACAGATGGAACTAAACCAGATTATCTATGATTTTTTCAGTGTAGGAAAAAAAGTAATAACGACGTTATCCGTGCTCTAAGTTTCCTCCGTCCAACCAGATAAACCATTTTGCAATACTTACTTTCTTTCCTTTCTTTTTCTTCTTTTTCTCTTTCTGGCCTCCAAGAGAAAAGACTGGTTCTAAGGATTCTACTATATCAAGGTCCCAAATGTCAATAACCGGGGTCATGTTACCCACTGCAACATAATTTCCTACAAGCAGAAACCCAAATGCAACCACATTTACTTAGAGTTATGAAGCAGCATATTTGGCAATGCAGCTGTTGCTTATTTCTTTGATTAAGTAAAACATACTTATGTGCTAGAATCTTCTATTTGAACATCTTTGATGATTATAACTGACAAGGAGCAATCTAAAAATATCAACTGACAGCAGATGTTGCCAGAAAAAAATTTACTTGCTCTCCAGTACACTTCCCCTTCAGTACAAGTAACTGTTCAAAGAAGCTATATAAAGTTGAACATGTTTAAGGAAAAAAAACCCAAAAACACATTCCCTGTGCTATGGGAAAAAAATAAAAATCTGTAAAACACAAGAAAAAGGTTACTAAATACATAAATATATATATAAATTTTGCTGTGTTTTACAGTTAATCGACTGCATTGACCATAACGATTTTGAACAAAAGCAACCTTTCATTTGCAAATGGAAAATAAAGCAGATTAGAGAAGAGCTTGCTCTGGTCTGCTAATTGACAGTAACTTAATTATTTGTAATAAAACCAGTGTTTTAGTCAAATCACTTGTTATGGCAGCATCACTAAGATGACTGTATCACCAAACCAAAAAAACCCTGATATCCAGTTTTTCCGTCTTAATATCTTGGTTTTATTTCTGTTCATACCCCTGGAAGAAATTATTTAGTGACAACATTACAGTTATATACTTTTCAAGCAAAAATTATTTAACTGGACATTTACGGTATCCTTTACAATTTACCTACTGCACTATCAGGACTAGGATCAAAGTTCAACCACTCCAGACTTAGAGGGTAAGCAGGCAAGATAATATCATGATGTACGTAAAATGAGTTCTCTTCATGATTATAAACTGAAAAAGAATTAAAGATATACAAGACATCAGTGAAGAGGAAAAGCAAGCAACTATAAACAGTTCACTTCTGCAAAAGGCAGATGTGGCAAACACTAAATTGTCAAGGAGATCTAGAATGTAAATTTGCAGTGTGTTCAGAGTTTTAGTGTTGAGGCCAGAGCCTCCAAGTACTAATGTTATACCTCACAGAATTACACAAAACAAACATACTCCTGTGTATTTTAGATAAAGAAGTGACAAGTTCAGCAAATCTTAGACACTTTATTCCTAGCGTACTCTGCTACTTGTTTGTAAGATCACTTCAAAATAGATGCTCTGTATCCACCACCACCACTTTCGACATTAGGATGCATTAATGAAAGTTTAGACATTCATTTTACAGAATCAGCAATTTTAAAAAAAGAAATAATTCCAGATGCAATCACAGGGGAAATGAAGGTAAAAGACAAACAGTTTTCAAATTAGAGGCAGCTGAAGAAGCCAGATTAAGTTACCTTTAGCGGGTTGTAACTGAGATACAGGAAGAGTTTCGGTAAAGCAACCATATACTAAACACAGCATTCCCTTTAGCCAGCTATTTTTCTCCTTATAATAAAAGAATTTACTAACTGGATAGCAGGTAAAACCCATTAATTATTTTAATAAAATGGTATCATCACAGACACAAAATCACTGTGCCGTTTTTAAGTGCACGTGACAGATGTTCAGATACTAACTGAAGTCTTCAGTTAACTAAGTAGTCTTAGTAATTAACTAAGACAGGGCTACCCAATGTTATCATAGAATCATAGAATCATTAAGGTTGGAAAAGGTCTTTAAGATCATAGAGTCCAACCGTCAACCCAACACCACCATGCCCACTAAACCATGTCCCTAAGCACCTCATCTACACGTCTTTTAAATACCTCCAGGCATGGTGACTCAACCACTTCCCTGGGCAGCCTGTTCCAATGTTTAACCACTCTTTCAGTAAAGAAATTTTTCCTCACGTCCAATCTAAACCTCCCCTGGCGCAACTTGAGGCCATTTCCTCTCGTCCTATTGCTAGTTACTTGGGAGAAGAGACCGACACCCACCTCGCTACAACCTCCTGTCAGGTAGTTGTAGAGAGCGATGAGGTCTCCCCTCAGCCTCCTCTTCTCCAGGCTAAACAACCCCAGTTCCCTCAGCCGCTCCTCATAAGACTTGTTCTCCAGACCCCTCACCAGCCTCATTGCCCTTCTCTGGACACCCTCTAACACCTCGACGTCCTTCTTGTAGTGAGGGGCCCAAAACTGAACACAGTATTCGAGGTGCGGCCTCACCAGTGCTAACCAGTGCAGTTATAAACTGCAGAAGCCTGTGCTATTGTTCTGTAAGTTTATACAGGGAAAACAACACAGTTAATAAAATCTGTAAACACCTCCAGATACAGAAAATGCCAGATGCTGGTATCTGAAGAGATGCCTTCAAACACTTTGGTCTTACTGTTTTCTTAAAACAGAATACTTTGCTTGCAGAAACATGTACCATAGCAGAAGTAGCCAGAAACATTCCCCAAAGAACTGCCATAAGAAAAGATGGTAACTTCAGCACACTCAGTAGTACTCCTTGCTGCAACAGAAAAATCTTTTACACAGTAAAACTAAACCCTTCTCTAGAACAAGTGGTATTCAGACCCTATTAAGGATCACCTCTTCTAAAACTAAGATGAGAAAGGTGCTGATTCTTCTACTCCTAGGAGTGGAAAGCACATTTAAAGAAGAAAGGAGAAAGCAAGGAGAAAAAAAAACCAACAACAAACCACTAGAGGAAGCTTATATGATATGGAAAGTAAGACTGTTTGGAAGAAAGAGCGTATGTTCAGAGAATAAAAATGCCATAGTATTTTCTAAGTGTCATTAAGAATGAAATAAGGAAAGGAAATGCTATACAGACTGATAAAGGGATGCTATCCTCTAAATAACAGTAACTCCACATTAAATACTCTAGTTTTGGAAAGTGGCTAAAGCACCATGACGTAGGAAAGAGGACAAAACACACAGGGCAGATGGGGAGAAAAAAAGCTTTGAAAAAACACCTCCCCGCCTTGTACACAGCCATATGGAACAGGATAGGCAAGACATATTCCCTAAGTTCACTGTAAGGAACAAATCCTATGTTACTTACCATGGACCTCCAAACTACAGTAGTCTTTATCAGCTCTGCCACAAAGGACAAGATTGTCACTGGGCTTAATCAAAAAGTCCTCCTGTTCATATTGATCCTGAACAGCAAAACGGAGAGGACAACAGATGTTAAGCAAAGCACATAAACGCACAAAACTACACATGTTCAAAGGCTGAATCAATAATAACTTCTAACTGTAACTGAAAACACTCAAAACCCAACACCCTGCTGCCCACCCACCTAAAACCATCTTATGGTGGTAAACAGAGAAAGACAGGAACCAGACTCAATCATGGGGAGATTGAATAGTTATTATATAGACTGAACGACTGTTTACGTGGACCTAGGTGGATTTAGAGAGATGTTTAATTACCAAATATGAAACCCTCTTTTGAGGCTACCATGATGCAGCCCATTGCTGAAAAGAGAATCACCACCAGGAGCCCACATACATAGCTTATTTCCCTTGTGCTCTCGTGCCTTGAGCATTTATGAAGTGTAACAACTTTTTACACAATAAGCATATTGTAATTGCTGCTCACATCCAGGAAGCAATTCCAAGAGCATTAAAGCATTGCCTACTTTCTGGAAAATATTTCCAGAAAAGTACTGCCTACAGCTATACTGGGCATTCAGCTGTACCAGAACAGATGTAACCTCTCATCTAATTTTCGTTGTTACTGAGGAATGGAAGGCATGCAGGGAATTTTCGTTAGTGGAAAACTAAGAACCGTACATAAAAGTCAATAGTCTTACACAAACAGAGTACCATCCTTCAAATATACAACACATACGAGACTTTTTGGACTTCTTGTTGCAAGCTTTTAACTTCTTCTTTATTCACTTCAAGCACCTTTTCAATATTTGAATTCTATTAAGTACTGCAATTCTTTGAATTAATCAACTTAATGCTGCACAGTACTTAGTCGTCAACAGTACCAGTAGTAAACACCAAAAGACAACAAAAAATGCATATTGAAGCACTAAAAAGTATTCCTCAGAATTTGAGGAAAGGACTTGAATGTAGGAAGAAAGGCCTGAGAAAAAGGTGTTCACTTTTTCTATGTCTGGAAGAAAGTTAGCTTTTCTGACACAGAATAAAAGCAGCTCATATTCTCGCTGAATCCCTGTGCGAATACCTCTTTGACTGTAAAAACCACTTTTAAAGCGTTTCTCTCCTCTACTGGTACACAGGAGCAAGAAAAATCATCAACCAGTCAGTGGAACACAGAGAAAACATACAGCGCCCCAAAGTGCACATAGCAAGTGAACTCGTTTTAAAGGTAAGACGTATACCTTCCTCCTTGAGCTTTGTTACAGTATGTGAAGTCACCGTAACAACTCCTTGTATGAGACCACACGTTTGACAAAGTCCCCTGACACACAAACTAGACATTGTGGTAGAAGCCTACAGCTACTCTTTTCTTTCAATCTTACTAGCTTTGTAAAGAATCAAAAATAGTATAGAAAGGACAGCACCCCGAAAAATCTCAGAATCTTTATGCTTAGAAGAGGTCTCAAAAATTCATCTACTCCATCACCCTGCCCCAGATGATCATAGTCTCTCCTAGTTGCTCTCTAGATTACATTGTCTCTTCTCACGCAACCTCACCTTGTAACTGATTTCTGTGATCTCTCCGTGTAAATTAAGTCGATTAAAAGTTGCAATCTATCCTTCTGAACTAAACTGCAGGATATTCTCTAGAATCTCTCCATATCTTTTCTGAAGAGGTACCAAATATCCTAGCTAAGGCAATACCGATGTTAAGTAGAGCAGAAGGATTACCTCACGCCCTGCATGCTGCATTCCTGTTCACCAGAAAAAGACAAACAGGCTGCATAACAGGACAGCGCTGTTGACACAGCTAGCTTGTGTTAGACTGCAGCCAGAGACTTCTTCACCCCCTGCAAAGCTCCTACAAAGCCAGCTCCTGCAAAGACGTTCCCCATCTGATACTTGGTGGAAACTAATACGGGCAGAAACAGTCAACGACACAGTATGCTGTGCACATACGCTTAATAAACAGGGACATATTTCTTCATGCCATACTCCTAATTTGACATGTAGCCTGAGTCCACCTCAGTTTGGTTTCTTCCACAAACTGGTGGAAGGTGTAAGAGTCTTGCAATCTGGGAAGTTTTCTAATTTGGGTCATTAGTGGCCTCAGATACTGAGATTTGTTATTTCTTCAAACATATTCCGGGTCCTAGTAGATAGGTGACAAACCACCTCCACATACAGAACTATGTGGATTAAATAATGAGCCAGTTCACCTTAACATCTGACTTAAACATATAAAGCACACATAGAGGGGACTGCACAAAGCAACTTTAAAAGAAAAGAGTTCCGTCTGATCAAAAATCTGACACACCTTTGGAAAAGGATGGCAAGCACTTACAGACCCTAAGGCAGTGTGGAAAATTTAACTGATTTTTAAGTTTATACTGTTTAAGATATTTAACATTTTTATAGTACTTACAGTAGTTTTTAGAGTGATGTAAGGATCATGATCATTACTCCCATATACTGCCAGAGCAGCCAAAGAGTCTCCAAGTTTTATATCACCTAGATGGGAATTTCAGAACATTTTTTATACATGTCAATGACAGGTGAAGTTAGAAACTCCTGTACCAATACCTGTATTACCTGTATTGCAAAATATCAGGAGTGAGATAAATGAACTTCCAAGTTCCAAACATAAGAACCTCAGTAAGCTAAATTGCTTAGTGCTTTCAGGGACTTCTGCTGCTCTGCTCCAGCACTACAGCAGGGGGAGTGACAGTCTTTCCAACACTGCTATCGGTTCTAGTTTCAGGGAGGGGGACACTGAATTGTTTCACTCACTAAATGACTTCCGAAACTGGGACAAGCAAATACTTAAAAAGGACAGCAGGGGGAGTGACAGTCTTTCCAACACTGCTATTGGTTCTAGTGTCAAGGAGGGGGGACACTGAATTGTTTCACTCGCTAAATGACTTCTGAAACTGGGACAAGCAAATACTTAAAAATGTGAATTTCCAGCATTTGAAACATAGCACTGTGTAGTTTTAGGATACTAATGTCATAAGTAAGTGCAACAAGAAGTGAAAAGGTTCTTCACTTACACTCCATATCTGACATTGAAATTTCTAGTGTCAAGGAGGGGGGACACTGAATTGTTTCACTCGCTAAATGACTTCTGAAACTGGGACAAGCAAATACTTAAAAATGTGAATTTCCAGCATTTGAAACATAGCACTGTGTAGTTTTAGGATACTAATGTCATAAGTAAGTGCAACAAGAAGTGAAAAGGTTCTTCACTTACACTGCATATCTGACACTGAAATTTTTCTTACCTGTGTATTCCTCTTCATCATAATTTTCCAAATCATATTCATCCAGTTCATCATCAGACAGGTCTTCATTTTTATGAGAAGACTTAGCTCTGCCAGGAAGGGCTACATTCATGTCATATGCCATCTGGCCTTCATCACTACCATCAGCGCCATCCCTGTTTAAAGATACACAACCCTGAGAAACTGTGACAGACATTTAGAATGCTTCCAGGTAATTGCAGTCCAAGGGGACTGCTAACAAGATTTCAGCACACAATCCTGGCTGTTCACATGGGTTTCAAGTCTTTATGCCAATAGTTTGGAAATCCATTCACTCCTTTCCCATCTTTTCCCAAAATACAAGGCACCATTATTCTCAGGCTTCCCAGGCTTCCAGATAAAGTTTTTCATAGAATCATAGAATCGTTTAGGTTGGAAAAG
>NW_008795046.1:912662-915127 GCF_000699145.1 Aptenodytes forsteri | reverse complement strand
ACCACTTCCCTGGGCAGTCTGTTCCAATGCTTGACGACCCTTTCAGTGAAGAAATTTTTCCTAATATCCAATCTAAACCTCCCCTGGCGCAACTTGAAGCCATTTCCTCTCGTCCTATCGCTAGTTACTTGGGAGAAGAGACCGACACCCACCTCGCTACAACCTCCTTTCAGGTAGTTGTAGAGAGCGATGAGGTCTCCCCTCAGCCTCCTCTTCTCCAGGCTTTATAAACAACCCCAGTTCCCTCAGCTGCTCCTCATAACACTTGTTCTCCAGACCCTTCACCAGCTTCCTTGCCCTTCTCTGGACACACTCCAGCACCTCAATGTCTTTCTTGTAGTGAGGGACCCAAACCTGAACACAGTATTTCAAGTTTCCTTGAAAGTTTTCATGACAAAACGTGGCACAAATTTTGCTTGATAGAGTTAAGCTGTATGTCTAAACCCCTTTCTCTTACCCTTTTTTTTGTGGATACAATGCTCTCAACCTCACTTCTGTGCATTCACATGTGTCCAATTCATTCCTTCCTTTTTCTTTTCCCACCCACAGGCCCTGTCATGTGTGATGACTCTTGCATTTCTTCACGATTTTTAAGACCTTATTTCATCGTATTTCCCATACTTACATTAGAAGAAAAAACAACATAAAATTCATTAGGTAGGGACATACTGTGGATCACTTCTTACAGGGTAAACTATGCAACATCTAGAAAACTCAGAACTTCCGTGGCAACAATTCCGTATGCAAAGAATTCAGTAGAAAGGAGTGTACATTAAACATTGGCTGAGAACCTAACAGACATCTCAGATGTCTCCATGGAGTGTGCTCCATAGGAACTCATCCCTGCTGAATACACTGTATTTCTGTCCTTCTGCACACAAAATTCCCAGGCAACAATGAGCCCGGACAGTTCGCATAGATACGTTCTAAAGTAAATATCAGAAACCTATTTTTATAATCTATTCAGTAAAATAAACACTTCACATTACCAGTTTTTCCTAGTGTAAAAACTGGTAACAAGATAATTAGAGATTCTAAATCTGAGTCTGATTTGTGATCTTTGCACAGGAAAAAAAGTGACTGATTTTGTAACAAATTCTACAAAGTACCAGATGTTATAAAGAGATCATAACCCCTTTGGTTGTTATGGATGGTCTTTAAATTTCCATGCTGAAGTTTTACAGAACGATTAATTACTAACAAACAGCACCTCAAATCTTTCCATGTTTTTGAAATTGCCAGAGAAAGGAATCCACTCAAAAAACCAAAAGTTCACACGCATAAAGGAGAAACAAGTAACGCCACAGATAACAGAAACATTAAACAGAATTGGTTAAGAAAGTAACATAAAGTAAGAATCTTCCAAACGTTTAAGATGATTTTGGAACCATTAAAAAACAAAACCAGAACAAAACACATTCTGGGACAAAACACTCTGTTCAGCAATAAAGTCACAGATCCATCTAATAGAAATCGGGTGGGTAATATTCACCCAACTATAAAAGCTTTTACTGTGACCTGTTGCATCTGTTCAATCACAGTGGTATAACCACTGTGGTTCAACCACACAGTGGTACAACCACACGCCCTACATAGCTGAAACAGAATCAGAAGCCTAAATCTATGAACAGATCTAACTGAAAAAGGCCAGAAAATGGAATAAGACTTCAATACCTCATCTTTTTCTAGACAAGAGAGAGCCATTTCATTATTGTCTTCCGTAGATTACATTTCCTAAATCCGTCACTTCTGTTATTCTTTTCATAAGTGTATCTACCTTTTTCTTAAAAGCAGGGACAAAACTTAACTACGCAACTAAGGGCTTCTAGTGCTGAGTGGAGCGTCACGATGTCTCCCGTTTCATATGTGAACCATAAATACACCCCTGAGCGATGTTTTGTCTTTTTTTCCAAAGCATGAATACCAAGTCATTCTGAGCTCCACTGTGGCCTCCAGACTCGCTTAGATTGTAACGCCTCACCCTCAGCACCCACTTTTTCCACAGTCAGTTTGGGACTTCCATCTCGGTTTGCCACATCTCCAAAGCACCCATGGTTACAAACCCAACTTCTTATTTCCTCACTCTAGGCGGGAACGGCAACTCCAGCGAGGACCGGGCCCCGAGTGGGTCTCTGCAGACCTCCCTTGAAATGCTCAGCTAGTCTGACGGCACACGGCTGCCAACTGAAGAACCGCATGGGAAGACAACCCTTGTTGTCGTACCCACGACGAAGGCAGGATATACCCCATCCCATGTTTCTCCTTTCGCTCTCCGGACAAACGACCCTCCCGGGACGTCAGGCTGACTTGACACAGTCGCTTCAGCAGGAACTCGTGCTGGCCGGTGCCGATCTCCACTGCTCGCTACTGCTTCCCAGGCCGGGCCTTCAGCGAGCCTCCCCGGCCTGCGGGGCGGGCTGGTGCCCGAGCTCTCCCCGTGCACCCTCCCCTCCACAGCTCTGTCA
>NW_008795046.1:907472-912148 GCF_000699145.1 Aptenodytes forsteri | reverse complement strand
GCGGTTGGCCAACAGCGGGGCGGGGCCTGATGGGGGCGGGGCCTGCAGGGCGGTTAAGGGGAGGTGGGCGGGCAGCCGTTATCCTCTCACGGCCTCGCCGCGCTGACCGGGCTGTTTGCACCTCTGGGTGAAGGGGTGACAAACGCTTGGTTTCTGACTGAACTTGCTGGGAGACCGATTGCCTTCAGCAACGGTTGCTCTGGTTTTCGTGAAATTAATTGCGGAAGGGTGCTTAGTTGCTTCTCTTAATTAGCCTCGGCTGTCACACTTGGTACCCCTGCTATCTTTAGCTGGGGCTGGGACCAGCTAGAGCTCCAAGACCCATTTAGTAACAGACATTAACGCTTCGCCATGTAATAGGTCCTCGTGCAAGCACTCCTCCTGGGTGCTCAGGTGAAGCAACATGCTGCCCCATCTCCAGGCTCTTCAAGTCCTTCGGTTCCCACATTGGATCACAGCTTCCCCCGCTTGTGGGGAGAGGCCTGCCCCGCTGATGTTCGCTTCCACTTTGGCTCTGAAATATCCCAGCAGCGATCCACCAAAATTAAAGGTTTAGAAAAACCTTTTTGTTACTGATCTCTAAAATTTATGCAAGGAAAAGAAACCAGTGCGCAGAGTCAACGGCGAGAGGGAGTTGCTGGAAGTTGTGAGGGACTGGTGCCTTCACAGGAGGTGCTGCTTTTTGCCCTCCCAAAAGTCTGCATCCTATACTAGCTAACTCATTAAATCAGAGGAAAATGGATAAAATGTCAGCTGGAACATACAGGAAGGTAGCCTCTTACTAACATGCAGAAATCACTGCTGTTTCCATCACTGAAATCTTAATTCAGGGGATAACTGCAAATTACATGGACGGGAAGCTGAGGTTAGGGGAAGGAGCATTTCTCATGGTAAAGCTCAAGGACTTGGCAACCGAACTTCAGCTTGGCAGATAGGATGGCAACATTATTTCATCCACATGTCGCTAGACAGCACCACTGTAGCATTTTCATTATTTTATCCTGATTCTTCTGTGGTTCTGGCACAAGAGAGAAATATCTATCAAAATATTACTACCTTTTCACTACCCTGTTCATTTCACCCATTTGCTGCATTTTGCCTTAATGTAGACACAAACATACCAAGGCAAAAGCTGTATCTTTCTAGCTATTCCTTGTAGTACCCGGCAGCACGGGCATCCTAGTCCTACCTGTGTTCTAGATAATTACCAAGCTTGCATTTTGGTATGCTTGTCTTTCTGCTGGGCTGTTATTATTTGCTTTGCTGGTCACCTTCTCTTGCAGTGTTCAAGAAATCCTTCTTGTCCTCCCACACACGAGTTGGCTACAGTTTGACTGTCAGTCTTCCTCCAGATTGTGAGGGAAGTTTTGTGTAAGCGGATGCTATTCCCAAAGGACAGGCAGAGGGGACTGTTATGCAGCAAAGAGGAGGAAAGCGAGGTTACTTTCCAGTGACTGTGGTTCCTGGATATGTTTTTTTGCAGACATATACATTTACAGGGGTTTGCACAACAAACACTTGAGCCAGACTTGTTTTTACAGAAGCAATACCCAGAGGGGGCACACATGCTCTACCTTCCCTTCCACCACGTACATAATCACAACATAGCAGTGTACTGTGGTAGGGCTCAACAACAGAAGTACCAAAAAAAGAGACTTGGAGAAGGAGGAAGGAAGGAAAATGGGTAGCAAATATGCATATGGATATTATAGCTTAGAGAACTGCAGTTACTATTAATAATTTTTCTTCTCTTTTGAGAGCCAGTCCATAAATGCTGGGTCATTCCAGTACTTTTTTCCATCATACACTTGCTGGGGATGTGGAGCTGAGTCTCAGGGTCTTCTTAAGAAAAGAAAGACCATTCTATTAAATGTATTATTGTTCCATGGTACCTTGGCAATCACAGAGATGGGGTTGAAAGAGTGGTGCCCCAGGCATGAAGCTTCTTGCAGACACCTGAGATGATAGTAACTGATAGTAACTGAACTGTAGTGCAGTACAGCCCACTCACCCCAAGGAACCAGCCAGGACGACTCATAGGTCATAACGCAGCAGTAAAAATATGGTCATCTTGGTATTTAGTGTCCAAAGATGGCTCAACCACAGAGGTGTGGGGCTTGGGAAAGAAAGCAGATGTTCATTTCTTAGTTTGGATGGAATTCTTACACAACTGTTGGAGGAATTTTTGGGATGAACCCAAAGAGCTGTCCTAATCGGGAACAAGGCTGTATAGCTGACAGAAGTCTCTCTGAATCTCTGCTAGGTGGAAGAAATGGCTGTGAAGAAAGATATGTGCAACAGGAGACAAGGACTCGAATGGCTGTCTCAGGAAGGGTGCAAGGACCAAGTTCAGATCCTGTGGAAATAAAAGGTCTCTGACCAGAAGAATTGTCATCAAACATTCTCATGCCAAAGTCTGTTCCGGACTGGTCTTGGGCCTTTTCTAAAACCAAGCTTCTAAAACTTGAAGGCTTCATTTTTTTTTTTCCTCATCAGAGATCAATCAGATACAGCAGTACTTCTCCTCCAGAGTTGGTTTGTGCCTGGAATCTCTCTTAGACCCATTTCTTATGCTCTGATGAGCAGAGCTGAGTTTCTTTTTCTCCTGAGAGACCTCAGCAAAGTAAGGCAAGACTTGATAGTAGTGCTTTTCACCGCTTCAGTTCAGTCACCAATTCTGGTGTCAGAAACTTCTGCCTGTCTGAAGTGAAAAGCACTAAAATATTCCCCCTAATTCTGGATCCACATTTGACCCATCCCTACCTAGTGCTTTTCACCTGAGGATGCAAGTGCCGGATAGTTCGCATCAACAGGAAGAGTGTGCCTGTATCTTGTTCAAAGTGTCGTCATAAACATTCAGAAAGGTTCAGTTGGATTAAGTTACCTAGCTAAGCAGAGCAAACATTTGTTCTGGCTTGGATTTACCAGGTCAAGAAAAGCAGGGTCAGTGGGAAAAGTCAATGGCTCCTCCAAAGGTATGGTCCAACTTCTTTTTCAGGGGATGTGTCAAGGTGCCCAGAGAGCTACAGCATTCTTCTTCACACTAAGTGGAAGAGACAAGAGATCTGTTTGGTGAAGGAGTGATGTTGAAGCAGCTGGTGCCAGTGGGCTCTCCAATAACTATTTGAAAACTTGAAGAGCTCCAGTGGCCAAGGCTCTGCAGGGACCTTGATATACCTTGAATCATGAAACTGACAGAGCACTGTAAACATTTCTAATACAACAGCTGGAAGGTACTACAAGGCCATGAAAAGGTTCATATGGCAAATCATACAGGCTGTAAGCAAGAAAACAAAGGGCATTTTATGTGTTTTGAGAGAAGTTATGCTGTAGGCTTATGGCTGTGGTTCAGCTGACCTCTTCAGATGAGAAGAGGGGAAAGGGATTGATACACTAGCATGGCATCTCACTCAAAAAAAAAGATTCTATTTCTCAAATGAGCTGCAAAATATTACTGTTGCAGTCCCAGAGATGCTGAACAGCTAAAAGCAAAGTCACAACATCAAGAAAGCCTCTAACTTAGGAAAGAAAGAAAGGAGTACTTAAGAGTGGCTTTGAAACACCAAGGGCAGCCATAAAAGTCCTCAAGGTTACCTTTTGATTCTCTATTTGCATTTCCCGTGTGTTTCTGTGGAATACAGAGCGTGAATAGTGGGAGGAAACCAAAGGAAGGTCAGATCTCAGTAGGGCAGCATCTTGTCAGGGGAGACTGCGTACCCTGTTTGCGCACAGCAGCATAGCCTGGAAGGAAGAACTCTTGAACTGGTAGCTAGGCATAAAGTTCAGTTTTCAGGTGGTTGAAACAAGGCTGCTTTGGTTTTCTTTCATCCATGATCTCCTTAAGGAGTTCTCTGGGAGAGCACCAACCTCCTCACTTTAAAACATCCTTGCGCTAAGGCTTGTTCTCCCAGATCTTACGTATTGCTTTTGGCACTCTTTGCTTAACTTTATGGAGTAAACTAGGTCTGTCACTTATCTTTTAGCTATGTCTAGTAGTAAGTGTGATCTCAGTGTGAACCAGATGCACATTAAAGGCATTAAAACCTTATTGTGATACAGTGAATGTATTATCAGGGCAGAGAGGTGTACTTACAGAGCATCTGCTTCCCCAAAATGTGTGCTGAGAGTTTGGGAGTGAGAATCCCATCATCCCTGCAATGAGTGCTGTCAGATAGTGCTGGAACCAACGTAAAGGAAGGGAAAGTCAGTGCCCTCTCAGCAAGCTGGAGAAAAATGGCCAGATGTGGAGAATCATAGAAGAGTTTGGGTTGGAAGGGACCTCTAAAGGTCATCTAGTCCACCCCCCCTGCCATGGGCAGGGACATCTTCAACTCGATCAGGTTGCTCAGAGCCCCGTCCAACCTGACCTTGAATGTTTCCAGGGATGGGGCAGCCACCACCTCTCTGGGCAACCTGTGCCAGTGTTTCACCACCCTCAGCGTAAAAAATTTCTTCCTTAGATCTAGTCTAAATCTACCCCCCTCTAGTTTAAAGCCATTCCCCCTTGTCCTGTCGCAACAGGCCCTGCTAAAAAGTTTGTCCCCATCTTTCTTGTAAGCCCCTTTTAAGTACTGATAGGCTGCAATAAGGTCTCCCCGAAGCCTTCTCTTCTCTAGGCTGAACAACCCCAACTCTCTCAGCCTTTCTTCACAGGAGAGGTGTTCCATCCCCCTGAT
>NW_008795046.1:889971-907412 GCF_000699145.1 Aptenodytes forsteri | reverse complement strand
TTGGCCTTCTGGGCTGCGAGCGCCCATTGCTGGCTCATGTCCAGCTTTTCGTCCACCAGTACCCCCAAGTCCTTCTCGGCAGGGCTGCTCTCAATCCCTTCCTCCCCCAGCCTGTATTGATACCGGGGGTTGCCCTGACCCAGGTGCAGGACCCTGCACTTGGCCTTGTTAAACCTCATGAGGTTCAGAATAGTCATGATTGACACATACAGCCAACAGAGAAAAATAACTTTAAATGCATTGGTCTTCCAGGATCCAGTAGAGACCTGAGAGGAAAAGAGGCATGCGGGAGAGGAAGAACCAAGATGCACATGAAGGTAGGACACAGTTGAGGACCTAGCAAGCCGTTTTTGGCCAACTTACACAGAGAAAATGAAGGAAGTTGAAAAGAAGCATAGGACGATACAACATGCTAAGGATTTACTAGTAAAGTCAGTAAACATATGGGTATGGGAAAAAAAACAACTGGCAGTGCTCCATGTGCTGGGACTCAGCCAAGTTATGCGAGTTCTGCCCCTTAACGCTTGTTCTCACAGCAGGCGGGAAGTGGGGTCTGTGTGCATTCCCCAGACGTTGCTACGGCCTCCAGCGCCAGGCTTTGCCAACCAGAGGTCCACAGTGTCAGCATACACTTGGATGAGCACCGGGAGTAAGTGGCACATGCGCATGTGGCAGGGCTACATCACACCTTTGAGGGCAGATGGACACGTCAAAACACCTGAAGACTCTCACCCCTCCAGCACCGTGGGGCGATGGGAGACATTAGGGCCAGTATTTGTCTCGATGGCAAATCTTTATTTCCTCCATGTCTATGTATATTGTTCAATACTGGTTGCTTCAAGTATTCATTATTCCAGGAAGAGACTCCAACTTCTTACACAAGCCACCGGGCTTATAAAGCAGAGGGTCTGATAAGCTCTAGGGAGGTAGCCAGGCAGTATGGTTGTGCTGGGTATGGCAGCCTCCCAGCATGCAAGGGTATGAGCACAGGTTCTTGGACATCATTTACCTTGTAGTCTTACGTCTTCATAGCAAAGCTTAGAGATAGCCAGCCCACACGCCTACTCTGGAACAACATTTTCCTTGAAACATTCATTAGGCAAAATGAAAGCCACTGCAGAAATGTTCATTAAAATATAAGGCTCCATTGACATGGAAAAATTTAGCTGATACTGCTACACACCTAGAAATATGCCTGTTTAAGCCACTATGCAGATTTAAAAAAAAAATATTATTTCTGAGTGGTTTAAATGCTACTGTTACTTTCTAAGTAGTGAAACTGAGGCATACAATGATCTTTTTTATGTTACACAGATGCTTCTGCTACTGATTCCATCAGTAGACCTACATCAAGCACTTCTGACAGTGCTTTTGCCTCCGGACAAAACCTGAGGCTCCTCTAGATGAGCCCTAGTATGTAGCAGTGGTGGTTTAGACATTGCTGCCCATTTCTGCCGTGTAGAAGAGAAAACACAGCAGTGGGCAAAACTGTCCTAAACCTTCATTAGCCCAGTGAACGTGTG
This sequence comes from Aptenodytes forsteri, assembly GCF_000699145.1. Taxonomy (NCBI): domain Eukaryota; kingdom Metazoa; phylum Chordata; class Aves; order Sphenisciformes; family Spheniscidae; genus Aptenodytes; species Aptenodytes forsteri. Next base: position 905,889 of record NW_008795046.1, on the reverse strand, counting down.
CCATAGCCCTCAGTCTCTACGTTTTAAGATTGTCCAGAAAACCTTAAAAAGCGTGAACTGAATGTAGCAAAAGCATAGATGAGTTTACAGAGAACCCAGAGGAACGGTGTTAACAATTATAGCTGATCTTTCCTATTTTTCTCAGTGAAGAGTTAACTCAGATGCCCAGAAATAATGTTTTTAAATTGTTCCGGTATCACTGGTTGGGAAAGGAGACAGATCGTCCCAGTTTGCTACATGTGAAGCTTGCTGTTTTTTTTCCAGATACTGGGGAGGCAGTACAAGGGGGCCTACATCTCTTACCAAATTTTGACAACTGTAGAGTTCCCTATGAGCTGCTTTTCAAACTCTGCTCCCAGACAGCCGAGCTTGCAGAGCCCAAAGGCACATGACAAAGCCACGATCCTGGTCTGGACAGCCACCCAGTCTGGTGTGAGCGGTGTCTCACTCCCACGACTCACATACAGGTCATACTTGAAAAGGTTGTTACCACCTTTTGCCTCCTGGACCAACCGGACCAACCTGTTTCTTAGTAATCTGGTACATTATGAAGAAAGGACTTGACTCCAAATCCACTAAAACATACAAGACAGAAAACATTGTAAATGAGTTTAAAAATTTAAAAAGTAAAAAAATTGCTAAAATAAAAATATTTTTCAAAGCCTGATTTTTATGCTCATGCCAAAGTTAATCAGTTCCCTCTATTTACTTCTGACTTCTCCTTGAAAAACTTATTTGTGTGCACTTGCAGCAATGTTGTATAATGAAGCAAGCTTCCAGCCTTTCGCATCTTCATACATCCAAACTGCCTGGCTACGATGCATTTGCAGATGCTTAATTTTAAGCATCACGGAGCTCCATTCCCGGGTCTTACGTGCCCATTTTTTTGCCAGGGCTCAGGGAAAAGTTTTTGGGAACAGCCTCCCAGGCTGTTTTGGGAACAGCACCAGAGCTTCCAGACGTAAAACGCCGAATGCGTGTGGTTTCTGGGAGATGGTTCTTGGGAGAACCCCAGTCCTGCTGCTGTCTGAAGTACATTGAGAAACACCTGAAGAGGAGAAGAAACAACAAACACACTCACGGCAGCCATTTCCTAGGCTAGAAAACAACGGAGTTTTTATTGAACAGAGATGGCTCATAAACACGCCCAAAGGAGTTCCACCTGCTGTTCAGCAATATTCATTGCCATCTGATAATAATCTATGGGGGCAGCTGTATAAAATAGGAATAAAATACCAAATTGCTATATTCATTAATAACTTTGCCTTCCAAATACAGAACCGTATGTTATTTAAAGTCTGAAAATAGACCACAATTGTTAGCATTTAAACCAAACCTTTATGATAACAAATATACAAAAAAGGCAGTCAATATATTAAACATTTAAATCAATAGCATACATTTATCAGAGGTAAACATTGAGCAAACAAAGCCACCAATGATGTTCAGAAATCATGTAAAAGTTTCAAGGTCAAGCTCCAAACACTGTAGCTTTCCTAAAGCCATAGTGGTATTACACTTTTATCTAGCCCCTAAATTGAAAACTATGTAGCATTAACATTTGAAAATACAACATTGGCTATCCGGCAAGAAATTTGAAGTTTCTTAAGTCCTCATTGTATTCATATTGAAGCACCTGCGGAGACAGAGGGCAGTAGGAGTTAAGCGCTTTGTTTTGCAAGGTTGGGGTTTTAGTTCTGTTATAGATGAGGGCAACAGCATCCTCATACCAAACACGAATTCCAGCACTGACAAAAGGGAAGTATTGGCCTGACAAACTGTATGAAGAATCAGCCTCGCAACTCGCGTTAAACAGAATGGGACTTGTATTCTTGCCTCTTTACTGAAAGCCTGTGCTATTTCTACTGCACAGAAAAAGTCTCCTTCAGTGGTTGGTCTAATGCCTGAGTTTGAAAGCTTGGGATACATACATACGCTCAAAAATAATGTGACAAATTTACTATCAATAAAAACATGTTTTAATGCCAACAACTAATAAAAGTTCATATTGCAATATTGCTCACAACATAAATGTACAATTTGCACAAAACATGGCTCTTCAACATGAATATTTTGCAAGCTACTATATATATATATATATAATATGTATAATTTCTTTTCTTAAAGAATTATATGCCAGAGTGCATGCAAAGAATTTCAAAGCAGTAACACAACAGGAGCAATCACTTGTTTACAGGTTACTGAAACCATTCAATACAGAAACACTGGGATATTAGATAACAGACAGACAGGTAGATGTATATACACACTGCTTTTTCGTGGACCTTCCCCTGTTACACCAGAAGTGTGTGTGTTCCTTACAAGCTCAGTTTCCTATGAAAGACTGATCCAAATAGGGCTCCGAATGTTCTCCACACTCTTTGACCATAAATCACTTCTGTTGGAGATGACGGCAACGGAGGCACTTGTCCTTTAGCCAGGAGTGGAGGCAAGCAATCTTCTCCATAGCCAACATCTGTTCCAATTCCTGCTCCTTCATTTCTAAGCAGTGGGTGGTGAGCATCTATCCATCCTATGTTTTGGCTGGTCCCAAGCAGTCTCCTGCAGCCTTTACAGATGGAAACCCAAGACTGGAGAACCTGGATCTCCTAAACAGCAGTGCACGGCACTGCCACCGTTCTAGTCAGCTATGTACAAGGAATGACGCATGTCCTCTGGTTTAAAATTTACATAGAGTATATACAAATAAAGCTATTCTATCAAGGTGCAAGTTTATTATTCTCTGGTGTGTTCCAACGAAGATTTCTTAAAAACCTTTATACAGACCCACCAGGAGAGTTTACACAAAGTTGACATTTTGTCATAGTTCATTACGTAGGCTTCGTTCTGCAAGCTCCATAACAGAAACTCCCGTTACTTTCCCTTGGAGTTCTGCCTATGCACAGGACTGGATTTGGTAGACTACAGTCATGTCTAATATAATTTCCTTGACTTCAATACATTTTTAACTGGGGTGAATTGGCACCATGTTTTTTTTTTTTCAGGGAGTCATCAATCTCTACGAAATGAAGCAGGACTTGTAACTGGACATCGGGGGGTTTGCAGTTCGTGTGCCCGGTCCAGCTTTCTCCTTGCTTTCGATGGGACTGTGGTATGTGAAGCTAGCAGAGTTTGGCCCTAAGGGTATGTTTGGAAGTCCTTGGCACTATTTTACACTTGCTGACGGCAGGCAATGCCCTCCAAGAAACTTAAAAAAAAAAGATCAAATGTAATTCACTAAACAGTAAATATCAGACTGATCCACTAAACAGATGGATATGGAATGCAACCTGTCTAAAATTAGAATGGCTGATGTTTTCTTAGGCAGGTCTAAATTCATGAAAATCTTTCCCACCCCATGCAGGCCTCATTCTGCAGCATGTAAATATATGATGCTTCTAATAAAGTCACTGGAAACGCAAAGGCTATGATCAGCGAGCAGAAGGAAAGCCTACCCTCTCCCATTTCTCTTCAGCAAAAACCTCAAAACTGTGCAACTAACTCATGTAACATAAGTACACGTTTATGATCCCTGTTGAAGTAGGGCTGCTGTGTGCAATGACAGCAGGATTTGGCCTTCAGCCTTTATGGTGTACCAACCACAACTGTGCAGATGACTGGATGGGAAATTATATCTGCTAGTGCATTAAAAAACCATACAGCCTTGCAGTAACTCCCATTAAAGATTCCCACTGACTTCATGAGAGAGAGAGAGAGAGCAGACTTTTTAACAAGTGCATGTTCTCCACCACTGGAGGTAAGTTTTTCAAAAATCTTTCTCTAATACCATTTTCCTCCATTTTGTAACTTGATTATAGTGAGGCATTCAGAGCAGAGGCTTTGCACATGTCCTCTCAAGCTAAGGGGAGTATTTTACACTAGAGACAAAGATCTGGTTAATTTTTCTCTTTGTCAGAGTAATACAATACTAAAAAAACCCAACTTGCTGGTTTCGCATGCTGCCCTGCCTTTGTACAGTGTTAATAAAATGACATCTAGCAATGACAAATTAATCATAATCTCACCGGAGCTTTTAAAAGGATCAGCATCAGACAGAATGGGGCTTACGATAACCTAAGGTGCGCTCGGAGAAGATGGTTTCAGAGTTTTCCCAACGTTTATGCTAAAGACCTAATTATGTGATAGAACACATAAAGCTTTCTGATCTTGCTGACTGAATACATTACACTCAAGGGAAAACTATGTTCATTTTAAAAACAGTAATTTAAAAAAATCAAAAGACATTAAATACAAACACACATTTAAAAATAATATTCAAGTTGTGGACACAGTGGACAAAAGCTGCCGCTTCAAATTATGGCTGAGCTCCTCTATTTTTAATACATTCCCTTCTGTCTCGTTTCAGAGTGCCCTCAGTTAGTGTCTTCTGTGGAACGGTTTGCTCTGGAACACTAACAGCACCAAACAGCCAATTTTCAAAAGCATCTAACAGGCTTGAGAGACTGGCATCTTCAAATGAGCTACAGATGTCTATCTGTCTTTTTGAGGAAAAATACTTGGTTCCAGAAACATTTGTTTTTCTTAGCTATACTCTTTCTCTATTGAAAAACATCTGCCATCCTATTGTCTACACTCTGGCTCTCTGCTATTTTATTTTTATCCATCATAAATGGATAAGTAGAGGGGAAGAATGTTTCACCTGTACTGTTAATTGTAGATGACCTCAAACATGTCTGTGAAGCCACAAACCAGTATTTAAGCTACATCTGTGGGATGGAGGACAATATGTCTGTGTTTGTTGATGATTACTGTTGGGTTGTGTGATCTTTCATTTGCTTCTCAATAAAAAGTGAAGTGAAACCTTCCCATAAAATGCCAACAATAGATGGCAGCAAACAAAACTACTCTGCTAGGAAAAAAACAACAAACTCATCACAATCGTAACAAATGCAAAACAATCATAACCGTTCCTGGGTTTATATTACACAAATCAGGAGTCTGCCTAAAAGCTGCAAAAAAATCAAGATTAGCTCGATGGTTCTGCACCGTTCTAGAAACCATCTTATTTCTAGCACATCCTTTCCTCTTGTTTTCATTTTTCTCTTCTAGCTTTCATTTCAAAGACACCTCAGAGACAAGTGGGAGCGGATGTGAAGAGGGAGGAAGGAAGGAAATGGTTGTCCCACAGACAGGGCTAGCTCTTCTGTTTTTTCAGGATGCTCGTGCTGGGATTTCCCCATTCAGCTGTTGTTTTCAATGGTAAACATAAAGACACAAGCCCAGCCCTTCGGAAGCGGATGACAGGGGAAGGATCTCTTCCCTGTTTAAGGATCAAGATTGTGCTTTCTAATTACAGATACGCATTTGGCTTGGAAAGTGTGAGATGTGCAAAGACTTCAAAGGTGACATAGTATGAAAGTGAGATGGAAAACAGACCTAATCCACAGACTAGAAAAATCAATGAAAAGGCTTCCAGTAATTTTAATGGGGCAAATTTCATCATGCTTTCATGTTTGGTTTGTGAATGATGTTATAGCACAATCTTAACTTGTATTTTTCCTAGAACGGTCATATATCCTTCATTTAACATGTAAATTACTTCTTGAACCTCGTATCAAATATTTAACTAGGTACAAAGTGAAACCCATTTGGGAAAGTGGAGCAGAGGGAGGTTTAGCTACACTAATGGATATTGCATTAATGCTTAGCATCAAGGAAGGCTGACTGCCATTAACAAGAAATCTCATTACAAACACGATTTCACGCCTCATAACATATCCCATAGATCTATTTACTGTCCATCTCTCTCTCTCGAACATACAAACACACAAAGATAACTATGGACAGAAAATCCAATACATTTCATATGCTTAACACCTTTTCTTCCCAACAAAAAAACCAACACAAAACAAAAAATCACCAAGCAGCAGAAAATGCACAGCTTGGACGATATAGAACAAAGTATTTCACAATGCCACTTCTGTCCTGAGTGACTTAAGATGCTTTCCAGACTTCAACCTAATCAACAGCCTGCTCTGAGGATAACTAATGCACAAATGGTATTGCAAGCAGCTTTCAGATGAGCGGGACTGAAGGACGCTGGAGTAACCCACCTGTTACTGGGGGGGTGGGGGGTGGGAGAATGTTATATTTCCTGTGGTTTTTTTCTGCTGCTCTTCATTATATTATGATTCAAAACATGCAGGATCCAGATCCCTCTGCTGTGTGGTAGTTGGCAGAGTGAACAGAGAATGCGGAAAAAGAGCGTTGACCTTATCTTGGGGCTGTAAACGGCAGAGATGCATTATCCAGCCTTCCACATAATGCTGAAGAGATCCGTAGAAGGAATGTCCTGCATTGCAGGGAGTGGGATTATCCAGCCTTCCACATAATGCTGAAGAGATCCGTAGATCCTTCTATGTCCTGCATTGCAGAGAGTGGGATTTACTTATTTACTGTATGCATAATGCTCAGGCACCTCTATTCCCCACTGATACAGCACCGAGCGAGTTAGGCCCCCCCCCCAGCCACAACACTCAGAGAAATACGGACAGGAAGTAACATACTGGTCAAAATGTAGAGATGGGGCTTAAATAGGTCAAGTTTTTCTAGTATGAATTGGAATTTAGCCAGGAACATGAGGTCAAAAAGCTCTCAGATACTTTCCTTTAGTCCTTGTATTCTTCAATGGATAAACATGAACTCACAACTCAAGGAAGACCACACGTTTTACCACATCCCCAAATGGCACAATTAGTCACTGGCTCAATAATCGCAAGGCAAAAATCAGTTCCCAAGCTATTGAACCAACTGTCCTAAATTTGTCTATCAGTGGTGTACCCAGGCTTCACCAGGTTAAGCAGGGTATTTGATCAAGTGAATGCTTTGATGCTGGGGAAGCAGCTTTCACTGATGAGACTCCAGGGGCTTCCTGTGCTCCTACCTTCTGACCCAGTGAGGCACAGCCAGCGCTGGGGCGCTTCAACCATGCTGCTCAGGGAGCAAATCTCAGCCCACAGATGTGCCGTGGGCTCTTTAAAAGCCACGCAGAACAGAGAGAACCCGACTTTTGCAAGGCTCATTTGAAAGCCTCTCACGCAGTAAGCTATAGGATAGTCAATTTATCTACTGCTGGGAAGGTGAAAGGGTAAGGCTGGACTCTCTTGAACCTGTGGCTTGAACAAGTCCAGATGTTTTGAACCGTGTTAATCCGTCCCTGCCAGAACATATGAGGTGTTAAGGCTTTGACCTTAATTAATTAAAATGACCTCCTAATGCCAAGGTGGCTGTCTTTTTTTTTGTGTCTGAGCATCTCCATTTTCTAATGTGGCTTATTTTAAACCATGAATGATTTCTGATTGGGTATTTCAGAGAGTTTTTTTCCCTGTCTTTGTTTGCTTTAGAAAGGCAGTAAGAAACAAGATTGCCTCTCACTGCGCTGGGCAAAGCCAAGTAATGGAAGTTTTAATGAAAACACAGCAGCAGAGATGATGGGAAATGGAAAGACCAAAGTTAACCACACACAAAGGGGTTCAGGCAAATTCGCTCTTACAGCTGTGGCAGTAGAGATATTTGTAAGGACAAAGAAAAGCTACCAATTGCTAGAGCTCCACGGCCATATCTGAACAGTGAGACTGAGCAAACCCTCTGTGTGAGCACTGAAGAGACCAGAGCCAAATGGGCTGGCTGGGGATGGCGAGCAAGGGGTGGGAGATGTGGCTGCTTCCTCCTCTCCTCCTGCCCTGTCTTCTGCCCTCCCCTCCCCTTTGACTGCATGGAAACTCCGAGTTGGGGAACAAATGAAGCAGGAAATAGGGAACACTACACCTCTGAAATTCAAGGCAAAGATCTGGGGTTAGACATTCAAATTCTTGTACCTAATCCTTTTCCCTTATTGAGACCTGTTTGTCAGTGTGCCATCCAACACGGACAGAAACCTGTGCCTGCTCTAAGCGTGCCTGTTCACACAGTGTCATCACCTCTGCAGGATAAAAGAAAAAAAAAAAAAGAGAGTAAAACTGTAAGCCCAAAGAAGGATGAAAAATGCCTCTCCAAAGGAAAACAAACACCAAAATTGCTGTTCTGGTACATCACGTACAATCAGGTAGACAGATTTTGCCAGCTAAACAGCATAGCTTACAAAACACAAGAAGTTTGTAGAATTTAACCTATCTAGCCAATGCAAGCTCTCTAGTAAGTTGCTAAAAAAAAAAAAAGAGAGTAAAACTGTAAGCCCAAAGAAGGATGAAAAATGCCTCTCCAAAGGAAAACAAACACCAAAATTGCTGTTCTGGTACATCACGTACAATCAGGTAGACAGATTTTGCCAGCTAAACAGCATAGCTTACAAACCACAAGAAGTTCGTAGAATTTAACCTATCTAGCCAATGCAAGCTCTCTAGTAAGTTGCTGCTGTGTCTCCTAGGTGTTTTAGTGACAAGCAGTCCAAGCAAAGCACAAAAAGCATTGTCTACCGAGACTACACTAACCTGAGGAGAATGTGAGACACCACATCGAACCCTCTGCATGCGCCTAAGATAAATACACACTAGGCCATCCATGGCTGTTCCATGCAACAAGCCTTGAACCAAGCTGAAAGACAGACAATTTAACGGCAACAAAAAGAAATTGAATAACGCCCTCCTAACCACACTGAGCTTGCTTCCCCAGTTCTTAGCCTCACTGAAGGCAGCTGACAAATGCCCATTAGCTTCTGCGGGTTTCCAGTTTTTCCTCCTGCTTTGGGCTCCGCATTTGTAATGTTTTCAGCAGTGGTCCCATTGAACTCACAGATCATTGACTCACAGCCGAAGACTCAGCTTCGCTATTTTTTGCCCTTGGAGGCCAGTTATAAATGCTAGGTCAGGTGCAATTCTACTGAAATGTGATAATCCGGTCAGAGCAGGCAGCCTCAGTTTTCACCCACTGAAGGTAACGGGCCTTACTTCAAAATAAATAACAAGTTAAAAAATAGCAAAACATTAATTTTGTTATAAATGTATGGAAGATGTGATTGGAAGCGCTGTGAGTTAGAGATATAGCTGTGCTTATGGGCAGACATCTAAAATTAGTGATGTTCTCGTCTATGGGGTTTCAGATATTATTTGAGTGCTATTTCAAAGCTAACTTTCTGCAAGCTAGTTTATTAAATATTAGGACAAATCCTAAGCAGCTTTTTTAATGCTTATGTATTTCAACATCTCCAGGCCAGGGGATGAAAGCAACATCAGGCCTTTCATTTCTGTAAAGCACTTGCAGAGCCTCACACGAAAGACACTGTCAAACAAACTAACTTCAAGTCTTTCACTTTAGATAACTCTCGTTCATAAAAAAGAAATCATCATCCACTGACTTCAGAGGCAGCTTTAGTGAATGCAGGCTTCAGAATGTCATCTTTCAGCAATATTTTTAAGACAGAGGCAGGTCCTGAGGGACACTGAATACCTGCAACCGACTTTGACAAGTTCTGCAGGTTCTCAGCTTCTCCTAGGATTTAACCCATAGACAACAGTACCAGGAATGGCTTTTTCTCTAGGATGACCTGAGCCTTGCCTTGAGTAGGTGGACGTGTGAACTTTAACAACACCTGTATTTTTCTTGAACGTAAAAAAAAAAAAAATATTTAAACAGGGTCCTGCATACTGGAGTCCCACAGACCTAGTTGCATTGCATGCTGTAACAGAACCCTCTTCTGATTTTGGACAGGTATGGGGAGGGAAGAAGAGGTGGCCTTTCTTTTTTCCCACCACACCACCTCAGAGCAGTTTTACATCAGTACAAACTGAGGATTTCCCTTTTTCTTTTAACCTTCAAAGAGCAGCACATCGTGCTACGCTCTGAAACAAAACTAGAATTTCCGAAAGCCCCCAGCACACCACACACCGCAGCCCATCCAGGGCTTGTGCAACGTTTGGTATGAAGCCAGTGGCCAATGGATAGTCAATACAAAAAAGCTCAGTGTCAAAAGCAGCATGTGGAGGATTCAGCCAGCAGCTCTCATTAGTGCCAATAGGAGCCTGGCTACTAAGCCTTCACACCTCTTTAAAGATGTTTCCTCTGTCTTTAATAGACATTTGCACAAATCTACTCCAAAGCTGAGACCAAGCAGGCAACAGTTTTAGCTGGGGGAAAAAAGTCTTAGCAGTTACAAAGCTGGCCCTTTTCCAGAACGGGGAGCATGTGGCCACCAGCTGTATTTAGAGGACAGCAGGCGTAAGGAACAGATCAGGAGAAAAATCTGAGAAACAAGGAGACAGTGCTGAAAGTTGTAGTGAAAAGAATACCAGCCTCCTCTCTGATGTCCAAAACCTTTGCCCTCCTACATTCCCCATCCTTTTCCTTTCCCAGCTCTCAAGATAATTATTGGAAAATCGCCCATTCAGGAGAACAGATACCCCCTTTCTGGGCCAGGGAAGGGATCCAGCAGGGCTCTAGAGTAAAAAAACTGGGAAGTGTGGAAACTGGCAGCACGTGAGGCAAAGTGGAAATGCGAGGAAATTCTGGCAACTAAGGGAGGACCTTGTAGAGAGACAGAAGGAAATATCTGCAGCGAGGTGGGCAGGATGCCTGTAAGTCCTCAAATATTACAGCAGTGGATTAGTAGAAAAAAGACAGATGGAAAGGAACCGAAACAGCCCTTCACTCATTACAGGCTGGAAAGTTATAAATTAAAAAAAAAAAAAAAAAAAAAAAAGACAAAAAAAGAAAATCACAAGTTTTTCTAAGGATGTTGTATTTTTTTCCATTTCACCTAGATTGGAGGCAATATTTTCCCTCAAAATTTGTAAATTATTGCAACTCATCAAAGACTAAAGAAGCAGAAGGCTTTTTATTTTCTAAGATGATAACACCATCTCTCTAAAAAATGCTAATAAAATGCTCTGCTGGAAAGAGCCTTATCTGATAGGGATGGTATTTGTGGGCACCCACTGAAACTCACACTGCTTTTTAGATTAAATTGACAACAGAGCCCTTCCCAGCCCCAGATTAATGGAATGAAGAATCCATGCATGAAGTCACATATAATAAAGCTTGGAGATTATGAAACGGGCTAGAAGACAGCATCAGAATTGCAACTGATCTTGATGAAGTGGGGAAATTGCCCCAATTAAAGCAGAACAAATTTAATAAAGACAAGTTGAAAGTGTTACACTGTGGAAAGTGTAGTAAGCAAATGCACAAATAAAAATGGGAATTCCTGGGAAAGCAGCAGTGAATCACCCAGAAATTATAACGAAAGACAGACTAGATCAAAAAGTCAGCCATGGGATGTTCTTGTAGAAAATATTCTGGGATATATTTTCTGATATGCTTTATATAAACCACAGGAGACAGTTACTCTGCTTTGCTTGTTACTGTATAAAACCCCTGCTGGAGTACTGTATTTTGGGGAAACTGTGGAATCATGAGGGGAATGACAGCAAAAATCAAAGACCTAGAAAATACTATCAAAGGAACTAGGAAAGACTATACTAGTGAGGAAAGTAGGATAATTCCTCTCATACACAGAATAATCTTGTAAGAAGATCTTGTAAGATAATCTGTTCTTCCTGTCAGTCAGGGCGTGAAGGAAAAGTGGCTCGATTTGCAGTAAAGAAATTCCAAATAGTCTCTTAGGAAAACCTTCCGATTACGAGGGTGGCGAAGATCATGGATCCCCGTCACTGGACGTTTCAAGAGCCTGCAAGCTGCACATTGTCTGGTGTGGTTCAGCTAGACCTCGCCCAGCCTCACAGCAGGAGAAGTGGACTAAAATCACAGTTTTCAAACTCTGGTCTGTGGATCCACAAAGGTCTGCTGACTTTTCCAGGAGACATGAATGCCAGGGTTACACAGGGGCTGGCTCTTCTGCTGGCAAAAGTGATGGGGGTCACAGGTCGAAAAAGAATTGAAAGTCATGATTCTTTTTTTTTAAGGTTCCTTTCAGGTATACATCTATGACTTTGGGATTACCAGTGTTTTGAAGGGCAAAAGTTATTCCCTTATAAATCAATAGCTGCAATCCCTTCGTGTAACAGCTTTGAACAATAGCTTCTTGGGGCTTGTTCTCTCCTACCATTTGCTAGACACCAGCAAAGCAGATCTCGTGGCAGCAGTGGGTGCCACGCTTTCTGTCGTGCTCAGCCATCCAGATTCACAAGCCCCCAAAGGAGCAGCAGGACACAAGAATGCATGGGCTGACGCAGCTCTGCTGGCAGATTTGCGCAGTGTGTGTTTGGAGGCAGCTGCACTCTGTCGCTAGAGCCTTTGGGTCACATTTGCCTTTGAGTGCCCAAAGACGGTGACCACTCAGTTCACGTACAGCCACCAAAGGACATTTTAAGCCCGTTATCTCTGAAAGAAAACCAGTAAACGTTACCACAGACACTCTCAACTCATCAGAAGAATGACTAGCACTGAAAGAAAACCAGTAAACGTTACCACAGATACTCTCATCAGAAGAATGACTAGCACAGAGTTATCAGTGTTTCCTTCCTAATGAGTCCCAGACAGGTTCCTACAAATGCTCAAAAGCCATCACCTTCCAGGGGCAGCCCGTGCACACAGGACTCTACATCCCCTTACCAAAGCATAGTTAGTATTTGAGCTAGAAACAGGGGCACACCACCTGTGGCTATCATTATAGCATTAGATGCCAGACTGCCTATCCACAGGTATACCTGTGGGCATGTTTCCGGAAAAAGCTATCTTGCCTATGGATATATGCGTATGCAACTCCTGATGACTTCGTTGGACACTACGCATGTACCCAAGGGAAGAATTTTATTATCATGATTATTGTTTGAAAAACTTTGCTATTTTAAACCATGAAGCTGCGGGGTGAGGTCTGCTCCTATCTAGTTATCATTGGCATGGAAGGATGGGTTTCCATGGATGAGGAGGCACACCAAAAGACAACAAGCACCCCTGCGTTTGCTGTTGCATCAACCATGGTCCCACTTCTCTAAGATCACAACATTCACACAGAAGATGCTATTGCCTAAATGTTCCAGACAACATCTTGTGTGAACATCTACTAAGCAGAAAAAAAAAGTCTAATTGACTGACATGCTGTGTCTCTGCGACATTAGTGGCAGTTTAGACATTTTCGTAATTTGTTGCAGAAACTGTAGAGGCTTTAAAAGACCAAGCACACAGGATGATTTACACCTCAGAGTCATAAAACAGCTTCCTACCGTGTTGATAACTAAAGCCAAAACTGTGTTCTCTGAGCATGCCAAAAGCTATCAACATGGAAGAGCACCCGATGTAGATACTTCAACGAAAGAACAAGAGGTTAACATGCACTGTCAAAATAAAACTTCTAAAGTCTATGAACTGGGCAGTTTCTGAACGGCATGCTAGAAAGTAAATATATTAATGTCACTGCCATGGAGAAGGCAACGTCTTTGCCTACTTCCTGCTGTGGTTTTCAGAGACAGAGCATCAGGAACGTTGTGGCACGTAGCAGATTTGTCTTGCTAACAATATGCTGCAAAATAAACGAAGCTTTGACAGTAAATCACACCCCCATCCCACCCCACCCAAACCCTGCACTGTAGATAACCTATACATTCTCAGGATACAGTGAGAAATCATTCTATAGTACATATTTAATTATAATTTAAAAAAAATCTAACTCAGACACAATCTCTGGCCAGTAGCAAAGTATCGACACATTACTGAAGTAAAGATCTGTTATTATCCCTTCACTGTAACAAACAGAAATCAGCATCTCGAGAAGGGTCTCCGGGGTATCATATCACAACCAATCGCACCAAATAAAAAAAATATGCTAATTTCACAAATGAAGTTTGACAAGAAGTAACATTGCATTTGTCTTAGCGAAACGAAGCACGAACGTAACGTTTCACAGGTACAGTTACCATGCAAATGCATGTTGAGTTTGTCATTGTTTTTTTCCCCCCAAACCAAAAGAGGAGTTTATTTTCCCCCCCCCCCCCCCCCCCCCCCAAACTACTGTATTAGAGATAGTCTGGGTAATGTACCTCTTTGGTGTAACCATAGCCTGTTAGGCAAGATTATACCACCCTAGGAAAGAATACAAGCAAAACTTGATCATATGTATGTTTACACAATGTACACATTACCATTTAAAAAACAAAACATGTTACATAGATTCTCAAACACAGCTCTGTCGAAAATGAAATTTTAAGCTTAAGAAATCATTTTTAAACTACAAGGCCACCCCATTATTTTTTTATGAACAGTTTAAAAAGTTCCCACCCCTAAAAATTTGCCAGTATATTTCCTCCACTGTAACAGTCTTACCCACTCTCTAATACAGTTGATCTTTGCTCGACAGCAATAACAGTTCTTACATTTCTTAAATGCACGAGATAATGGACTCCAGGATAGATACAGTTCTTAAATGCGTAACACTGGAACAAAACCGCCTTAAATGATTTATCGGTCAATTTGGGTGTTCCCCGGCACCACCGCTCCGGCAGGGGCTTCTGCTCTTCACTGATGCGAGTTCTGGCTTTTGTTGGCATTGAGCTCCACGACCACGCGTGTGTGTTCAGAATTTGAGTACAACAGCGATTCACTGGATACTCTTGTACCCCGTTTGCTCAAAAACACGGAGGAGCTTTGTTTTCTGTATTCCCTCATCCAAACGGGGCCGCAGTCCCAGCGCAGCACCTTTGGCCAACACAGAACTATTTGGATGCGAAGTAGAATTTTTTAATATTTTGTTTTTGTAGTCGTTTAAGCAACTGCAATGGGTTTAAGCAACTGCAACAGCAGATTTAACTTGCAGGGTCTTTATTAGAGGGTTACCGTCTTCCTCAGCTTTATACAATGGAGCCCTTTGAAGAAGACAAATGAATTGACTGAATCCTTGTGGCCAACGTCCTCTGCAAGTCCTGTAGTACATTTTGACCAGACGTTTCTCCGTTCTTGTCATACAACAGCTGTTTGAAAGCTTCGTTTTCAATGAGGACCATCATATTTTTTAGAAAGTAGCCTTCACAGTAGGAAGATAGTTCTGTGACTCCGAGAAACTACAAGAAGTGAAATTAGAGAAAGATAACCATTCTGATAAAACCTGCTCAACAAATACAGTGCATAAGAGCTGCACACAAACAAATATACAAAGTAAGCCTTTCAGACAGGCACAGTAACACTTACAGATATATATGGGGGAGGGGAAGGAGTTAATCAAACAGTATTTTACTCTGATGATTCTGGTCACAATTCCATGTTATAAGGCCATGGCTGTTAAGGAAACAAACTTCAGGGCTGATGCTTTGCTCCCTTGGAAATTAGTGGGAGTTTTACCACAGAGGTCACTAGACCCATGATTTCATGCTAGAAGTTACACCCTGAAACTATAGGTTTGGGACAACTTACTACAGACCAAGTTTAATGAATGCCATCCTTAGCAAGGATGGGTCACATGACCTGTCATGCAAAGTTTCATGCTTCAAGGAATCTTTGGAGAAGAAATGGAGGTTTGCAGAGCATGCGGTTTGGGGCTGTCAGTATCCCCTTACACTGAACCATGTCTGGGTAATAGGCATGGGTACTGTAATGTATGAGGAAACCTTAACTGTGTGAGCAAAAATGTATGAGCAAACCTTAAATGACCCATACGGGTCATTTGATGGGTGTTGTACTGGTAATCACCCCCTAGCTAGATCCTGTGGTCACACAGGGACTATAGCCATGATATTCCACTGTAGGTGTAATTATAAGCCATGCAAGCGTAGAGAGCAGTGCTCAGCCCATCCTCCTGCCCAGGTAAGCTCCTGCTGGGTCCAAGCTCCGAGTAAAGCGGGAACCTTTGGCTGCGAGGTGCAGCCTGAAGGGCCATAACCGCTGGGGCATTGCGTAGCTTTGGGTCCAGACTGGAAAAACTACACAACAGTGTTGCCCACCACCACCTTAACATCACGTTTGGAACTAAGAATGGACTGCTTAAAAAAAAAAAAAAAAAAAAAAACAAAAAAAAAA